>NC_089248.1:1342668-1678335 GCF_000512585.2 Kwoniella bestiolae CBS 10118
TCATCCTTCTCTCCGTTGGATCCGTCCGTCAAAGTTTGGTTCAACTTATAGACAATATGGATGCTGATATTTTGATGAAACGCACAGGCGAATTACCCCAGGCCAAGACTCAACAGATAATCACGAATCCCCCAAAGTCCACCCCGTCACTTCTAGGATGTCTCGAAACAGGAATGACTCGGGATCTGAAACTACAGCCAACGACGGGGGTAACAACGTCAACACGGCCGGTCCAAGAGGTCACGAGGCTGTTTAAACGTAAAATTCTTCCTCTCGTCATAACATTCTCAGTTACTTTTTTCATAAAACGCAGAGCTATTTCTTCTTCCTTTCTCTTGATTTGAGTCTCATCATACAATTCATGATATCTTTTCAAACCTGTTTATACATGTATCCATAGTATTATCTCCTTTTAATGATACATTCTGTCATTCGGATCAGGTCAATGCATTTTTTTCCATACGCAATCTATGAGAATGGTATTTCATCACGCATGCAGTATTGCTAGACTATACTTGCATTTTGCCTTGCATATATCGATGCGTTTCGTTAAATCAGTACATGAACATAGGGGATTTACATCTCAACATATAGTTTGGGGATACAACGACGGAAATATCAAGGATACAAAGTATGAAAGAACAGGTCGTCAAATGATCGTAGAAAAGAAAGGAACTGATTTCGTATAACGAAACGAAATGAGAAGATAGGATTAAATCTTTCACGATAAATGTAGAATCTAAAGTATGTATACAAGAAAGTTTCATAAGACACCGAATTATCTCGTAGTGAGACGAGACCAACAGGCTTATTATGGAAGAATTGGCTGAAAGAAGAGCGAAAAGCGAAGATTGAGAAGAGAATCAAGTTTGACCCGCCTGATCGGCCAAAGCTTAGAGACCAGGTCCACCTCCCTCCAAGCTCTTCCTTCTACCACCTCCCAGCCTATATCCCAGGACTCCCGGGCCACCTCCCCCCTCCCGCGCCTTGACCCAACCTCCACCCTCCAAACCCTATAAACACCCCTATAAGAACCATCACCGCTACCCCACTGATGATTGACCAAGTATATTTCGGCCTGTTCAGTTCCCCAGTACTAATCAGAGGTTGTCTTTCCAACTCATCCGCGTTGGCGTCAGCGTTGGGGTTGAGCCGTGATGGTTTGTGCGGTGATTTGGGGAAAGTCACTGTTATAGGTGAGTTGGGCTGTGAGGGAGCCGGAGTAGGGGTTGGAAGATGGGATGAGGAGGAGCGGGAGAGGGAGGTTGGGTGAGGGCCGGGGGTGAATTTAACTGACATCGCGTAGAGTTATTAGGTGTCTTACGTGAGGGGGTGGGTATTTGCGTTGAGTTGTATTTGTTTGGTCTTGTAGTTGCCTAGTCTTGTATCTTGTATTTGTATGGAGGGGATGATGACCTTTGGTAAGATAAGGATCGATCGCAAGGCTCGAGGATAGGTCTGAGGGATATCGGATCGATCTGACCTGACGCGATTATACCGCTGATTATAGCGGATACTTCCTTTGATTACGTGGTGATGGGTTGATCGACGTGTCCACAGGGAAGGAAGAACAAAGGATATGGTCGCTCTGCAATACGATGAGAGGTAAGGAAAGGACGATGTGGTAGTATATTGATACGTCTGTTCGAGCGATATCAGCTCGTACTACAGATATATATACCTGGCAGCACCACTGGACATACCTGGCTTTATGGGTGAGACTTGCTGCGTTGGAGTTGATTAAGCCTTGTCCAGCCTGTGGAGATGGTGTCTGCTTAGGACGTTCTAAGGTAATCCGTCAAGGTCGTTATGCAAGATGATATCGTCTTGTATCGTATCGTTGTTATTGCTGTTACGCACGCTATGCAAGGAAATCCAACTACAACAAGGTTGATGATATGTACTCGTATCTTTCATTCACATACGAATACTCTACCATCGACGATCCCAACGTCATATCAACTACGCTACTACGCTACTACGCTACCCCGCATCCGCCCCGCAAGCAAGCATCAGATAACGATTACTCGTACTGTAGTGCCACTTTGTGATCAACCCGTGTAATGCCGATCACCTCGACTTCTGACCTCCACGTTCGAAGCATTGACTTTTTTTTGGAGGAGGATTGAACCACCACCACGACGAGAGACATACATCTCGACTCTTTCTCTACTTCTTGCTTCTACCTTCTCAACCAAAAACAATCACACAATCATAACCAAAATGTCTACCTCTGAGCAAACCTACATCATGGTCAAGTGAGTGCCGCTTCCTCTCCACTCTCTCACACGTCGCAGTTGGTCTAGATACGGCGGGGGAAGGTCAGGTCGGATGGCCGAGTGGGGAGAACAAGCTATGTGGAAGAATATGAATTGTTTGTCTCGACACAAGAACTGTTCGCTGACGCGTCGATGTGCTCTCTACTCGCTGTCTCTGATTCCGACTACTCGACTTAATTCTTGAATCATCCTCGACGTTCATTCACCTTCCCTCCCCCGCACAGGCCCGACGGTGTCCAAAGAGGACTCGTTGGTGAGATCATCGCCCGATTCGAGAAGAGAGGATTCAAGGTGGGTATTTCGACCCTTTCCCCAAGCTAAACCAAAATCCAATAGCTTCTGAGCAGCTTCTCAAGATCTGGGTGCATGCTAACTCGATGATTTTCCACTTTCTAGCTCGCTGCCCTCAAGCTCGCTTCCCCTTCCAAGGTATGCCACGCTTCTCTCTGAGCTTTCCCTTGCTATAACTGCGGCTCGAGCTCAAGCTGATCCCCGCGCGACTTGTAGGAACACCTCGAGAAGCACTACTCTGATCTCTCTGACAAGCCTTTCTTCCCCAAACTCATCAAATACAGTGAGTCGGGATTGTTCCCCCTCTCTTGTTAACCGTCCAGACCAGCATAATCTCCGCTGCATTCCTCTCTTCCTGTTATCGAGCTATATCCGTCCCACACTCTCAGTCATACAAACCCTCTCCTTATGGTGGCCAGTGCTGACTTCCGAACCCCACCGCAGTGCTCTCCGGTCCCGTAGTCTGCATGGTCTGGGAAGGTCTCGATGCCGTCAAGACCGGCCGAGTCATGCTTGGTGCTACCAACCCTCTCGCCTCCGCTCCCGGTACCATCCGAGGTGACTACGCCCTCCAAGTCGGTATGAACGTTTGCCACGGTTCCGATTCCGTCGAGAACGGTCAAAAGGAGATTGCCCTTTGGTTCCCGTGAGTTTGGGTTGTGTACTGCCATTCCCAGCTATGCCTCCTTGTGAATGAGCATATCAAGAGAAGAGAGCAAAGCTGATATATCCTTTGGCGATCGCAGAGAGGGTGTCGCTCAATACAAGCTTGACGCTCAAACTTGGATCTACGAGGCTTAAGTCGATTGTCCGTTAATGCGGTTAATGGACGAGTTGAACTAGATAAAATACATTGCTACCATGCACTTGAGTATACAAGCGATTGATTTCAATTACTGTGTACTGTTTTAAACCCGACGCATGGTGTGACTGACCTTTCGATCATGTATCTGAACCAAAGATTACCACTAGAATGCGAGTATGGAAAAAAGTTGTTGCATAAAGATGTTCCACTGAGATTTACTCCCGCGAGATGAACTGAACGATATATGATGACAATGACGAGATGAGACTCTATATGGATATGGCTCTATTAACCCAATACTATAAACTAATTCAATCTGATCATCTACCTTTCCATAATACAATGATTCTACCTTGGGCTGTTGATAGGTTAATTCGCATCAATAGAGAAATTCCCACCACAGCTAATGAGGGATACCAAGATCTATACTCCGTAATACGCAATATCAGCGTCTGACGAATCTGCATAAATCTCCAGAGTGATCTTGTTATCGTATGGTAGCTTATTGGTGAGGAAATACTCACCGTAGCTGCCAGCACGAACCAGTACGCCTCACCTACTTTGTATTCCCACTCCTCACCGGTACCTTCATGATGATCATTATATTTATCCAATCGGTGGTGGATGACGCTAATGTACACGGTCTCGAGGATGAATGTAATCCACATGATGAAGATTGTGAGGTATACTATGGCGAGTGAGATCTAGGGGAAGAACATGGGTATAACTGTCAGTGGCATTGACAGTACCAAACTACATTACTCTTGGTGCACTGCAACAAGATAGACAAAACGAGTAGGATAGCGAACACTCACCCCTCCCCTCAAGATCAGACAATCTATTAACACCGCCAAGATGCTCAACCCCATCAAGGCGGTGGTAACGTGGTTTAAAGCCAGTGCTCGACCGAGACCAACGGGGAAACACGATGCGATGTCTGTATTGTTTGCGGGGAGGTGGAGAAGCTCTGGGGAGGGTTGGAATGGGATTTGGGCGATGCATTTGGTAGATTGGCTGGTGGTGATGAACAGGTGTCAGCTCAAACGTCGGTTTCCTCTTCTCCATGTATATCCACTCTCGCCGTGGTAGACAAACTAGGATGGATGACACATGAAATTGAGATTGCACGTACGTCACATTAGACCATACACATCCACCCGCCGGTCCAACTCTCACTTCAGCCTTGGTAGATACGTTGGATGACGGATCGATAAATTCTCCGGTCACCTTCGCGAGGGATAGGATATGGATGATATTGGGAGAGAGGGAGCTGATGAGGTAGAATGTGAGTGGTATCACTGGGGATATGATCAAGTCAAGATACAATCCAGTCAGCCAGTACCCTATGCGAATAGCTCGATAGTTTCAAGAAAGAGACGCTGTAGACTTACAGGCCACGATGGTGAGACTACCGAATACTATGAATATCCAAAACGCATTGCCACCTCTTGCCATCTTGAAAGTTTATAAATTATACTATCTCTTGGGGTAGATTATCGGTTTGACCCGTGAATGGTTAGTTGAGATATAGTGTTGAATATCCTTCCTTCCGAAGTGACCGTCCCGGGAGAGTATTGATTAAATGATAGTCACTAGAGATGCTGTAGCTCGGATACAGCTCAAGGTATTGGTATCTGTGGTTTTATAGGATGATATCGATGGGGCTATGCTATACAGTATGTTAGATTGGTATTGATCATTTTGTTATGATCAGCCGTAAGCGTTTCTGGTCTCGTCATTTGATGGACGCAGAGTACTTTGGAACCGAGTTACAGTGCGTCTGATCCAAAAGCTTTGATGGTCGTCAACATGGGAAACAGTTGCCTCGGCCTCAAAATCAGATCTGGGATCTCACCTCACGCTCAGATACTCTCCCAAAGGCACCGCCTTCACGTCACTCCCCTCGATCTCTTTCTCAATGGCAGCTTCAAAGATATATGGACGTACGTCTGGGGGAGACGCTGAGGTTTTGCATATCCCACCGGAGTTACTGTATCTCAGACTTACCAAGAATTCGGAGGTGAATGAACATGACATTCCTTGAGGAGATCTGCACGTTCCTTTCTGGTTGATACCGTTCAAGTTAGAGTATCTTATTGATCGTACCTTTTCACCTCGTTTCGCCTCTCTACATGGCTCATGCTTCGACGCAACACAACGCCGAGCAACATCAAAGCACCAACGCAACGGGCCCCCTGGGATGTTGAAAAGAAAAAAGCTGTTAACTTGCTTGGCAAGATCATGTTGTCCCGTTTTCGTTGAGCTTATTCACTCTTCGCATTTCTCGAACAGAGATGAACTGAACGTAGTTTATGTAGAATTTGACACAGCAATTCAGATTGAGTGGATTGAGTTCTGGAAGTACAGTACAATACAATATGATGAACTCTTGGTGCTTATTCTCATTCTTGATATACGATACATGTATACGATATACGATATAATTTGTACAGATATTTATACGTGATATTTGATATTCAATCACTACATACACGTCCTTCTACATGAGAGCCCGATATTATAACTGAACACTCTATATTCTCTATTGAAATAAGGTGGAAATGGGAATAAAATCCTATCCCAGGATGGTCACGACCCAGACGACATGGTACGATCAATCCCCTCCTGCAGATATGGATCCTCCCCCACAGAGGAAAAAGGAAGCTACAAACTAGTCCACCATCCCCAACCATCAGTTTCAGTACAATCGTTGACACCGTGTTGTATCCATCAACTCACAACAGATACGCTGATCATGATAAATCCCCCACCAGTGTTATACTCCCATTCCTTGTTCTCGTAGATGTCATCTAGCCTATTACTCAGTGTGCCAATATAGGTGGATTCGAGGAAATAGACCAGCCAGAGCATGAAGGCGGTAAAGTAGATGATGAATATTGAAATCTGATATGATAATCCAAGGGAAAGGGTCATTCATCAGCGTGGAGCTACGTTCGCACGACGTGAAGCCTTGGTACGTGACAGAGTATGGAACACCCCCACCAGGATATCCATTAATACAGCAATCATACTCAATCCCATCAATCCTACAATCACATGATTAAGCGCCAACGCCCGGCCCATGGCTATGGGAAATACCGATGTGAGGTTGGAGTTGGGGCCGAGATGCAGGTATTCTGCATTAGGGACATAGGGGATCTTGGTGCTGCATTGCGGTTCTCTGCGAGATAGAGTATTGTCAGCTACTGTATTTTATTATTACATCTTGACATGGGTGATACCATGGGTCAAGTGGCATGACCAGGAGAAAAGATAGTACTGACGAGCTGTTGAACCACATACATCCTCCACTAGGCCCAACACTGATCTTCACATCAAAGGTAACGTTGTTAGGCGCGTCATAGTATTTCCCTTCTACTCGAGCCATATCTAGGCCCGGGATGTAGTATGGTGAGAGCGATACGAGGATGAAGGATACGAATGGGAAGACTGATTCGATAGGTACAGTATCTTTCTATCAGCCCCGCGCATGATTAGGTGTGAGAGAAAGACTTACGGACCACTATGGCTATACCTGTGAAAAGAAGGAATAGAAGGAGGGTCTCGTACTTTCTTCGGGCCATGTTGAGGTAGGTTAATACTATGATCTATGGTCTGAGGAGGGAGGAAGGGTTGATGGACGTTGGGTCTCGGATACTCATTGCTCCGGGGAAGGGATGGGTTTGCCACCCGATCATTTCAAGTTAAAGAGGATATATACTTTTCGAGAGATATCGATATATGACATGTTACTGAATTGAATCAAAGATGGGATGATGACAGGTGGTAGGCGATGCACAAAATAAGGTACAAGACAAAAAGTATGTATAAATATAAATATACTTGTCTTGTCTTGATGGTTATCAATCAGTGACATCTCATAAGCAGAAGGGCTGTGCGTAGAGACTAAAAAGTACACAGTGACGTACTGTATAATATATTAAGAGTGGGGGACAAGGGTCATGAGGGGGTCCTTTCGAAGGCCAATTCCAGATTAGTGTATGATGGTACCTTGTCATTGTGTTGATACAGTAGTCAGCGGCGCATCGCTTAAAGAGAGGCATCCTCTGGGGTTGACATCTCATCTAGAACATGACCACCATCGACATCGCCTGGTAAGGACATATGCTTGCATTTTGACAACATCAAACGTACAGTACATACCTGCATAAACTATCCTACCAAATGACATCTCATACTATGATACTCTGAGGGAAGTTCTGTACCCAACATCAGAAAAACAAAAAAAATCATGTCGCAGGAAGAGGCCACCCTACCGCCCATACGCCTCCTCCCATCCTCCCATATAGAGAGGAGGGGAGTAGTCGTACCCTCAACCCTATCCCAGATCTTGAGGTCCTTACTTGATCAGTACTTTCACCGTCGGTACCATTCCACGTCAGTAATTTACCACGTCAGTACAGTCAGTACAATGCATGGTCAGTACGTAAGGGGGATTTAAACGGATTTACAATGCTTTGGAATAATATAATATGTACTCACCCTGGCGCCTGGGGCTTTCCATAATCCGCAATACCGTATCAATCCCCCTTACAATGATATAGGCTGTCTGGAAAGGTGGTGTTTACATAGATAGCGGATTGAACGGGAGATATAAGATATCGCCTGGGGTCGCTAATTTATATCGTGGTTGTGAAAGATGCAGAAGTGTGGCGCCAACTTGGTTTTGTCGTTGGGAAAAGTGAAAGATGAAACAACATGTGTTATGGAGTTGTTAGTCGTAAGATTTTCAGTTCAACCAGGTCTATTACTCTTTATGTTGAATGTATGCGATACGAGTACAGCCAAACCACTAGACGGTGCACTAGACGGGTGGTGAAAGACAGCAGGAGGATAGATGGCGGCTGTTTTGCAGTCCACCCCTTGAAGATCGAACCAAACAAGCTAACACCATAATGGGCGGCCACCTCCGCTGGAGACGCGTAGTAGTCGGGTCCGAAATTCATTCATTCGCGAGGTGAAGGTGGAGGTCTGACCATAAACAAGAGTTTGGTCTTGCTTCATTCTTCTGCTCGTCCTCCATCTCACCTCGTCAATAGCTAAGCGGATCACCCACAATGCTGGAGACGATCGACTCCCTTCCACAGATTCTACATCCATGGCTCACCTGGTTATCTGCCCTGACCCTCGGTCAGATATGGAAAGCCGTATACAATCCTCCCAACAAGGTCAATCTCACCATCGCCTTCCTGGTTATATCTTATAGATTGCCTTCTTACCTTAAGCAATACAGGACATGGAGGGAGAGTAAGAGGGTGGTAGAATTTGAATGGGCAGTACCCAAGGTAGGTCGGCTGACTCTCAAAGGTAAAGCTGGCTTGTTCGACAGCTGACGATGTTATTACTCTAGGAAGCAGACAAAGAATGGAAAGGTCGAGTCATCGAGAACCCCTCATTGTTCGCTCATAAGCACGATGAGAGCTTGTTACCGCCCGAAAGTGGGAAGACGGGCGAGAAGAGGGACTATATAACTTGCTATGATCCTTCTACTGGGGTGAGTATATTGTTACCACCATTATCCTATGATCGACCTAAGGATGGGGATGAAAGGCTGACTGTGATGATGCCCATAGTATCACCTCCTCACACTTCCCCTCCTATCCGCTTCGGAAGTATCCAACCAAATCATCAAAGCGCACTCAGCTCAGAAGGGCTGGGCCCAAACAACGTTCGCTCAACGTATATCCTTCTTGAGAAGTTTGAAGGCGTGGGTTTTGAGGGATATGGAAGGTATAGTTAGAGTAGCGTGTAGAGATACGGGTAAAACTGGTGCGTATATTAGCTTCCTCATTGCAATTGAGCTCAAGCGGGGTATACTCGCAGAGGTCGATGCGGTGTTTGGAGAAATCCTTACTACACTATCGAAACTTGACTGGTAAATCAGCTATTCCTCTATTTACATCTCCTAGGAAATTTGAGTCTAGCTGATGCCTTTCAATGCAATAGGTTGATCAAGCACGGTGAAAAGACCATCTCACCATCTGCCAGACCCGGAAACTTGCTTCTCGCTCATAAGGTTTCCAAGGTGAGTTGAACATCTCGCATACTCATCCATTTTAACGCTCGAAATGATCTTAGCTAACGGCCATATCTTACACAGGTCCACTACACCCCTCTCGGCACGGTCCTAGCCCTAGTCTCATGGAACTACTCCTTCCATAACCTGATCTCACCGATCCTCGCGGCCCTCTTCGCTGGAAATACGATCGTAGTGAAATGTTCAGAGCAAGTCGCATGGAGCAGTCTCTGGTTCGTAGGAGGGATCAAAGCTTGTCTGAGGGCTTGTGGACTGGATGAAGATGTCGTTCAGCTTGTGGTTTGCTTGCCTGATGTGGCGGAGACGGTGACGAGGAATAGGTTGATCAAACATATCACTTGTGAGCTATCCGGTCTATTGGATTACTACATCGGGAACCAAAGAGCTGACATATCCGAAGTCATCGGCTCAGAGCCTGTCGGAAAGAAGGCAAGCTGTGTTTGGCGGAAAGATTATCGATGTTCAGCTGACCATTTGTGTCAGGTCGCACTGGCTGCCGCTGAGATCATGGTTCCGACCTGTATCGAGCTTGGAGGAAAGGATTGCGCATTTATCTTACCTGGGACAGATTTGGATTTCTTCTCCAGCACATGGATGAGGGGTGCTTTGTGAGCTCATATCTGTTTCGTTGATTGGACACATCAGCTGACATGTGTATTCTGTATCTTAGCCAGTCGGTAAGTCAGCTAACACATTCACGAACGTTTCAAACGGTACCCAAAGCTGATTCTGCCCATATCTGTAGGCCGGTCAAAACTGTATAGGTATCGAACTATTCCTAGTCCATCGATCCCAATACCCCCGCTTCGTTGAGATGATGGAACCCCGAGTCAAAGCATTACGACCAGGTACAGATGTCGGATCACTCATCTCCCACTCTCCTATCGATAAATTGACATCCATCCTATCCTCAGCCCAAAAAAGCGGAGCGAAGATCTCGGCAGGTGGAAAACAGTATACGCATCCAACCTATCCCCGGGCGGCGTACTTTGAGCCTACTCTTGTAGTGAATGTGACAATGGATATGGAGATTGCCCAAGAGGAACTGTTCGCGCCTGTTATGACTGTCGTACCGTATGATGATATTGACGAAGCGGTCAGTTGGCTTAATGATAGTAGGTTTGGACTGGGTGCGGGGGTATATGGAAAGAATAGGGGGGAATGTAGGAGGGTTGCTGGGGCGTTGGAATGTGGGATGGTAGCTGTCAATGAGTGAGCTCTTTGTCTTAAATTAGCGTGTTCTGTCTGCAGATAGCTGACCGATTGCCTGTCTTTAGCTTCGGTGTATTCTACTTGAATCAGGCAATGCCATTTGGTGGAGTCAAGGCATCAGGACATGGTAGATTTGGTGAGACAAAGCCTTATATCACATCTTCCGTTAGAAAAAAAATACTAATGTGGTTTACAAAATGGTATAGGTGGCGAAGAAGGTCTCAGATCCCTATGTTCTGTCAAATCCATAACGGAAGATAGGTTCTTTTCATACATTAGAACCAGTATACCTCCCCCTGTTGGTGAGTCATCTGAAAGACGCACTTCGTCAAGATATGACCATGCAGCTGACAAACCATGTAGATTTCCCGATACCGGAACCGAAGAGAGCTTGGGGGTTCTTGGTGGGTCTGGTGAATTTGGCTTATGCTAGGACAGTTTGGGGGAGGGCGAAGGGTCTAGGAGGATTGTTGAAAGGATTGATGTAATCATATACCCATGCACATGCACATGTACGAGGAAGGGCCTAAGGGTTTTGCAGTCTCGACCGTGACAAGACAAGACACAGTACCTGACTCGATTGGACAAAGGGGTTTGGCATTGAGAAGAGATGCTTAGCTAAGACGACGAGTGATGTATGACGGCCTCGTCCGTCGTCGTCGGAAAGTCCCCTTGCAGTTGAGATAATTGAGATAAGATCTCGCACCGTGTTCTAGCCAATACTGTAATTCTACAACCTAGGAGAGGACAGAATCCAGTTGTTCTACTGGATCTAGACTGTTGGACTCATCTTCCCTTTCATCTTACGACACTCGTCCCATTCTAGACCTACAGTATCGATTCGACATTCACCAGTATTCAGTATTCAGTAAATCACTCGTCTAGCAAGGTTCTCGACGATTTCAGTTCCAGAAGAGATGGAAGGCATGTCTTTCCTTTCAATAGACATAGACGAGAATAGTCTTCGCGAGGTAAATACACAAGCGAAACAACGTAAAAAGAGGTACTGTATAAATACCCACACACCCTGCGAGCGGATACGGTACAGCACTTCCAGGCTCACCTTTTAGCATACCATACCTCATACTGGGATACAGTACATCAGATTTGAACTTAACAATGACCGACAACGAGACTGAGACTGAAATTTCTACTACTCCTCCCACTATTGATCACTCACTGACCACCGGGATGGTGATGTCAGCAGTAGAATTGGAGATCAAGTACGATCGTGAGTCCCAGTCCCATTTCCCTTGTGCTCGATATATCGAACAGACCGTATCGTACCGTCCAGTACAGAGGGCCCACCCCCGGACTGACGATCATCTGGACCTGAACCTGACTAGGTCAATGAACGCGGATCCCGATGAGAATGGAAAGAAGTATGGAAGAAGACCTCTGCTTCTTGCATCTTCGAACCCGTCGGAAATTGGTGGAGGAGGGAACTCGGTCCTGTCTCAAGTCTGTGGGAGAAAAGCCAAAGGAGATGAGTAGGTGTCTGCAACGCTGCTGTACATCGGCTGCAAAATCGGTAGGCAGAGTGATTTTGCCACCGGTGCACGACGAGAAAAAAATGAGGAGTGAGTGTTAGTGTTGTTGATGGATGTTGAGATGTAGTTACTCGATAGTGATGCATGCAACTATCCTTGATGAGAAATTCAATCCATTCCTTTTCACCCAGTTTGTTTATGGAAGGACGATATATTTCTGGAGATGTTCTGGGATGTGAGAGTCGAGGCCCTTGGATTCGAGCCATACCCTTGAGAAGAGACGGGCTTGGTATCTAAACAGGGTGAAGTAGTCAGCTTTCTGCTCATCTACCTGTTTCACAGATCATTTTCTCCTTTTTCGATCCCGTCTCAACTTGGCCTCCTCCCCATCACGCCTCGATCTTCTCTCCTTCCCTCCTTGATCTCCTCTTCGTTTCTCCTTGATCTCAAGTCCGTCCCTCCTCGATCTTCTCCCTTGTCTCCTCTCTTTTGGACTGCTCCTTCTCGCCAAGGCGAAATCTGCTCCCCATCCGTTTCTCTCTTCCTTTCATCCCCGTCCGCTCCAGCTCTGTGTGGCACTCGTCTCCATCTCTCTTCCTGTGCCTCCCTTGTCTCTCTGCTGCGGTTCCCCCCCCCCCCCCTCCCCCTTCCCTCCTCCCCTCCTGACGAACATCTTCCCCCATCCCCCCTCCTGACTTTCTCTTGAAGATAACATCCCGCCTCCGTTGTTTACCCCTTCTCCATTCCCCCCATCCCGACCCCAAGTATGATAGAGAGAGAATACCGCTATTTTAACGTCTTTCCCCTTCAATCCACTCCCCCTCTTTCAAGGAATCAGAGATACTCACCGATAAGCACCATCACAAAGCACCGTAACAACCGTACTTCCCTTACCCTTCTTCTTGGCCAATTCCGTCGCAGCCCATACGTTCAGAGCACTCGACGCGCCGACGTAGAGACCTTCTTCGTGGAGTAATCTGTAGACCATGTTGATGGATGCTGAGTCGGGGACGTGGATGGCTCCGGAGAGGAGAGAGAGGTCGGGTTGGAGGTTGGAGGTCACTCGACCTTGTCCAATACCTGCGATAGGGAGTTCATCAGACTATCATTCTCTCAAGAAAACCCAGGGATACGCTGAGAAATGGCGACACTAAAGCGAAAGGAGCAATTACTCACCCTCAGTGATCGATCCATTTCCAACCCTCTCGATCTTCCCATTCTCCACCAAATTGTAAAGCACACTTCCAGGAGGGTCAGCCAACCAAGCTTCCACCTTTCCATTCGACTTCTCAGTCAAGTATCTAGCCACACCAGCTAAGGTTCCACCAGTACCGGTAGAACAGATGAAGGCATCCAATTTCCCACCGTTTGTCTGTTCCCATATCTCTGGTCCGGTGGTGAGGATATGGGCATTTCGGTTCGCGGTATTGTCGAATTGGTTGGTCCAGACGGCGTTGTCTAGGGATTCGGCGTATCGCTTGGCTTGATGGTTATAGTTTTGGGGGTTGTCGAAAGCGACGGCTACGTCATTGAAAAGGGGGTTAGCATGCGTTGACCTATATGACAATGTTGAGTTGAGGTTGGGAATGTAGGGGGAAGAGTCAACTCACCAGGAACAGGTCTGACGTCCGCACCCAGCATTCTCAACAGATCGATCTTCTCTTGACTTTGAGTATCAGGCATGTAAATCACACATTGATATCCCTTTGATCGACAGACGTGCGCCAGTCCTATACCTGTGTTTCCTGCAGTCCCTTCCACAACGGTACCACCTGGTCTGATCAATCCTTTCTCCTCAGCATCCTTGACGAGGTAGAGAGCCGCTCGGTCTTTGATTGATCCTCCGGGTGACATGAATTCAGCTTTGGCGAGGATGTTGGAGCCGGTCTCTTCGGAGAGTCGGTTGAGTCGGATCTGAAGCAAGGCACACATATCAGTTGTATATACAAGGGCTGACATGAGTGAGAGGCGATAATGACCCACCAAAGGAGTGTTTCCTACGGCACCTACGAACCCCTCAACCTCCCTTCCATATCCTGTGACAGAGGTAGCATAAGCCCTTCGGGCGAATGGTCGTGCGACTGCGGTGGGTCGGAACATCCGAGCAGATAGGGCAGCTACCATTTTCGGTCTGGTCTTCTTCAGATGGTACTTTTGGTTTCAGCTATAAGACGAACAGTAGGATATATACAGACAGATGGATTATCAATACACTATCAACACTGCAGTGATGATCTCGGCAATTGGATGAAAATGCATCAGTTTGATATTTTGGGAATACTAATGATCCTATGGTGATGGTCGTCACCCACCATACAAATTCAATCACGTCAGTCAGGCACAGACTCATTTATCTGGAATACCTAGCTATATCACGTGACATCCCCACACCCACCAAAAGGAGATCGATGCTCTCTCCGTCATGTTCCTCTGTTGCTTCGAGATTTCGGTGGGTGAGTGAGTGCACATGAATCACGCTTGCAACCACTGTCTTTATCCATGCCTATAGCGAACACTGCTGTCCTCAATCTTCTACGCTCACCGACCTCAGTAAAAAGGGGGGCCATAAGGCAGCTCGATCTGTCTACATCAAGTTTGTCTCTTCATGATGAGCTCGATGAATCGTGTAAGTAGGCCATGTGCCGCTTGTCTTCGCCGACTTCGAGCATCCCAATCGATAATACCTTCGACCAGTGCTGTACCATTGTCAAGTAATGTGCCAAGAAGCCTGTTCCGTTCAGCGAGGAGCACAAGCTATACTAAGGCTCGAGTCACCACCCGGACTTTCACCACAAGTCCACGGACAGCGGCCAGAGCTACAGATATCACCTCGAAGAAACGGTCATTGGAAATGGGCGAATTCCCTCCGGAGCGTATACGGTAAGCTAGCGAATATGTAACATGAAGACAGTCAGCTGACCAGAATTGTAGGAATCTATCCATCATAGCTCATATAGATCACGGTAAATCCACCTTGGCAGATCGTTTACTACAGGTGAGCTGGACGATTAGCTGCTTGCGCGATTTTAGCTAACATGAATTATAGATGACAGGGACTGTGCCGCCATCTTCCAACCCGCAATTTCTTGATAAGCTCAAAGTAGAAAGGGAAAGAGGAATCACAGTGAAAGCTCAGACGGTATCGATAATACATACACATACCGATGGTCAGAAATACCTGATCAATCTTATTGATACGCCTGGCCATGTAGATTTCAGTTATGAGGTATCTAGGAGTCTGGGCGCTTGTGAGGGTGGTTTGTTGTTGGTAGATTGTTCACGTAAGTCTGGTTGGATTCTCTCTCGTCCTCTTTCCCAGTACAAACATGTGCTGATAGTAATGTCTCTGGGGACTTAGAGGGCATTCAGGCTCAAACATTATCAGTTTTCCATCATGCCTTAGAGGCCAATCTCAAATTACTACCGGTCATCAACAAAGTAGACTTACCTCATGCATCGCCGGAGGAAACAAGCGAAGAGATCGAAACTTCCTTGGGATTACCTATAAAAGATCACATGCGTATAAGTGCGAAATCAGGCTTGGGCGTAGAGAACGTTCTGAACAACGTAATTGATAATCTACCCTCACCCAAGAATTGGGTGGACGATGATGGCAAATTGAGAGGATTGATCTTTGATACGTTGTAAGTTTGTGTCTTTCTCACAATCCCTGGGGAAACCGAGCTTACACAAATCACCTGATCGAACAGCTATGACCAGTTCCGCGGGGTCGTTTCGCTCGTTCGTATATTCTCTGGAACACTCAAGAAAGGAGATAAAGTGAGATTCCTCCAGGCTGGGAAGCGGTACGAGATATTGGAAGTGGGTATCAATAATCCGGAAGAAGTAGTGGTAGATCAGTTGAAAGATGGACAAGTAGGGTGAGTTGGGTCTTTGTGCTTACTGCATCAATAACGATAACTTACGATTTCTTTGCATGCAGATATATCGTGTGTAATATGAAGAACTCTGAAGAAGGTAAGCTCATTCGTAGTCGATAGCGACCTAGAGGCTGATGAATTTGATAGCATTTATCGGAGATACGATATGCTGGGCAGATAAACCGGTCGAACCCCTTCCCGGATTCAAGCCTATGAAAGCTATGGTTAGTTGACAGACTGGCGTATATCGCATCGTTGAAAGCTGACACTCGGCTAGGTGTATGCCGGAGTATTCCCGATGGACAGTTCGGATTTCCCAAAACTCGAAGAATCGATAGAACGAGTGAGCTGTCTTTGCATTAGCAATGTGAATCTAGCTGACTTGTCTGGCAGCTCACACTCAACGATCGCAGTGGTAAGCTGCCTCATTCTCTTCCGATGAAGAGCATTGAACTAATCTCACGTAGTATCTATACAACGGGAGTCCTCTGCTGCGCTGAGTCAAGGGTTCCGATTGGGATTCCTGGGTACACTGCACATGGACGTTTTGTGAGCTTCGCCGAGCACCTTGTCGTGACGTTGAAGCTTATAAACATTAATAGTAAACAACGTCTTGAAGATGAGTATTCCTCGGAAGTGATTGTGACGGCTCCAACTGTACCCTACAAAGGTGAGCTGAGAGTCAACATCAGGACAGGAACAATCAGCTGACATCGTCCCAGTGGTTTACTTGAACGGTACCGAGGAATACGTCTCGAATCCTGTCGATTTCCCAGAAGTAGGGGACTCGAAATTGCGAGTGAGGCATATCGAGGAGCCAATGAGTAAGTCTGCTGTTTGATGTTCTCCTCTAGCATTCAGCTGATCTTGTGGATAGTCAACGCTACTATCTTCGTACCTAATGGTGAGTTGCCATTTCTCATCCTTGCATAGCTCTCTTTTACTCTCCTGTTTCTTCGGATAAACTCATACATTCCATGGCTTTCATTTTCGAAGCTGACTTTGGTATGTACAGAATACATCGGAGAGATGATGGACCTGTGTTCGCGCTATCGAGGAGTTCAGCAAGAATATCGAATTCTCGAGAACTCAGATAGAGCGATCTTGAGGTATTCTCTACCATTAGCAGAGATCGTTACGGATTTCTTCTCGGAGCTGAAAAGCTCGAGCTCAGGATTCGCTAGTTTCGATTATGAAGAAGCGGGATATCAGCAGTCTAATCTGGTCAAAGTGAGCTTACTATCCCACGTGACTATTGAAGTTAGCTGACAGCATACTTTGTTACAGCTGAATATACTGATCAACGGGAAACCTGTCGATGCGCTTGCGATGATCGTACATAAGTTTGCTGCTCAGAATGTCGGGAAAGCTTGGGTGAAGAAACTCAGTACGTGCGGTCCAACAGTTGTCAAGACAGCGCGCTGACATTGTGAGTGTAGAGGAGGTAGTGCCTCGTCAACAGTTCGAGCTATCTCTGCAAGCTGCTGTCGGCGCTAAGGTCATAGCTAGAGAGAACGTCTCTGCCTTCCGAAAAGATGTCACCGCAGGGTTATATGGGGGTGTGTCACTTGATGTGTCTTCATTTGGGATTATCGAAGCTGACATATCTATGGTACAACTTGCAGGTCACTACGATCGAAAGCTCAAGCACCTCAACAAGCAGAAAGAAGGCAAAAAGCGACTGAAGAAGCTTGCGGGGAATATCGAGATACCTCAAACTGCATTCTTCCAAGTTCTATCTTCTAGACCACGATCACTACACACCTCAGCTCGAGCTCCATCATTGGCTTTCACCTCATGTTCTCCCAGCATACCATTCCCACCAGGGCTATCTCCAAACAGCCCCATGCTGACATCCTTCTCGTCATCTTCCTTTCCATGGCAATCAACCAATGACCCCATCACTCGAAATCTCCCAGAACCTGAACCCGAATCTCCCACCCTACCACCCCAAACCACTTCTGCACTCGCGCCTATAGGTCGATCTCCCATTTCACCTCCTGATCGCTCATCCAAGCTTTCCCTGATCGGTCGAATGACTTCATCCCCTCCACCGGCAGATGCTACCTCTTCCAAACTATCAGAAGCCTTCCAGGACTTGTACGCTTCGACACCCGACTCACACGTGTTTACTCCTGGGGAGATCCTTGAAATTATCACAGCCCTTCTTGCACTTCAGAAGAGGGAAGGTGGGGATCGTAGATTGTTCGCAGAGCAGTTGAACCCATTGTTCAGGGAGTTGGAGGATATCGTAGGAGATAAGTTCAATGCGCTGAAGGGAATGGAACTATCAATCCTGTCGTCTACGTCAAGACTGGAAAGGAAAGTCCAGACTAAAGATATACTGGACGCTGAAAAGGCCTTTCGGGAGGTGTTTCCTCGTATACCGGATGCGAACGATGCGAAGGGGTTGAAGAGGTGGAAGAAAGGGATAAATCATTTGATGTACCTCTGCGCTCTGGCTGGACATCAGAGTAGATTACAAGATTGGTGGGATAAGTTGGAGAGGAACGGGTTAAGTCCTGATAGCTACTCTCACCTTACCAGGTGTATATTGGCAGATAAGTTGGGACGATTAGAAGACATTCCTGGGATACTTGATCAAGCGTTCAGTCAAGATGGTTCAGAGATGAGCGAGGAGGATAAGAGTGTATTGGTGAATTTCGGTATTCATGCTTTTGCTCGAGGTCCATCGGGGAACAGCGAGAGTGAAGATGGGTATCTGGCCAGTGCTATCGAAACTTATTCGAAAATCGTGGAAATGGATCAAGGGGACCATCAGAACCTACTTGGCTCAACTACCTCACACGGCACTACGACTTCCAACCCAAATCCGATCATACCAATACCATCAAATCTCAAACCCACTCAACAGCTCTTCGGTCCACTCTTATTTGCGCTGGTCACCAGAGGCAATTTGATAGGAAGTTTGACGGTGTTCAAGCATATATTCCAGAATGGTTGCACACCAAGTATCAAAGATTACATTACGTTGTTCAAGGGATTCGCAATGTACGGTCAATCCACCCCTCCCGCTTACGGAGGCGGAGAGGCATATAGGGTATTTGGGATCAACTCTTTTAGTGGATATGATAGGAAGATGGAGAGAGAGAGTTTCCAAGATATTTGGGAAAGGGGTTCTTCATTCTCAGAGGAGAGGTATGAAGCTAGACCGCCTAAGATGGAGGGGAAGGGGAGTGAATGGAATTTGGAGAATCTGAAGGAGATATATCTATCTTTCTTATCCCTCACCCCTCCGTCCTCTTTAGCTGGGAGCAACAGAGGAATCAACAAGAAACAATTCTGGATTATCCTTAAATCCTTTGCGAGGACTAGTGGAGGAGATTTGGATGTTATTGAGAAAGTGTGGAGGGAGGTGGAAGGGAAGTTTGGAGAGGGAAATGAACAGGGTTGGGTGGGGTGGAGGGTCGATAATAGACTGATATGGGCTAGGAGGACGTTGTTTGGTGAGGAGAAATAGTGCTTGGGTGAGGCTGGTGAATTTGCTATAGTAGTGGGATATACCTCGCATCGTTTTATACCTGCATTGTTGTTATGCATATTGGATACATCGGTATCAGATTATATACCGTGCATCTCGTATATACACCTTGCAAGCTGTTTGGCTCAGGATATCTCGCCATCTGCCCTATACACCAGATCAGACTCTTCTCCTCACAACTCCACATCCTCCTCATCGTACGCTTCTTTGATCAGTCGATAGATGTACGAAGGGGAATGGTCGCCTCTGCACCCACCATCAAACAGATCAGCTATCACCCCATTCCACAGCATCTTGATTAGTGGTCATTGAAAGGGGGATGACTCACTCATTAGTAACAAACAACTGAACCAGCTCAGGCCTGATATAATCAAAATACGGATCCACCACCTCCGTCCCCTCCTTCCCACCTCCTCCGCCATTCCCACTCGTCCCAATCACACTACCTGGTCCCTGGAAATCTACTGCCGCATAATCGTGGTAGAGGTTCCAAGCGGGTGCGAACTTGAATTGTCCAGTGGTGATTACCACAGGCTTCGAGTGAGTCTTAGCTGCCAATGCACAGGCCAGGGAACCAGATAAAGCGAAGAGTCCTCCATTGGCGAGGACGGCGTGGGCACCGAGGATCACTTTGGTCACTCTTGGTAGGATTGCGTGGATTGAGGAGTCGGGGATGAGGATGGTGGGGATGCCGTGGGATGAGAGGGAGTGGGCGAGGGAGTGGCCCAGGTAGCTGCGAGATAGACCATAATCAGTCAGTATGAGCAAAAACGATGTTTTATGGTTCAAGGTATAAGAGTTCGCTTTGTTGAGATTGACTCCTCAGGAGATTGGTAACAGTGAGATTCCGTACTTACGATGGTGCGGATTCAGCCACGACTACAGTGAATTTCCTATCTCTGTAACCCTGTTTTAAGAATGCTTCGACCGTCTTTGAGTGACCCATAGTAAGGATGATTTCGCTGATCATGGATTACCTGTATATCAGCTGAAGGCTCATGATCTCTTTGGGAAGGATAGTCACTCACGAAGAATGTATATGTTCCTTCGCACCCTTCGCCACATCCTCATGGGTAGTTTCCAGCTCGCCCACAACCTCTTCTATCGCCTGAATCAAAACAGGTTTTAACTTTGCCGAATGCTTCATGAACTCCTCCGAATCGACCCGGTTGATCCCAGGCGTCTCAGGTATGTTGTTGTGTCTCGTAAAAAGAGAATTCGTACTCTGAGACAACTGCATATCTACCAGACTGCCCGATCTCTCCAGCTGAGCACGCGAATGACGCATAGCTACGAAATTCGACAAGCTCGTCTGGCGGGAGAGCTGAGCTGTCGATGGGAAGAATTGAAAGTCTGTTGCGGTCGATAGGTAGTGGTTGGAAGGGGCACTTAGACCTGGGGTTGTGGGACCCAAGAAGGGCGTTTCGGGAGCCGAGGGAGGAGCGGAGATTATGTGGGCTGCGGCTGCTGCTCTGTATTCTTCTCGAATTAGACGGAGGATACGTCGGATGATGT
The DNA here is from genome assembly GCF_000512585.2 of Kwoniella bestiolae CBS 10118. Classification (NCBI taxonomy): domain Eukaryota; kingdom Fungi; phylum Basidiomycota; class Tremellomycetes; order Tremellales; family Cryptococcaceae; genus Kwoniella; species Kwoniella bestiolae. The sequence continues at coordinate 1,363,702 of NC_089248.1, forward strand.
TTGTTGCGGCGAGTTCTGGGGCGAGAGATAAGTATCAGCTGCCCAGCAGATTTTTATCTGGCAGCTGATTGAGCGGTGCATACCTTTGGGATTGGCATCTATCAACTTTTTCCCTATACTTTTGATCAAACCCAGCAATTCATCGATAGTGGAATAACGGGCACTTCGAACGACATTTTGGATGAGGGCGGCTGTAGCTAAGGCGACGTTGAGCGAGCCAACTATTTGTCTATCAACTCAGCTGTCAGCTTGCACCTCTATTCGGATGACAGATACGGTAAGAGAGCTGACCTTCGTCGAAGCGAGGTGCACAATGCCTCTGTGAGTCGTGCATTTGGGTCATTTGATTTCTGCGTATAATGAGAGGAAGGTTAGCTGGATGTATTGATGCTGTATCTGCGAGTCAATACCTTACCAGGGTGGCGGATGCTGCCATTTTTTCCTCTTCTTTCCTTCGCTGGTAGGTCTGGAGATGATGTCTGAGGTGGTGATTGCGCGGTTAGTGGAAACAAGTATAGCTGAGGCTGACGTTGAGACAAGCAGAATCCAACATCTTTTGGTCTTTTGTCTTGATCTTTGGGTTCACTGACTCGAGGTATAGCAAATGTCACGTGACATCCAAAGACATTACAAGATTACTCGCAGAGGTCTGTGCACTCAGAGATATATACTTGAGAGATTATCTTTAACACAACACAACCTCATAGCATATACATCTTTGCAACTCATAGACATATCCAACAGAATTGCAATCAAATCAGTATCTTCCCTAATCACATCAAATATAGTCTCTCATCGCCTCACCCGCTATGTCCGGTCCACCCCCCTCAGCGACCCGGATCGTCCAATCCCTCCTATCCTCCCACCCGCACATGAACACCCAACAGATGTATCAAGCAGCCACCGAGGGATTACGTCCGATCCTCCGACCGGCTCATGTGATAGATAACCAAGGTAGGATAAGGATGAAGAGAGTCAGTAATATGAGAGAGGGGAGGAGACCTTGGGTACCTATGCCTACTGCTCCGTTCCCTGATCATCCGTTTAAGAGCGTCAAGTGGGTCTACGTCTGTCAACTACTTCTTCCTTATGTTATCAGCTTCTCTGCTCTTATGTGCTCATCACTTGCACCGATTTCTCTCTTCCCTGATCCCTCAGTCTTATGGCAAGATTATCTAGGTGATATATGACTGATCCTTGGCATACACAGCTTCCTCAAACGAACCATCCTCGCCTCTCTCGAATCGCAAGGCCTAATCCACAAAGCCCGTATCGAACGACCCATCGAAACAGACGAAGAGCGCCAAGAAGCCATAGCCACCGCAATGCGTCTAACAAGGAAAGACGAACGAACAGCCATGCGACTTAACGAACCCGTCCCTGTTCCGAGGATCCCAAAGACGACAGTAACAGAGTACGCCTGGAAGATGGGCTCGGCACCTGATCGTTCAGAACAAACAAGTATTTCAGAGAGGTTGGGCGGGGAAGCGGGATTCGAGAAGAATAATAGGAACAGGGATGTTCCGCCCCATCAGGTAGAGATTCTCGACGAAGAGCAGAGGGAGTTGAATAGGTTGAATGAGCTTGACGAGGAATACGATAGAGCCTTGGCTTTGAGGATGCAGCGTGCGTGGGAGAAGAATCGCGGTCAATCCCTGGGACTTGGATCAAGCTCCACTGGTGAGGTGGAGGTGGAGGAGGATGAGATCAGTCGAAGATGGGATCAGGCAGTTCGATTGGAGGAGAAGTTCCTTGAATCTCAGGTTGTGGAACAGCAGCAGATCGAGGAGCGGCAACAGGCTAGAAGGGCTGCATTTAGGTTGGAAAGGGAGAGGAAGAAGCAAGAAAGAATGGAGGATGAGTTGGCTGGAAGGTTGCCGGCGATCAGAGCTGAGAGGAAGAGGATAGAGGCGTTGGAGGCTATTGAGAGTTATGCGAGACAGACGGGAGAGGATGTTAGTGGGTGGTATGAGGAGTTGGGGATAAATGAGGGGGAGGAGATACCTGTTAATGAGGATAGGAAGAAGAAGAGGGGAGGAGGTGGTGGTGGGTTCGGGCTGAAGAGGGACGTGTAGGGTGATGATACGTAGGGCATCGTACCTCCCTTCTAAAGGCAGGCAACATCTACTCTGACAGGTATTACAGAAGGACAAGCACACAACATGGGACAGAGTAGGCTGGATCTCGAGTACACATTACATAGCATTATATACATCACCTCATACACATTATAACGATCTAATGACCATAAAGCATTGAAGTCTATGCACCATTCGTACTAGTTTTCCCTTTACTCATCTTCGCTTCCCTCCTCTTCTTCAACATCTCCATCCGGGCTTTCAGCGAAGCCACACGCGAATCTGCGTCTTCCCTATGAGCGAGACGGGGTACGTTAGCACGTGACGCACATCTCCAATATCAAGGTAAAGAGATCCAAAGACAGAGTTAAGAGCAATGGAGGCGAGACTTACTGTGCCCTCTCCTCCTCCTCTAGACGCCTGACAATCTCCTCCCTTTCCTCCCTCTCCAGCCGTTCTTTCCTCTCCTGCTCGCTCTCTTCAGGTTCTTCCTCCTGTACGTCCTGTTGTTGGTCTTCAGTAGGTTGGGCTATACGCACAGGTGCAGCTTCGTACGATGTCTGAGAAGGTATGATCTCCTTGTACGTCTTCCTCTTCCCTTGATTCTGCTTCACCTGGGGTTGAGCGGTGGATGTGGTAGAAGGGGTGTCGTCGTTAAGGGAGGATAAGAAATCGTCTAGCTCCGTATCTCCAGTAGATTGATTTGATTGAGTAGTAGGCTGAGGTTCTGGTTCAGGTGATGGTGAATTTGATTGAGGGGCAGGTTGATTCCCCGAAGAGAAGAATCCAGCAGGTAAGTTACCTCTTCCACCTTCTTCCTCCACCGATGTATTCTGTATCTTGGCTCTTTTGGAAGACTCTCCTTGTCCTTGAGGATCTGTAGCCTGGGGTAGTGGTCTCTTACTCTTTGCTTTGGCTTGGACCAACTTCTCCTGTTCTGCTTTTTCTCGAAGTACGGACTGACGATGTTGTTTTGTGAGTAAGTGGGCATCCCATTGTTTGACTATGAACGCAGCACCAAAATACATCAGTATTTCCTCACTTCTCTTTCAAATGATAATGTCATAGAGAGGGGACAATCCCTTCCTTCAGTAAGAGAATTGTTCCAATGATAGCTCGTCAACTCACCTGGCGTAGCGCATATCGAGCACCTCAACACCCCCGCAGAATTGTACGCGGCGTAGGGGTGGGTGATTCGCGCTTCTGCCTTTTTGGCCCGTAGGAGTGATTTTGCGTCCATTGTGTGGTGGTCTAGGATGGGTGTGGTGGGTAGCGACTATACGAATAGAACTAGGTAACATGTATAAAGTCGCAAGGGATACTACAATGTCCAAACAGCTTCAGCTTGACCTTTGATTCTGTACGAATGATGGTGGAATTTGATTCCGTGCTTGGTCCCTCCATCCTCCACTTTGATCGTCCACCAGGACAGAAGACAACCTTCTCTCTTCTCTCTTTCTTTCTTCTTTGACTGTTTCCCACTTCCACCAATCAGATCATCTAGCAGCAATCATGAGGATCAGAAGTGTCCTCCCATACCTCCTCTACTTTGTGGGGGCTTTACTAGCAGACACAGAAATAATCAACTTCCATCTTCCCCTACTTCCCCCTTCTCCCACCGAGCGAATATCAATACCCGAATCCCCGTCAATCCATTCAATGTAAGTCTAGCTTCCCGATAAGACATTCCATGACCCATCATGAATCTGGAACTGACCACCAAAGAACGCAACAAGAACAGATTAAAACCCTCCCAACCACTCATTACCAACCTCTCATCTACCTCTCCCGAACTGCACTTCCTCCTAGATTTCGCAGAGCAGGATAAGCAGTATAATGGATGGACAACACGAGTCTCATGGCCTGGATCGGCAAGTCCTCCCTATCTAAATCTCATATACCCACCACCTGTGCGTTTCTGGTGATGTTCGGATATCTCAGCTGATAGTATCTCGTACAGTATCCCACAAGAATCAGTATAACTCCGCCTGATTCTTCACTTCACATTTCGATATCAGGTACACCCCTCTCACCCAGAATGCCTCATCCGCTCTTATCATATCTGCCCTCACCCTTGAAACCCATCTTCTCCTCAACGCAAGCTCAATCTCAATCTCAACCTCATAGTATACAAATTAATCGAGAAGAAGGTTTCATCACGCCTATATCGATCATTCTCGAACCCCTCATACTGGGGATGATACCGCGCACTGCAATACCCACGGTGTATCTCATACTTCTAGGAATTCTCATAGCGGGACTGAGCTTGCCCAGGGCCTTTCGATTGATCGAGTATCTGATTAATCAATTCAACGATGATGAGCTGAGGGGTACCAAGAAAGTCGAATAATTCTCCAATACAATACCCATACATGGACATGAATGCATTTGTATATTACAGGATTATATAATACAAGATACCTTCTTTCTCGTAGATGATTTTCCCTTTCGCAATAAGCCAATGCAATAATCGCTTCACAGAACCACAGCCTCCTCGACACCTTCAAGCTCCTCCACCTCCTCAGGCGTCAGAACATTATCATTCTGGTTCTGTGTGAGTCTCGGAGGGACATGCGGTACGTTGCTGCCATTGATTTTCTTACGTCGATTGGCAATGATCGGCCAGAAATCCTCTTCATCACTTATCGTAAACTGAGGGAAACCAATTCATTAGTGATCAAAAATAAGATCAGGATTCACGTGCATATGATCCTCTCAGATATTGCACCATAAGACAAGGTTGAACAACAAGGAGGAAATGTTGGACGAGGAGACAATGGCGTATGGATGATGGTAGAACGCCAACTCACCTCAGATTTCCATTCGACCCTACCAGGCAAAGCCACTCCAAACGGATTAAGATCCATACCATTCCCATCCGATCCTTTACTGTGCCTCGAGCCACTCATGGATATACGTCTCACCGCATGACCATCCGTTCCGTTAGGATTGGTCGAGATTGACAACTCTCTCCTCGAGGCAGCTTCGATAAGGCACGGTAGTCGGCTTGACCCATTTACATTACTCGATGAATGGGATGGTGGTTTCTGCGTTTGGATAGGGATGGAACTAGGCATTTTGGAGGTTGCACTTTGCGTGGTAGTGATGTGATTGGCAATTGGACCAAGTCTGTTAGTCAATGATCCATTCGTCGAGGGAGGTATTGGTGTTTTTGGAAGTGTTGATGTTGATGTTGATTGTGTGGCTTTTGGAGCTAGTGGTCTAGCATTCAATAAAGGCTGAATAGGTTGAGTGGGTACAGGAGGCTTGAAGAATGATTTTATACTCTGTTGAATGTGAGTATGATTAACCATTCTCGAACTCGGCATCGCTTTCGCTTTCGACAGACCAGCTAATGGTGTCCCATCTGGGGTCGGTATGATCTGTGTATGTGTTTCTGCGGGATTGATTCTCCGAGTTTTCGTCGAACTAGGTTTGATCACCTCCAGCGAAGAATCAGGTTCCTCCTCTTCTTCGGAGCTATCGATAAGTACCGCAGTACCGGGTGAAGTACCATCCACACCTGTCGTCTGACTATCACTCCTACTTCGTTTACTATATGTCCTCACCACTCGGTTAGATCTCCTTTCGACCTTTGATGGGGTTTCTTCATCAGCTACTGATGCGTTGGTAGTAGAGGTACTAGGCAGAGTAGCCCGACGTTTACGTTTATTGGACACCGAGATGGACGGCGGATCTCGGAGGGCTGCTACTCTCGCTGGAAGGACTATTGGAGGGGGAGTAAGGGATGGTGAGGGGGAGGGGGAGGTTCGAGAGGGGGTAGAGAGTCTCGAAGAAGGGTGTTGGGGCGTTGGGATTGAGCTTCTGGATCTGTTAGGAGACAGATGATATGTTGGCGTAACTATCATTATAGACCACCGTGATATCGAGATCTCGGTCGTACAAAAGCACGAGCGAAATTGATTGAGGACAGAGAGATAGATTACTCACTTCTTTTGCTCGGGCGGTAAAAGCTCTTGAAACCTCTTCATCAAAGCTTCCCCCTCCCTTATCAACTGGACTTTTAACCATTCCTCCCCCTTTTCCTTGATCTTCGCTTTCCCTTTCGCCCATTTGTCGACCCCGTCTTTTTGCTGCTCCGCCACTGCTTGCTTCTCGTTGTCCTCTTCAACCTTGGTATCACGTGCCTCACCATCAGTACCAGACGGGCCAGTGGTATACCTCTGTAGTATCGTATTGACAATCAAAACCCAATTCAATTTCGGGATATTCTTCAAAAGGTCCAATCTTGATTTCATCTTGTACCTCTCGAATTGCAATTTCTCTTTCTCCCTTATACGTTGTCTTTTCTCGAATACTTCGTATTTACGATGCAAGGCGATATAGTATGAGTCGGAGGTATCTTCCTCAAGCTGTTAAAAATAACAATAATACGGATATGCATCAGCGATAGTCCTTACTTGCATACTAAACGCATGGATAGGTGTTGTAAGGATGACCTTCGCGAACTCACCTCCTCACCTATCCCACCCCTTCTCAACCTCTTCACCGGACTAGTCACACCCCTCCCCTTCCCCACAAATACCATCTCCTCCCTAGCTTCTTCCCTATCATCTTCCCCAGCTTTCACCATCACCCACTCGGGAACTTCTATCTTCTCTTCTTGCCCCAGCCGACCCTCGCCTTCCCCGTCAACAACAGACTTCCGACGGCTCGGAGTGAGGGTTATACGCGGGACATTCAGGTCTTGCTGGTTCGTCGTGGACGGTGTGGGAGGTGGGTGAACATGGGACAGGGGGAGGGAGGTGAGGTGGATTGGAAGGGTTGAGGGAGGGATCGTGGATGGTTCAGCTATCAGAATCACATATCAGCATGAGTCGTTCTGCCCCCACGTTTCCTCAGTACACCGCAAGATAGAGTGGTGAGCTACAAAGGAGATTCAGTGGGAATAGTACCCACCCCACCTCTCCAACCAATCAATAATCATCTCCTCGACCTCCCTCATACCCTCCCCCCCACCTGCTGACCGTCTTATACGAGCAGGCAAGACACGTCGTTCGGTCACCTTTCCTTTCCCTTTAACATCTTTCTGTGTCGTATGCCCATGCCCAACTACACTGCCAGTCGAGTTGGAGTGGGACGGTCCAGCTTCGTTCTCATTCCCAACCTCCACGTCCGTGTCGGCGTCGCTCCCGTTCTCTTGACCTCTACCTCGTATTGGTCTGATTCTGCTGTTTGCTGAAGATGTCGTAGTACTAGTACTGAGATTGGGTAGAGAGCGTCGAGGTTGAACACGCTTTATAGGTGACATTGTCCTGCATATCTCCTGGACCACTTTGATTGTCGGTATCGTACACCCCAGGGTATTGAGACGAGGTGAAGCTACGTCGAAGAAAGGAATGGACTGCTGAGTAATGAACGATTCAGAAGAATTGGTAGTCACGCCAGATCGCGTGATGATGAGTAAGCAACTCCGAACGATGCTTTGAGCTGTACAAGGGCGTCGTGCTGATTCAGAGGTATATAAGACAGGTGTAGTGGAGATATAGCTGGATGTGTTCGTTATGTTATTTTGTTAACTTGTCTGACGAACGCGAAGGAGGAACGAGTAGTCGCAATAAATTGAATAACATCATTATTTCACTGGAATCCATCATCACCACTCATTACTCATTACTCATCGCTCAGCGAATACATACACTACATCCATCCTCGCATTACTCCTCAGCATCGATTCAAAACTCGGATAGATCATAATCAATATGCCATTGCTAGCTAACCCGTGAGTAAATGATGATACTTGGGTAATCTGTTTCCCCTTGGAACCTCTACTCGGAAGCTGATCGAACAACCAGATACCCGCACGTATTCAACTCCCTCAATTCCACCGACTCGCCGGCCGTATCGTACCTGGTATTCTACTCGAACGTGGTGAATGGTCAGATGTGGTGTCCTGTGGGTGCACCCTCCCGTCACTCGAGTTTCAAGGATCTAGGTATTCGTGGTCATCATGGAGAGTAGTAACACTAACAGCTTCATTTGGGACGACAGGACTGTAGGGATGTGGAAAGTACGATCAAAGAGACTTTTGACGCCCCCGATAAACCTAGTAAGTCATCCTTTTACAGCTCATGAGAGTTATGCCATTGTGCAAGTTAAGACCCCATTTGACCAAAGTGTGTATCGTTCAGAAGCTATCATATATTGGGTAGGCGATAGACCAGAGTAAGTCGTATCTGGTATGAGACGGCTCACAAACGACCACCGTACTGACACACACCACCTCAAAAAAAACAGATGGCGAACACCCAAGAACAAAGCTCGAGTAGATTGGGATGTGCAGAGTATACCTACCATCCTGAGAATCGAGAATGTACGTTCGTCCATCGCTCTGCAATCTCGATTTCCGAGGGCAAGAACCAGAAGATCCTTCGAAATGTCGAGTACAAGGATGATAATGCTCATGTCTCGATATCTTATAGGGCAAAGAGACCGCTCGGTTGGTTGAGAGCGAGATATTAGATAAACAGAAGCTCGACCAATTCCTCAAATGATCGTTGATATGCAGCAACACCTCCTTGTACACTGAAAAGAAAAGAGAGAGCAAGAATAGGCATCGAGTTGGAAGTAGCATCCGGTGATATCGATACATCTCGAAAAGGGCTAAGACATCTATCTAATCTATAAACAATCAATGTACAAGCTATACAGTATAAGGTATACAGTTGAACATCTCTAACTCAATATATGAATATCTTTATCAATCGATACAATGTCAATCTTTGACTCCCTACTGCCAGTCACCACCACCCACTTACGGAAATATGTTGAGAACCAGCTCATCCGACGTGTGGTGCACCAGATCATCACGACTTCTTACTTTCCAGCCAACCATCTTTTGGTTATTCTTCACCATCCACTTCGCAGGAAGACTCAAGGTATCGCGCTCTCGTGCTCATATCAGAGTCGCACTGAACCTCTTAGGGGAAGTCCCAGGACTAGAGGCTCTCGAGCTTCCCGCAGATGAGGAAGAGAGGGAAGGTACGGAGGATGATCTGCGCAGGTGTGTTTTGTGGTATGAAGGGGATGGTGCGATTGTACGATGCGAATCCGATACCAGTCGATGGAAGGTGCGTTCTCTCGAAGAGGCGGCGTTGGTGTCCATCTATCAACAGGTTGGGGTTATCAGTGTCATGTCCCTCATCGAATATCACGGAACCAAGGGTATGTTGATCAGCTCACCTCATATGGAAGATCCAACCCCAAACCATCTATACCTCTCCGGCTTCGATTTGTACATTTCCTTCTTCTTCGCCCATCATCCCCCTCATCTTCCTCTGACTGAATCAGATTCCAACCCTCTATAGTTTTATGATCTCTCACGATCTTCTCTGAACTCTTCCTCTCCTCCTCATCATGAGCATGTCTAACCTTCCGTCGCCTCTTCTCCCTCTGCTCCTTCAAGTACGCCACATACTCTGCCTGTTCCTTTTCGTCAGGCGACAGGGGCTCTGTAGAAGGAAGGGCGGCGAGAGCAAAGGCGAATACCAGCGATGCGAGGATGATGGGCATGGTGTGGGTAGACCGACGGGGTATGTTGAAGCAAATCGGAATGTGCTGTGCAGGGGTGGATCAAGATGAGCAAGCGGAGGATAGTGTGAGAGCACGGGATGCGTACTGGTGAGGGGGTGTCTATTGATGAATACTGTCTTCAGATAACTGATGGGGTTCGCTGATGTATCAGTCCAAGTGCTTATAGCAAGATGATCAGGTTTGAGAGAAGTAGTCGAGATAAGCTTTGTCATCAAGATACAAATACAAACAACATCGACCTGGTACAGTATCATTTTCCACTAGCAAGCTTATAGATGAATAAAACGTCGCACCATAGAACTGGTTCACCTCTTTTGAATCTACCACGAGTAGCTTACTTTTTAGCGTCTAATCTATGATGGGAACATTACTTAATCGATGTTACCCTGAACCTGTTATGGTAATACCCCATATTAATCTAGGGTCATACCGCAGATATTGATACCGCATACCGCCGGATGCAAAAAGCGGATTTTCATTCGAGATGGCTGAGAGACGTCCACAAAGATAGCTTGATTCGTACATCTTATCCTACAATCGTACTTGTGCACATCATCTTCATATCATTATCGTTATATCCACAACAATCCCAGTAGCTTACTTGCCACCAAGATCCTTAATGTACGCCTCGATCTTCTCCAGATTGGCTTTACCAAAGATATCTTCATCCGATCGAGCCTTGATCTTCTCATTCGATTCATCTGCAGGTTCCCCCGTGTTGACTGTACCATCAAGCAATCGAATTATATTCGCCGAGATATGAGCGGTCTACAGGGTATCATCAGTCAGCTTGTCGATGGGCTAAAGAGTGTCCACAACCACCTGGTCTCAGCTCACCTTCAAGATCGCTTCTGACAATACCGGTTCATCATCGATCGTTACCTCTGACTTGCTTTCTCCTCCGTGTCCATTCGGTTGTCCGTTAAGCTCAACTTGATCTTTGCTGACGTGGCTGGACGAAGTTTCATCAAGGTCCACCTTCGATGCGATACTAGGAGTCTCGCCTTCTACCACTCCACCTTGGACTCCGTCTTCTTCATTTCGTCCATTTCTTATACCCTCATCCTCCACTTCTCCTTCTCTTTCGTCATAATCATCTTCCGCTTCCCCCACCCCATTCTCCTGAATATCCATACCCTCCTCTCCCCTCTCCTCTTCTATCCTAGCTCCTCCCACTCGTTCAGCTCCCCCACCCAACTCCTGCGCCAGCCCCCCAACAACACTCCTCAACCTCTCAATCTCCTCCCTCAACCCACTAATCTCATCCCGCACATTCGGAATCATCACATTCCCTCTCAACATCTCCGCATTTGATCTAAGTGGGGGTGTGGGGAGGGACGAGTATTCGGTAGAAGAGGTCGTGGTGAATCTTCGATTGTTTGGTGTTGAGAAGATATCGTGGGGGTGGACCGATGAGGATCGTCTTGAAGCTATTGGTGATTCCATGTCCGGTACGATTACGTCGTTCCCATTCGCAGAATCATTTTGGACTTGATCTTAGGGATGTTCGTATAATGGTGATCCCCTCCTCTCCACCTCTATTTCTTCCAAACCTGCGTCATACTCGTCATTCACCTCACTCTGATCATGTTGAGGTCCTTGAAAAGACGATTCTCCCATCTGCGCTCCTAATTGGGAAGGATCCGCCCCGAAGAAATCAGGAAACAAACTTGATAATTGATTCCTAACGTATTCCATCCAAATCTCATCTTGGTCCTGAGACAGACCCACTTCATAGCGTATTCGAGCTTCCTCTTCGGGAGAAAGCTGTTCTTGCGCTAGTCCTATCACCTCTTCGGTGTCTTCCTCTCTTTCATCATTCCCACCCTGATCTCCGTCACCATCAATCACCTGAGACTCATCGTCCACTTGTCCTGGAGGACCTCGAGATTGAGATTGAGATTGAAAAGCATATTGCATAGCACCCGAGATCCTCCTTCCTCCCGGGATGGAAGGCTGCTGATGTACATGTACTGAGCTGATCCTACCTCTGGGCAGGTCGGAGGTGGAGCTTGATCGTGGAGGGGTCAGGGTGATATCTTGGTTGGAAAGGGATGAGACCGCTCGTGGGTGGTTGAGAGAGGATATCCAACCCTTGAGTCGTCGGTTCGCTATGGGGTATCGATGGGGGGGCTTGGGGGAGGTGGACTTGGGCAGGAGAGAAGGAGTCGAGGGTGAGGTCGGTGCATTGTCGTTGGGGACAGGGATGGAAGAGGGATAATCTGATTTATCATCCGATATAAGGGGTGTAGATGACACCTCTTGTCCCTCCTCGGTAAGATCCTCTCTCTGGGAAGTAGTATCATGTCGAGCAGTTGAACCAGGAATAATATCGTCTTGATGTTCAATCATCGATATCTCCCCAACAGGGGAAAGCAATCCATCAACGTGATCTTCCTCTTGCGCTTCCTCCTCGTTGACACGTTCATCACCTCGACCATTCACAGCTTTTTCTTGATCTCTCCATACTTCCGAGTCATCCCCTCTCTTCTCCTTCCCAAGTCCATCCATCAGTTTCACAGCTACGTCCTCCCTTGTTAACATCTGTACGGATTCTTGCATTGAGGGAGGGGATGGCGGATCGCCAGTGCGGGTATTGCTTTTGAAGTCTTGTGAATCCAATTTGAGAGAGGGAGAGGTGGTTGTGGTGAGCGGCGACATGATGGCGGAGGGGTTCAGTCAGTAGATAGTCTGTATGTCATCGAGATGAATTATGCAGAGATGAGTACTAAAGGGATGAGTACAATATATACATGCCCCTCATTATGTTTACGCGTCAATGCTTGATCGTTGACACATATGCCCATGCTCGTACCTCATGTATATGTGGGTCCAAGCTCAGAATATAAACAATGTGACGCGGTGATCAATGCGTAAATATAGCAATAGCAGTAGCATACACGCAGCTGCACACAACAAAACAACCACCCTGATCTATACACCTCCTTTCGCCCCCACTCACCATCAACCTGTCACTCATCATTACTGATCAAAACACCTTTCATCCTCGTTCCCATGAAGGCATTTTGGATAACACTCGGCAAAACAGAAATAAAAACAAAAACAACAGCACCCGGGATTCCCAAGTGGTCCCCCACCTTGGTACTAACCGAGCGATACCCAGGATGGCTTCGCAGAGCGGACGGGATGCGGCATTTTCTAGGTTCTATGGCCGTTGATGGGAAACTGGGCTTTTTGCTGCTGTCTCATAACTTTATTGAAAGATATGAATAGGGTTTTTATGCAGTCAGAGCATTCTGTAGGTGCTGAGCAGGGTAGTAGGATGTTTTATACCCATATCAAGATGGGAGATGTGTGTACAAGGAATGAGTCCTGAGTTGCCACATGCATCCAGTTGTCAGGCACGGATAACCAATTACTGATGAATGTTTTGACGACCGATGAGGTGCTCCGGTCATTTATTGATCTATTTTCACTTTGAATATCATTCGATATCATATTCATCGTTGATTACACACCCTGCCTACACTCCTTCACACCGTCATCGCCATCACCAAGGAGCGATCACCATGGCCTCTTCTTCCCGTGTATCTCACCTACTCAGGGGCATCCGACCCATCCCCCACACTTCGACCGTACAACCAATAAGTAAACGATCAATAACATCCCTCTCGACTCGACAACGCCCAATCCCCTCGTTTCTCACGCAGAACACTCAGCTCAGATCATCTCCCGCTTCATCATCATCATTCACACCGATATTGAGAGGATTTACAACCAGTAGCAGACGTCAGACGGAACAAGGGGAGAAACCGTGAGTATACATACCAAAACCAATTCTGATAGATCGGCACGCTCTTCCCACCTCTCATTGCGGTACACCTGTAACTGTAGAACCGACCCGAGATGAGCTAATGTTCTGTCTTTGGTGGACTGATAGCGCCTCGACCCTCTCTCCAGAAGAATACGAGCAAGTCTCTGAACGAGATATGGATATTCTGCATGAGAATCTGGAAGTGTACGTAGAGCAGTTTGGGCAGAATGATTGGGAAGTGGAATATAGTGTAAGTTGAGCGCAGGTCCTTCCTTCCTATGAGGTATCTTTCCTTTTTGTCCTCACTTTCAATGTCAATGATCAAAATCAAACTAGATGAGTGTGGTCGAGCTGATCAAGTGAACCATTCTTGGTATATCAACATACAATCATCCTACCATATATGCTACTCCTCCTTCTCCTCTTGCCTACCTCTCCCTCTCCCACTACCCCATCATCTAAACCACCCACCCACACAGTCAGGCGTCATGACCCTCCTCCTCCCCCCTCACGGAACATACGTAATCAACAAACAACCTCCCAACCTGCAAATATGGATGTCCTCCCCCGTATCTGGTCCATCGCGATTCGATTATATCTCAAGTAAAGGGTGGGTGCATCATCGAGATGAGTCGATAGTGTTTAGTAAGTTATTAGAGGGGGAGCTGAGAGAGTTTCTGAGGAAGAGTGGGAAAGAGACGGAGGCGGAGGAATGGGATGGGACGGGGTTGTAGGTTGTTGCGTTGGTAGTATTGAGTTGGAAGAGGGGAATGATCGTTGGAGGAATAAGCGAAGTGGACCGTCGTCATATTCGTGTGTATGGGGATGTACATACATCTCGGTGGGTTCACTGAGGCTGATATTCTACATAATCAGATGATAGATGATATGAACCATAATCAAAATCAAAATCAAAGATAGAACTAGTAAACTTCAAGAAAAAGATAAATATTGAATATATAATCACTCCATCAAGATATAACAACATCGTACCAATCTTTTACCATTCCGAATTCGATTTCAGATAAACTAAGGTGACTACTCATAGTAATATTGATAATTCGGCTCAGGTTCAACCCTATTCACATTCCGTCTTCGAACTCGTTCTAACACCAGGGACGAAACATCAGCAAGTACAAGAATGGCTCAGCGGAGAGATCATGTGGACATACCCTCTCGCGGCGGAGCGATCGCCTTGCATTCTGGGACTTTCTCGATGTGTTGATCGAGCTTATCTTTGCGGCTCTGATGTAGCGATATCAGCGATCATCCTCATTCTCTCACTTCGTCAATAAGCACAAAACTCACGAAACCCTTTTCACATCCCGGGCAGATGAATGGCGTTTCACCGGCTATTACAAGAAACAAACCCAATCAGCTTGACATCTTCTGAACTCCTAAAGCAACTTAGTACTCACTATGCTTCGATCTGGCGTGACGCTGGGATTCATCCCGTCCAATTCATTCAATCAGCTGACTCCGCGCATACTCACATGAAATCCCGACTCACCTCAAGATCATTGCGCCGAGTGAATGGCTCATCACACTCGCCACATATGAACTTCCTCTGTATGCCCACCCCGCACCATCAATCAGCGTTCCCTTCATCAAGTGTGATATTAAGGGAAAGTACTCACACCAGTGTAATTAGCCAATTTCTGTTCTATCCTCAATCTCCTGGCTATTCCCATACCCATCACACTAGTTGATGGTCGTCTGTTCCCTGATTTCAATCGGGGCCGACGTCTCCTGGACTTATGGATAGGTTCCGATCCAGGACGCCAAGGATCCGAAGGTCCCAAGGGATCAGAAGGAGAGAGGAGGTAGGGTACTCTGGTCAACAGATCTTTCTTTAGGCTTCTGGAAGATGTTGAGCTAAATATCATCGAGTCGTTTGAGACGTTGGTCGACTGATGTCCCATACTTGTGGATACACGAGATGACGTTGGGACGCTGTGGTCTGGTCCAGAGGGATAGGACATGGCGAACGCGAATGTATCGTGCTGTTGGGTTGGCTGTCTGTTTAGATCTAAAACAGGATTTGAGTGTTGAGTCTGAGGGAGACACGTATCGAATTGAAATTTGGATACTTCCTTTTCGTCCGGACCGAAGGGGACCGCAGATCTGACTGTTGATAAGGCTGTGTTTGGCTGAGGGATGCTAGCTAGGTTTTTCTCCTGCATGGTGGGTATGGTAGAAAGTCGTGGTATTCCAGAAGGTATTAACCTAGGTCTCCCCTGTTCTCCCACCACATCGCTAAAAGGCAATGGTCTCTGTTCCGGAGGGATCCACCCAGTGATCCTAGGCGGAGTGGGCAACCTCCTCTTGGGTCTAACCACTCTGGAAGTAAGCATATCCAAAGATGGTCGGACCACAAAAGTCGGTGTCGAAGGGATGGGGGTAGGGAGGGAGAATGATGTGGTGAGAGGTGTTGATGTAACAGGTTTGTAGCCTTGTAAAGTAGGTGATGAAGATGTGTATCGATGTTGATGTCCCAGTAGTAAGATTGGAGGAGGTTGGTATTCGTGGGTTGTTGGGGAATGATAGGAGTACGATTGCCACGTTGGTGCAGAGGTGAATGTCTGTCTGGGGGTGGTAGGTTGAGTGGGGGGCGTGGTGTATACTCGAGAGGTAGAAGAGGTATCCCAGAGGTGCGGATTGGGATTCTCGCCATATTGTGGGGCTGGGGGACGAAAGCTTGGTGCGAGGGAAGAGCTTGAAGATTCTGGATAGAAGTTGGTTATACTATTCAACATCTCGCATGATTTACCGCTATCGTAAGATATTTGAAGATGAGGTTGAGGTTGATTCGCCACTTCGCTTTGACCCCTCTCCATCTCACAGGGAACGTGCCACATCCCATTCCCACCATCATGCAAATGCATATCCTGCATCTTCCCCTCCAAGCTTGATCCTCCAGCGATAGGCCACGTATAGCCTCTTTCCATGGTTTGTCCTTCTCTGATCACCATCAAGGGGTATTCGGTTGTCGACGAGATGGTACTCTCGAAGGATTGTTGGGAAGGGAAATTCGCCACTTCTGGTAAACTCCCTTCGGTGGGTGAAGATGGTGGGATACTGGATGAGGTTTCCGGAAGGTAGGGTGGATAGGGCTGGTAGATCTCTGTTCCCGGAACAGAAGATATGGGAGAGGAGGATGGAAGAGTATAGCTTGATATGGTCGGAGGTGGTATTTGTTGAGTGTCGAACGATGAGGAGATGGAAGGGTTGTAGGGGTATTGATAAGGATACGAATCTTGATAGTCTAGATTCAGATTGATCGTATCTGTCTGTGAGGATGGTGGTGGTCCAAGTACATCTGGTTGAGGGTATCCTGGGTGATGGTCTTGGTAAAAGGCGGTAGGGTCGAAAGGGAAGGAGGAGGAGGATGGAGGGAAGTAAAAGGAATCGTAAGATGATTCCGTCATTGATGCTTCCTGTATTATATCTGCTATCTATCAATTAATAGCTCCTTCGAAGGATGAGGGGAAAGATCGTGTTTATTGCTAGGGCGTGTTGGGGCAGATGATACCGCTAGTTTGGGTAAAGAAGCTTCGATAAACTACCTACACAAACAAGCAAGCGAACAAAGGGATTGACGAGTGGTGTTCTCGTGAGCTCCTCTGGGCGCCTTTGTTCGATTTGCCGATAGCCCCAAAGTGTTGGGTGAGTCTGGGCGATGAGAGGAGCGAAGGGCGGCAAATGCGGGGTATGAAGGATGAAAGGTATATAAAATACGAAAGAGAAGAGGATTGAACGAAGATGTAAAAAGTTAAAAAAGAGAGATATAAAGATAAATGATGAGAGGGAACGGACGTGCTCACATCCCTCTTGTTTCCATATATATAGAAAAGATGGGTTGGAACATTCCACTCACTTTTCCAAGAGCATTATTCTCCTAACTACCAAGCTAACAACAACGAGTGTATAACTTTATTTTTGTTTTCTCCTTCTCCTTCACAGATACTCCAACATCCACCTGGCCTTGTTCTCCAGGATGATGTCTCTGGTGTCATGCGAGTATTTATCCTTGACGACCTGATTCATCAAACCAGTAAACACATGAACATTCCTTTGAGTATCATCCTGATATCCCACAAAACGCTTCTCAGTAACTTATTGCCCAATTCAGCCAAATAGTAACAATGTACGCTCCACCCAACAATGCGGGAGAGATGCGTTGTATCATTGGAGGAGAGGAGGAACGGGAATGATGGTAATAGTGATTTTGATGGTGATGACTGATGGATTGATAGGGTTCTCGCCCCTTTTCTGTATTTTCGTGTCTCACAAAAACGCTGATCTATCTGTTTGTCTGCTGTCTGATGAGTGAAATGACCGTGCCCGCTTTGTGTATTTCCCTCGCTGCCACCTCATGGTATGAATGACTAAGACACCTCTCCTTTGGCTAGGCAGCACTGACGCTGTGCATTGCGCTTTGATCGTTGGATTTACAATAGCACAACTCTGTTTATAATCACGATCAAAGTGGGGTAAAGGACATGAATATGAATATATTGTAAACCTGTGTTGTCAGTCGAAGACAGGGGAAGGTCATGTAGAATTGTACGATGCAGAGATGTTTGCGAATCCCAAGAATTTGCATGCAGGTTATTTATACAATCAGTGTGCCTATAACATTCGATTAAGCTTATCAATCAACGATGTACTACTCTGCAGCCTTTAGCCTTTCGTCTAGGATTAAATGCCTCATACCTCAATCACCGTTCATCAAAAGAAGCGCTACGTACAGCTTACACAATGATCCGATATGAGGAAAGGAACCATCATTCTCCCACCTTGCTTGACGATACCTTACGATACCTTTCGGTAAAACAGAGTTTGGTCTTACCACTCGACCACGAATCGGCTAAAAGCCAAAATCGTTTGCTTATCGCTACGACACTGACACTTTTCTCATGATTGTTCCGTTGTGATCGGTCTAATCACATTCGATATGATGAGATGGAAATCATTAGCAGGAACCATCATCAAACATATCCATATCACCATGTATGTACGTTGGCCCCTCAGAGATTGAAAGTGGGGAAGAGTCATCAGTAATCTTTTGATCCAAACTCTGACTACGCATTGATGGTTGATAGATTGATTGATTTGGTTCCTATCACATCGCATCGCTGCGCCTGGATCCGAACCGAGACAGTCGAAAGGTCAATCAAATCAGAGATACATGATATAGGAAACATAATTCGTCAACGCGTCACTCCAGATCACTTATTATAGTCGTACCAATCTACTAAGTTTGGTCATATAATATAATAACAATCACTCAGGACTCCCACTCATAAGTGGTCGCTGCGACATATCCCTATGACCAGCCGTAATGAAACTATCACTCTGGATAATCGAATCAAACTGGACTTTATCCATTGGTCTTTCGCATCTTTAAACACGGAGTATAAACAGTGATTAGCTTAGCACTACTGGCACAGATCTCCGTTGCCGTTACCGTCTGTGCTATACATATACCTCCGAGTTGACACGCACCTTAACAACCAGAAAAACCATTCTTCCACCGGTCTCAGGTTCAATACCAACCTGTTTATCCTATGTGCGATGACTGTGATGAAGAATCCTCCTACCGCATCGAGGATGTAGTGGTTCGCCGTCGCCATGATTACTACCAAGATGAGGAGAGGGTAGAAGATCGAGATGAATCGCATGAGCTTGTGGGGGGAGTAGATGAAGAGGGATAGGCCGCTGAGCCAGTAACGACATATTGAGTATCTGTCTCTTGGTGTATGAATTACGAGAAACAATCCGACTCACATGACAAAGCTATATCCAAAGTGAAGTGAGGGGAATGCGGCGAGTTGATTTTGAAACTAAGCATGTCGTCAGCTTACTGATCAACCTACCACAAATCAATTGGGCAAGCTGACTTTGTTTGTTGTCCAAACTATATAAGAGAGATATCACATCAGCTCATCCACCTTACACCTCCAAGACACTGTACGAATAGATCAACTCACTACTAGCAGCCTTCCCAGCATGCAGCGTATCGACATACCCAAATTCTTCATAAGGTAACAATCTAGGTGGCATACAAGGCCAACTTGAGAATACGATGAATGCTAGACAATTACAAAGTACCAAAGTTCTTCTCGTAGACTGGAAGATGAGTGGGGAGAAATACCGGTATGAGTATGCCATGAATGCTATAGTGGCGGGAATATGGACCATGGCGTATGTTCTGGGGTTGATAGAATGAGATTGAATTACCGTCAGCTTTTGGCCACTGTGAACGAAAATCATCGCGAAGCGGAGTAGGAAGGGTTTGGATAAAGCAAAGTCAAACGTACTTGTTGAAAAATGTCAATAACCATCCATGCTTCATCACAAATCTCTGTAATCCCAGTTCAATGTCTAGATGAAAGGCCTGCTCGATGTGGACGAGCTGCCTAGCATGCTTTTCAGCTAAGACTCTGAAATCTGATCCCATCGTTAATGCCTGGATGGCTCGGGCGATCTGATATATCCAGTAGCTACAGAAGCCAAGGTATAACGTCAGCTCAGGTATCTAGTCGAAATGATGACCGTGTCTAGGAAGTGAGAAGGAAGAACGAATTTCACAGAACATCGCCAATGCCCTATGCAGTATATCTCATAGAGCAGAAGTACCATCCCCCTTCGCTACAAGTTGCGTTATCCATTAAAGAATAAGAGGAAGAAACACCACTCACGTCAATAACCAATACCAAACCTCCAACAAGAAAGGAAACATCCCCAAAAACCTACTCAAAAGGTTCATCCTAAACCTCTCATTGGAAGGTACCTTGACTGTCCAAACAAGAAAACGCATCTCCCTACAATTCCATGAATTGTCATTTAGCGAGTTTGAGGATGGGATCGTACCTGCTGAGGTGTAGTTGTGGGATTGTACGATGTCGGAGGGTTTGCGGCGGTTCCATAGACATCCTATGGTTAGGAGGGAGGCGACCACTGGATGCAGCGAAGAACGATATGATATTGAACGAAGGAGCGGGAGGGAAAGGTCATTCATATGGTGTTATGAAGTGGATGTTTTGATGGGGATTATACCAAGGAGGATTCGTTGAAGGCAGAATATCGTCAGCTCAGCCCATAGAGTAGGAATGTAAGGAAGACTCACAAGCAGGTTCGAGGATATATGACAAAGCGGGTATCTCATCAGGTTTTGACATGATGAGTTGTTGTTGAGTGGGCACTGGTGATCGTACAGTATGGGATGATTGTATCTGGGTATCAGATGTGTGACGAGCGTAAGATGAGAGTAACGATGAGAATGATGATCGACGAAGAAGTCAGAGTGTGGTGTCAGAATGAACGAGGAGAGGAAGAAGGATGATGATGTTCAAAGGAAGGCAAAAGAAGAAGAGAAGTAGGTTTGTCGAGAGACGTCGAACGCATAAACGTACGACACGCTTCAGAGTCGAGGATAGATTGTTTTGTTTGTTTCAACGAGTTTTGAGCGAAACGAGGATAGGAGAGGAGAGAGGGTCGTTTGGAATTGGAATTGATTGATAATAATGATATTCCTTTTCTTGGCGATATCCCCTTGTGTCTATATCACAGGTGGGAGGATGGCCGTGCAAAGTGAGTTGAGTAAAGTTACTCCTCACTGTCCACTCAGACGGGAGGATCGGTCTCACCGAATCACCATCAACCCCAGCACGGCGAGTATGCCCGAATCTTGTCATCCCTCCAATCGCACCAAACGAGGTATGCAAGGTTATGTTCGCATGCCCGATATCGTATTGTATGGTCAGGAGATGACACATATCTTAAACTATTCCAGCATACGTCAACCAGAGTAAAGTAAGCTTCTTAACGAAGTAAGGAGTATGTGTACAAAATACTCCATAGCTTCTATCCGGATAAGTCGGACATCTTATAGGTATAGCTCCTTTCATGTCTTCTAAACTCGGTACTAACAACCCAGATCCAACGGAGCATACTCTCGATCTTGTGTCTTGTGTTCATAATGCTTACTCGCAGTACTTTCCCACCAAAGGAGTGTATACAACACGTACAAAAGGCAAGACAAGGCAGATAAGTAAGGTACATGGTCGTGTGAAGTGGACGACGTATGTGGAGGTTTTTTGCTAACATTTCTCATGTACCCTCAAATCTTCGCCTGGATGTCGCTGGAATCGACCTACGTGGTTCAGTGAACAAGAACCGTCAGACATAAATGTTTATGAATAATCGGGTGCCGATGATGCGTGATGATAGGTGTTAATGGAGGATTACCGGTATGCAAAGTGAATGATGGATCAGTGGAAGCATGTCAGTCGGTCTGGTATGGCCTCTGATAAATGGATGTTTTGGTTTATTAGAGTGATTAAAAGATGTAACCAGTTACTCTTGACGCTGATTCCTTTCGGTCATTATCGCATGAAGTGAAGTGAGCAATCCACGCTCACGACGTATCATCGATGATACCAATACCAACATATTGTACAGAAATCATCCACCTCTCCTCCCAACGCATCGTGTTAGCTTTTCCAACATCTGACGCGCCTGTTTCATCCAATTGACCTAGGTTCAGTCGCCAGCGCCCGTACGACCAATGAACTCGTCGTCAAGACGAACAAAGTTCGATACAGAGATGTAGTCGGGATGTTTGGAATGGATGTTTAGCAGCCTTGTGATCTCAATCCCCCATGCACAGAATAAATGGTATGATTGATATTCAGATACCCCAGCCAATTCCCCAAGCCATTCAGTCTCATTGCAGAAAGAGAATGTTCGGATTCGGTGCCTGATCAGCTGGGATGATGGATGATCTGAAACCGCAAACGTGCTCGACTCAACTCTGCACACGGGTAGTCAAGAATATCCCATTCTACTGTTTGTCTCGATATCGAGATATCAAACTCGAGACTTATTTGTATCATAGTCCACCTCGTCCTTGTGCTTAAAGCACACCGTAGCAGCGACTGTATTTTTCAGCCTTCACACAGAAGGAAGGAAGGAAGGAAGGACAGATCGCCTCTTATTACGTCCCGTGATCGAGATGAAAGTCGGTCACTTCGCATCATGTCAAATCGAACCTATACCCACTACGTCTTTCAGCGCTAATCCCGCTGTGATGGAAGAAGGATTAACAGGGGCCCGCAAAGTCAGCACGCGTAGTTCCCTCCTCCAGATACGGCCGAAGCACCCCTTCCTTCCCAAGTCTGGACCTCGAACAGGGATATTTCGAGTAAGCTCTTCAACCCCGTTGTTGGGATCTAGAAAAAGGACTGTCGGATCCCGATTACGCTCAAGATGTTTGATCATGGTTTTAGCTGGGTTTGGTTTGGTACTTGGGGTTATGGTGATTCTAACAGGCTGTTGGGGAGGAAGAAAGCAAAGTTGGGCGAGGGTGAGTCTATCATTTCACCACAAGATTTGACGTACGGTGTTGAGAAGAGGAATGGCTACTCATCCTT
Source organism: Kwoniella bestiolae CBS 10118 (assembly GCF_000512585.2). NCBI lineage: Eukaryota > Fungi > Basidiomycota > Tremellomycetes > Tremellales > Cryptococcaceae > Kwoniella > Kwoniella bestiolae. The sequence continues at coordinate 1,386,546 of NC_089248.1, forward strand.
CTATGTAGCATCCCGATTGGAATATGCATTATGGCAAGAGTAAGTATCACTAGAAATCTACACTGCTCGATAGTATAAATGCTGACTCATTCGTAGATCCATCTTCCATCCCGCATGAGGTGATACCAGCGAACAGTCATAATGATGAAATGCAGGGATCAAACGGCTTGGTATGATTACCCCTTCGACGGTTCAGTATCAGTCATGCTGATTCTCACGTTATGTATTGGTACAGCAACTAGCCCTAAGTCTAGGATACGGTTACATCGAGATAGACACCTATCTTGGTCCCTCCCCACATCCCAATACATCTTTGTCTTTGCCAAACTCAACTCTCGATCCCTCTTTGACGTTGTTGGCAGGACATGATCCCAAGGACCTCAAGGCGCAGAGGACACTGAAGGAATGGTATTTCGATCCATTACTAGATATACTAGATGGGAATAACAGGAGATGGAATGGGTCAGAAGATGGTTGGACGGGGGTGTATGAGAGGGATCCGAATAAGGAAGTGGGGATATTGATTGATATGGTGAGTCTGCCTTTATCTCATCACACTTGTACCTCAGTGATCTCAGGGGTCTTCTAAGCTGATCTTTGCTAATTCGATTTAATGCGACAGAAACGCGATGGTGATTTGATCTGGCCATACCTTCTAGACCACCTCCAACCCTTCATCTCGAGGAACTACCTAACGTATTACAATACCACCTCATCAACATGGAACTACGGCCCACTCATTATCATTGGTACCGGATCTACACCAATATCCAAAGTATATCACTCGGAATTCCGCTACATATTCTACGATGCTCCCTTAATTCATCCCGACGAACCACTTGTGATACCCAAAAGCAATGATGGACCGTTTGTGAGCACTGAGTGGAGTAGGGAGATAGCTCCCATGGCATCTTCGAAATTACCTTTGAAATACTACCTCTCAACCTTACCTCATTTCATCATTTCAAGGAAGGGTAGGGATACCCTGCGATGTAGGTTGAAGGATTATACGGCCACTGCTAGAGAACGGGGTATAAAAAGTAGATGGTGGGGTGTAGCTGGGTATCCTAGGTGGTTGAAGTTGCGTATGTGGGAGGTGATCTGGGAGACGGGGCAGGAGGTTTTGAATACGGATGATTTGGCGGAGTCGAGGGTGTGGTTGCGGGGTAGGAAAGATGGAGACAGAAGGTTGGGTAGATGTTAGATTCTTTTCATATTTGGTGTCGAGTGTATAGGTCTAGTAAGGCACTGTAGGTTGTAGATTGTAGGTTGTAGGTTGTACAGGGACACTGGATGCCGTGTGTACGTATATACGGATGTATGTACCATTATGGGAAACCAATAGTCACCCCACACTAGTCGGTGTCATTGCACCAAACTCGCCTGCTATGCTGTTCTCTTTTCATGATTGGTACCAGGGAGAACACCATAGAAACTTGAATGCACCGTCATAACCGACTATCTACATGTTCCTCTATCTGAAGTGAGAAAGATAAGATTATTATACAACTTTGTGTAATTTACAGCAATACTGAACTTGCTCGATCTGACACGGATTTAACTAGACCGCTACCGTCTCACCGTTTCGATTCCATAGCTTCCAACTGAGATACCAAGTCGTCCATCGGATCTGCTACCTTGCCTTGATGACTTTGGTCCGGACTGAGGGTATCGAATAAGGAGATAGATGAGGATGGAACAGGTAGATTGGGTTTGGGAGTGCTCGAAGAAGGAAGGAGGACGGAAGAAGGGTTATATCCCGGTGCTATTTTCCTCAGAGCATCTTTCCTATAACACACATGAACACTGCATTAGCACCGACATTTTATCCCAAGGCTTGACGACGAGAAGAGAAGTGGGAAGTGTAGTGTTCAACTCACTCTTTCTGCTCCTCCTCTACTTCCCTTCTATGCAGTATCTCCGCACTCCTCGCCTTCCGCTGGGTGATGCTTTCTGCCGGTGAAGGGTGGATCGAGAGGACGTGCTCTTCGAGTGTGAAGGGGTAGACAAACTATCAAATACCGTTATGTCAGCTGGTCTACTCTCTTGTATCATTATACCACTCTGAATAGTCTTATATGGTTGACATGATCATGCTAGCTCATTCAGATGGATATAGTAACTCACATAGGCCGTTATGTCTTCTGGCAACGGATGGATATCATTTGGCATTTCAATCTAAATGCGCAAGGGCTTAATCAGCCGTGGGTCACTCGGTGATCAATTCACACCTCGTGATTCGTCAGAAACATTCATCGTGCTCTACTCACAGGCTTGGGTAACCACAGAGAAGGCGACTTGATTAATGGGACAGTAGCTGCCGCGGCATACTGGGAAGATATCGGGCCTGTCACCGAGAGAAACGGTTCAGCTAGGGGGTTAGCGTAATGGGAGAAGCGCTTCATACACACCTATATCAGCTGCTGTGACCATTCTCGAGGTTGGGTTGATGAGATCTTCGATGTTGGCCAGATACAATATGCACAGAGAGGTGACTAAAATGCATATATGGATGACACAGAGCAACTTCGATGACGATAACCAACCTAACTAAGGCACAGACCGCCTACGAGTATCAGCGGGATCAAATTTCTATTTGTTATTGTTTACGGTTTCAGCTGATGATGAACAAGCATTAGAACCATCCACTGAACTGCTCAAATTCATTTTCTCCTTTTGTCCTCCTCATCAATCAGAAATCATCTGCATACGATCCACTGCTCAACATCCTATACTTGTCTTTCTGAAAAACGATTACAGCGACATGTCAACAGTCACATCCATATAGCCCATATTTGGTGGAAAAGTGAGATCGAGCCAATTAGTACGGTGTAATCGAGAGATCGATCATGGGAGGGGTGTCTTCAGCACTTGATCCAGCTAGGGGACGAGGGGTGAGTTTGCGTCTCACCATCCATCAACCATCTACCATCGGTACCGCTTTCTCATCTCGATAATGGATCACTGGGGTATGAACTGATAGAAATGCAATCGACGTAGGTCATCTCCGTCCCTGATGGGTATACCACCCCCTCATTCCCTTCGCTATATATACCTACTGTAGATGATACGACCAATCAGAGAGGTATATTCCTATACGAGGCGGAAGGTGAGCTCATGCTCTTCTACCATCTACATCCCCTAGACATTGCCGTCACCAGCCGAAGACACACAAGCTATCTCGATACCAAATACTAATTCTGTGTAATGTTCAGCAATATGGCATTTCACCTTCTACTGGACTCTCCTCCTGATCGGCTCACTATTCCTCATCTGCTCAACCTTCGCTTCCCTCACGATCTTCCTAAACCTAACGACCTATCGCGATAAGCCTGCTACCCCGACTGTGGGCGGTCTCACGTCTTATCCTCATAGTGAGAAATCCAGAAGGAGCAAAAGCAAGAAACCACCATTATGGCCGATATTGATATTACCTATCATATCTATCGTGATCGCTTCTGGAATCAGCTTGATATCGGGTACGGTAGTTGGTTTTGCACTTGCTGCGATCTACTCGGCGGGAGGATTTAGCATGTCCACGTGAGTTCAGCGTCTTAGCCGATCTTAGCTATTCAACGTGGCTATCTATACGTCGATGTGGGCGAGCAATAACTAATCTGTGCTTGCATGGATATGATAGTTGGGTACCATTCTTATGGGGCCTGATCCAAGTTCTTGTTCTGATTATATCGTAAGTCCATTCATCACATCGAGTTATCGACCAGGCGGTCCGAGCGATCACTAATCAAATGATTCTGTAAACTCAACATAGGAGTTATTCCACCCTCACATCAATCTTATAATACATACCCATACATACGTTCTTGTATAATCTTGGTTGTAACAGTATATCCTCTCTTCGGATCAGACCGGTCTCCTATAATGTAATACATGCACGCCGTCTACCAGTGACTCGTCGTAGGGAAGGGGATGGTAGGTAACAACCGTTACCAAGGAACTGAACTTCAAACGAATACGAATACTCACTACAAATAAAACCTCACCACTTATCGTATCTTGGCGATTCCATCTCCAATTAACATACCTACTCATCAAGATGCATAGACTGACGGTACACACATATATCATTCAAACTGCGGATAGAAATTGAAGTTGATTTCCCCATCTCTGCCTGGGGCGAGTCATTCTTACTCAAAACTTTCTTTCCTCCTTCCTTTCCTTTTTTTAATCTATTCGAAAAGCTGCTGGTCAGTGGAGTATCACCTTGACGGTTCGATATCTCTTCTTTCATTCGTGGTGTTTTCAGTCTGGTACTTCCATTTTCTATTCTTTGCTCTGTCTAGTCGAACGTCACGGATAGGGAGAAAGGCCAAGGTAACGATGGGTAAATTGATCTGGAATCAATGGGGGAGATTACTTGCCATCACTTCTGCCGTTTGTGAGTGATCATTGGTACTTCAATGCAGTTTCTTGATTCCGCAGAAGGATGCTGATGAATACTTTCGAATTTAGATATGATCTGGGGTATGACATCTGTCCCTTCCACCAACTTATCATGAGCTGATATGATATTTTATGGTCCCATAGCGTCGTTCTGGGCGTATTTCTTCAGAAAGTTCTTCTGGGATATGGTGTGAGTGAATCCGCATATGCACCTGTCCGCTGCGATACTGATGATTGATTGTCACTCACTCAGTGGAGGTACCCTCGGACCAGCAGGATTGGTGTGAGTCCGCACCTCCCCCGGCTGTCTCGCTCGTCCTGTTCTTCTCTTCCAGCGACATGGATTGAGCTCCAGAAACTGATGTCCACAATCAGCCCAGGTAAAAACACCCAGCCATTAGTTAACCTCGTAGTCCTCTTTCCATTACTACAAACGTTCACCATGGTCCTTGGTCTATTCGCGTTGGCTCTGGAAATGCCTTTACCGATTGTAAGCTTTCACTCTCTCGGGGTTTCTCTCCTCAGCGGAGAAATAGCTTATATTGTATTGGGTTAGCTGGTCAATACTGCGGTCCATCGTTCGATATTGTTGAGAATTATAATCTATTTCATGGCTGGGTCGGTGGGGATCATGGTATATCAAGTGTGTAGCGAAACCCTCTTCACCCTCCTGGTGATATGTAAAATGCTAATTTCTGCGTCTTTTGTCGAGGAAGACAGTCGATTGTGCAATTTACTTTATAATTACCTCTGCGGTTTACGCTGTGGCTCTATTAAAGGGAGAGACTATTTCCGTCATAGGAGAAGGAAGAGACGGGGTCGTCTCGGTCTAGGTACCGAAATTTGAACGGAGATTGCGCGTCGTCTATTCTGTCCAGATGATGGATGGCTTTATGAGGGGGTCATTGTCGGAATGAGATGTAGTACATTTGTCGGAACGCACCTGGTTGCGATTTGATGCGTGTAAAAAATGTAGGAACAACTTCTCCAGGGCTGTTCGTGCACTGTAGCATCCATGTTCATCATCACTGGATATGCATACTTGTTCATTTCTGTCAAACTTTGTTCATTCCTTGCTTGACGAATACTAGAGTAGAGTAACAATCGTAGCGGGATGTCAAGGCACCAGATCTGTTTAGATAACGATTTGATGACGTCTGTTAAAGCGATTGCGAAAGCGAGCACATATGAGAACGACGCACATCCACGATACTCATACGGGATCATCTGATAAGGCAATTCCAGATTCCGGATTCCCACTTCTGCATAGCAGCTACGACGTCAAGTGATACACACACCAAGCGTTGAGATTTCATGGATTTATCTATAAATAGTCTTGTTTCCCCTATGAACTCCTTCATTCCCTTGGTACTAAACTCGCATTGTTGCTCTGTTACTTCTGATACTTCATCATCTTCTTCCTATTGGATCCCAACTGATAGTTACCTAAGCACTCAACATGGAGAAAATCGATAAATTACTTGGACCGCTCAATCCCAATAAGCTCGCAGCGGGTACTGCACCTGACCCGATGAAAGTGATTGTCTTCACTGCGACAGGAGATCAAGGTAGGAGTGTATGTAGAGAGTTGATTGGAGATGGAGGGTTTATTGTCTGGGGGGTCACTCGGAATACGGAAAGTAAGGGCGCGAAGGGTGAGTGATGTCGCGTTGGTCAACACCTCACATTCGATGGGTTCTGGGAGATTCCTGTTTCGTAAGTGAAGCTGATGATCATGGGATACAGAACTCACTGAATTGGGAGTAAAGATGGTCCGAGGTGATTTGAGTGATGCGACAAGCTACAAACAACATCTCCTAGGTATGGACGGAGCATATATCAACTCTGATTGTAATTCGAGTCACTCACTGCACCCTCCAAGACCAATGAGAGCTGATACTCTACCCCTGTTCGTCGTGATTCATTACTGTAGACAACTCGATCGTCCCGACTGTCAATGGAGATACCAAAGCAGCTACCAAGGCGGAATACGAGCAGGTCAAAGCTCTCGTCGATGCATGCAAGGAAGCTGGCGTGGGACATATTGTGTACTCCGCTTTGGACGGGTATGAGGAGGAGGATAGGCAGGTACCCTATTTCCAAAGCAAGGCTGAAGGTGGGTGGTCTCGTCCTTCATCAAGATACCTCCAAACTTTCAAGTATATATCCAGATATGAACGCCAAATACTGAAGATGAGTTATTTTGGTCGGGGTGAATGATAGTCGCCAAATACATCAAATCGACCTACTCAGGCCACGCCTACCACCCACCCAACACTCCCCACGGGATCCACCATCACCTCCACTACACGAACATCTACGCATGTACCTACTTCTCCAACATCTACAAATTCAATTATCTCACCAAGGACGCAAAGGGAGGATGGCTATTGGGATGGCCGATGCCTGATGATACGCCTATACTGAGTTATGCGGTTGAACAGACTGGAGTTTGGGTTAAGAAGGCTTTTTTGGATCATAAGACCTGGAGTGGTGGGTTCACATTGCATTATTTGAAAATCCTCTCTCTTCACTTGTCATCCCTATTCGGAGGTCTCTAGGGATGACGTCCTTCTAAGCCATCTTTGGACGCTCGAGTACTACGCGTAGTGCTTATTGACATGGTATTCAATAGGCAAAGATATCCAAGTCTGCTCCGACTCCATCACACCCCTCCAAATGGCCAAGGAACTATCCAAACTCAGTGGTCAGAAGGTCGTCACGCTCGGACTGACCAAAGAAGATTTCCATTCTGAGAAACACAGAAAGGAGGTATGGCAACCTTTATGGTTGAATTACAGGTCTTATGTCGATGGGTAAGCTATCCATCTTCCTACTTCACCATTCTGGTCAGAACAGAGCACGATCTACGATACAGCACAGACACCAACGATTCGCAGATGGACATGCTTATGCGTATGAGTTCTCAGATACTTCATCAGAGATATCGAGGAAAGTCGTAAAGTCTGTCCTGAACAGTGGGACTTCAAACAATGGGCTTCTCAAGATAAAGAGCTGAAGAGGATGTTCGACAATGGGGCCAAATAAGTTGGACAGTTGAAGTAATGGAAATTACAAACACAATGCTGATCGTGGTATCGTACCGGAGAATGAGATTTAAGGCGTGATATGGGTCTGATGCATGAGGGTTGGTTCGTGATTATGTGTTTTAACTTGTACAGTATCCTATTGTATACTTATGTTTATGTCATGTATACGAAGTCATCCTGAACAATGGTCATCTGTGTCTGTATCCAGTCCATAAATCCATTTGAAATCTTGATGATATCCTTATTTCCTTCTTCTTCCGTTCATCGTACATCAATCGTATCATCCCGTCAATCGACTATTGCAACTTGACTTCAAATTCCAATGGCGTCCCCAGCCCACCCCTCTCAGCTAGCGCTATAGCCTCAGCGTCTGCGTGAGCCTGGGAATCGAGCGAGATGGACGATAGATCTTTATCCTTGATATCGCTGAACGATCTATTAAGACCTGGACGAGGTACCACCAATCCTCCATCCGACTACATGTATAAGTAAATTTCAAGTCGTCAGTTGTAAAGTCTTATATTGCCTATCAGTGAAAGGTGGGAGGCTACACATACACAAATGTATGTTTCAGTCTCGACGGTGATCCCTCCAGTTTGTAAGTTCTTGTTACCCGACCCAGCACTGGAACTTCCATATGATCCGCCCTATCAACAACCAAGGAGATATCAGTAAACCGGAAGTTGGAGATGTAGACGGAAGGGAAGGGACGTACAGAGGTATAGACGTAGGAGGTTTTACGGTCGTTACGCAGATCTTCTCGGCTGTTTAGGACGGCAAGGCATCCTACGAGGTAGACTTTCGGGTGGATTATACTATCTCACAAGACACGGTCAACATCCCTTTTTTTATGATAGGAGAGAAGGGAACATTTACCTACGCAATGAATTGGACGATACTTGACATGGAGTCTGCGGCGAATTGCAGGAAGAATAGTAATGCGCTGAGGGGAGATACGAGATATCAGTATCATCATGCCGTTTAGATGGCGGAAAATATGTGTTGAATGGGTATGGAGGGCTATGTGGGAAGACATACACTAATGTAGGAGGAACCTGAGCTTCAAGCGAGATCCTCATTAACCTCTTTACTAATCTGTCGGTGTGGTCTAAGCCTGATCGGGAACGGTAGAGACCATACATGATTGAGGAGGTTATGATGAGGTCTGCGGAGATACATGCTCCGGGCTACATCGGATAATTTGTTAGTATGCATTGCAATTTACAATAAGCGAGTCATGGGGACTTACCCAGAGGTAGAAGAATATGTTGGCGGTCTATACGAAGGATATGACAAGCTCAGCTTCTTGGTTTACCCCATAGGAGGTGAAGTCACTCACACTATCAAAGTCATTCATCGTTTTAGTCCTGGTGATGAATGTGTACCCCACTGAACCAGTCACGGAGAGACACAAGCAGATTCCGATTGACACTAAGATAACGTAGTTCCGCTTGTTGATCCTCCAGGCTCGTTCTGCGTAGAATGCCTGATGCACCGACCGAACCATTAGCTCAGTCAATCTCAGGATTTCCCCCTTTGAAAGAAAGTCGACTCACCTGAATACTGATCTTGGTCAAGGGGTCTAGGATACCGTACCATGCTATCCAATCGCATTTGATGAATTGCGAGTATTCGCCGTAATTATATGAAAACATGTGTAGGGTCGTTGCCCATGTACTGAGGGTGTGACGTAAGATCGTCAGTGCCAGTAGTGATATATCATTAACCCTTGGGAGCGGTGAAGAAATTGATAAACTCACAAGATTGTTGCGCAGATAGCACCGAACGAAGCCAGGTACTGCATTTCAACCAATCAGTCAGTATGAGATACTCGAATAGATTGAACTGGATGGGAGTATTGAGAGAGAGCGAAAACATACCAGTAGGAAGCGTATATGCGTGGCTTCCTTCTTGGAATGATTCCACCATCTTACGAACTGGTTGATGGCTACTCCCATGAGTAATCCATCTACCGCCATTCTGCGATTTTATCATTAGCACACACATCCATCCCAGCCTGAGATACGCTGTCCTACTCACCCAAGGATCAGTGGCGATAGGTGGGAACCGAGGTTACCAGTAACCTGTTTTCTCGCGATCTCCTCTACAGATGACATCTTGATTGGACTATCGTTCTTATGAGTCGTTTCTGACTTTCGAAGGTGAAGTTGAGGAGTGAGAGATAGTTCGCTTATATGATTTTGCGCTTGATGATATCTATATAATACGATCCAAAGAAACAGAGATAGAGACCAGCTTAAAGATCGATGTCCGCTTATTGAATAGATGAGATAGTATGGTACAGTACGATTGGACAATCGACTAACCTGGTGGTGTGTGTCAATCTCGAAACAAATATCAATATGTCAAATGACAGCTCACTTTGATTATATGATATATGAATACTCATCAGCACGAACCTCAGCATTTCATTCAGTTCAGTTGAATGGAGATCCTCTTGCACCGTTGGAGGTAGAGTTGGAGCAGGAAAGGCACTCGAACTCAGAGTGAGCAAAAAGAGGTTTCACATTCTTGGGTTTTTGGTTGTAACTGGATGAAATAGATGTACCTGGTTAGTCTATAGGTACAAACTTTAACTTACCTCGAAGATCTTCGAATCAATACAGAATTGTCAGCGGCATCAAACGTCCCTGCGTAGGAGTTCAGTTCGTGCGTTGCGGCGAAATATTCAGGGTATGGTACTAACTAACCTTATGACGAATTTGGGATTTTCCAGAAGAGCCTTTATTCCATTTGCTTACGGTATGATGGCGCATATACATGCTTACCTTTCCTCAATGCAGTAAAGAGTAATAGACTCTTCACCGTAGGGCGTTGGTAGGTGCTGAGAATGGTGGTGAAACAGGTTTCAAGAAGCACTTTGGTTTGACTGAACGAATAATCGGGAAATCAGCCACCTTCACAAAAGCATACAGTAGAAGGAGAAGATATGCATGCTGTATTGTCTGTCCTTGGCTTAATGGGAATTCATTGCGGTTCGTACTGTACCGCCAGATCTTTTTCGATCGCTTGATTCAGTGCTACAAGGAGGCGCTTGGTAAAGCAGACAGAGTCCGTTCGATCACTTAAGACAGCGTATCATCATCCCAGGGGAAGGAGTGGACAGAGGACTGACCAGGCCACCTACAAGACTACAGGTATGCTATCTCCGCTGGAATAAACCTGGGGTTATTCCGATAATCCGGAAGAACAGCCGCCCATTGTTGGATAGCTCAGAACGGTTCAAGCGAAGTCCCCGAGTCTACTATGGCACACTCAGGAATGTCTGATGTCACCTCACCTCTGAACGTGTAGGTAGTAGTGCAGATCACTCGCACCGCTCTTACGGTAAAATGTGAAGGTCCCGAAAGATAAGCGTTAAGCTTTGGTTGGATGGAATTTGGGGTTATTCCGTAAGTAAAAGCCAATTAGCGAGAATCGGAAGTGGAACTGGAATTGTGCGAGGTACATCGTAGTGGGTGAAGGTACTAGGTTGGATTGGATTCCAGGGCGAGGCGTCGGGAGTGTATGATAAATGCGCTTGTAAAGAGGATTGTAGAGAGTAGAGAGGATTGATGACCTGTATAAGTATGGCGACTTTCCACTCATGCTTGGTCACGACCATTACAGCAATATCGATCGTCTACAGTCCTCATCCAGCGCAGTAAGCACAAGTCGTCTCTTCTCCACGTGTAAAGCTGAGCTTAGACATGTAGTGATATATGCATCATGGTCATTGAGAATATCGTTACAACACTACCTCTAAGCCAAAATATCAGTCCTCAACACCCACTTATCGCCCCCCTTCACCTCCTCTCCCTCATGTTTCAAACACCCACCGCCCGACATCCCATGCCAATGTAACAGTAATCTACCGGCCTTCGGATCAACAGATACTTTCTCTCCCTCTCCTTTCTGCTTACTTTGGTTCTTGCTCTTAGTCTTCTTGGACGATCCGGTGTCGTGCGTATGGGTATAAAATGCGGTTGCTCCTCCCTTACATTCTGATATGTAAATCAGGATCGTCCAGCAGCTTAGTCTACGCGAGATGGGGTCGAGAGTGGGCGAGTCGTAGTGCGTTCGAAAGTAGGTGCCAGAGGGGTAATGGTATATCCTGATATTGGGGGATAGGGCGGGAGGCGATGAGGTGTATCGGGGCGATAGGAGGGGGATGTACGGTGAGATTAGGTTTAAAAGTATTTGGGCAATCTCGGGGGAGTTGAGGGATCCTCTTCCTGTTCCAAGTGAGCAATGTAATTGTCAGAGTAGACTTCTGATAATGGCCATGACCACCGTGTTCTGGATACGGGAGCGCAGTGCAAGGTAGAAAGTACCCACTGGCCGTTCGTTCTGCTTCTCCTTTCCCTGGTGGTTTCGGTCCCTCCATCACCACCCCATCCATCCAACTGCGTACAGCTTTCACTTCTGATGCAGTGAAGAAGTCATCGATAGTATATATCTGAGAGGGTAAAACGGTTTTGACAGTCAAATTGGTTTTGGGGTTGATATTGGGAAATGTCGGCGAAGGCATCTTCTGCGCAAGGGGAACTATTCGAATCAGCTCATCGGCTCGGATACTTGGTAGCCTGTTATTTCTCTGTCTGAGGTCTTATGAACCTTGCTGGTCGGCGTGACTGGATGAATTATGCATTGTGTATCATCAATATCAACATGGGCAGATACAATGGATGGGAAGAAAGGTGTTGCATTGCGACTGCATTGTTTCGTTTATATACCTTTGGTTCCGTGCCGAAGGGATCAATTTTTCGGTTGGATTGACGTCAACAAAGTCAGTTCCCATCCCATCCATCTGTTCTTCGTTCAAAACCTTCTGCCAGATACCAGTGTACCATCAATCTAACTCCCCATTCTCCTGTGCTCTCTACCAACCTACATAGCCATCATGTCCTCCTCAAGCGTGATTTCGAAGAAGCTGAAATTCAAAGGCGATAAACCCAAGAAGAAGAAGAGGTCGCACAATCACTCGGGAGGTGGAGGTGGTGATGAGGATGAGTTGGCTGCTTTGGCTGCTGCTGATCCGAGGGGTGGGTGTCATTCTTCCTATACGAGCTCAATGTCTGGCGAGATATTCCGGCTTTGAGATGTCTTTGTCTTTGGCTGACTGTATGACTGTATAACATCTACAGGTTGGGTATTTCCAGAACAGCCCATGGAGATCAACGGTCCGGCGTTTATCTTACTTCCCTCTGAACCTTTGACTTGTCTGGCGGTGAGTAATCCCGTTGATCCTATTCGCTATTTAGGATATCTATCTGCGGGCATCGTGAAATATGTATTGATACGATGTGTCGCGTTACAGTGGGATCCAACGAGACAACGAGTCTACGCTGCACCAGTTGACCTCCCCCAAGTACCTGAAGGTATGGACGATTTAAGCGAAGCAGAGATATTGCAGACGATTGAACCCAGTGATGTAAATCATGTATGGGTGATATCGAGACTATCAGGTAGTGAGGATGTCATAAGTCTACGGACGAGCACGTGAGTCTTAATCCTTGCACCACCATTGAACATGAGCAATCCTGAAGTATCTCTCGCTTGCATCAACACAATACTTCACAGGGAGAAAGCTAATTTACCATAACACCTTGACTAGCGGTACATTCCTCACAGCCTCTCCATCAGGTACTCTAACCGCCACGACCCCCTCGCGTGGCCCACTCGAAGCCTTTATCCCTCAACCATCCTCCAGCTCAAGTGTATTTCCCGGATGGTCCCTGCAAACCCAGCATAATTCCAAATATCTCTCCACGTCCCCACCGATAGGTACGTCCGCAGGCAAGCTCAAAGCGGAATTGCGTATCGACGTGGATACCCCGGCGGAACATGAGCTGGTTAGGATAAAGTGTCAGAGGGAGTTTGTGTATAAGGCGAAAGTTGCTTTGCAGCAGAGTAAAGATGGGTCTGGAAGCTCAAGTGCGAAGAAGAGGTTTTTGAGTGGTGGGCCGGAAGAGGGGTCGATGGAAGATGAGTTGAAGAGGAAGTGAGTTTGGTACCTTTCGGATTATGTCCACATGTACTCTGACTTCCCCTCGATCTTGTGTTCTGGATTCAGACCTAGCTGCACAACCATCTTTCTCTGTGAATTTTGTGAGAGAATCTTTGCTGATACGCTGTAAATAATTCAGCCGAGAATCCCAAACGTGGGGAGGAGGTCGGTCGATCGTTTCTGAAAAGGATAGACGGGAATTGAAGAAAGCTAGGAAAGAAGGTAAATTGGGCGAAGCCATGTTAGATCGACGAGCGGCTCTGAAAAGGTGAGTACTCAGACTTCATTAGGACATTTCGTGTATACATGTTGATGTCGGAAATTGATGGCTGATGGTCTGCTTGTGCTTGTTGCTGTCAGTGATCGATATGCCAAATGATTATACTGAGATTGATGCATTGTTTCTTATGCGAGCTCTTTAGGATGAGGAAAATATCCATCACAACCTCACCGGTATCAGGCTGAGTATGAGATCTAGGGATACTTCTCGAGAGTCAATGAGCAGCGTACAGTATCTCCAGAACAGGTCCTCCTCCAGGAGGAAGTACGATGGCTACTCTATCACCCAAACCCCACGGGCATATTCATGGGGGTTATGCTTGTTGATAAAAACTTCCCATTCCCATCGCACGATAAAAACCCACTCGGAGCAAGTGATCTTTGGCTTTCCCCCATCCACCTTCTCTAAGCTTCCCTAGTGAGATCCACCCGTTTGCCCCACTCGATCGGATTCCCACTCCACACCTTGTCCTTGGCTTCTACGGGGTTAGTATCCACCGATATCATCCCATCTGGTGATTCCCGGATAGATCTCTGGTCAACCACGTGGCGAGGAAGCCGTCCGAGTAAATCCGACCCTTTTGCACTGTATTCCTATTTCTTCCGATACTGACGAAATGAAGGACCGACTTTTCTCCGCCCTTCTGGGTGGATGATCGGCGAAAACGGTCGATTAATCGTCGGTCCGCCAATGGGCCGGTAGAAAGAGAAACGAAAAGAACTGGAGCCGCAATATGGTATCATCAGTTGGGTTGGGAGCTGTCGCGTCGATCAGCTTAGTTTGAGGTACGCCCTGCTTTCCTCCCTCATGCGTTGGGAGAGGTTTTGCTTTGGTTTCATTCGGTATAGACCAATCCCGATGAGATGGATATTAACAATTGACGGACCGAAAATCCCAGTTGAGCTCCACGAAAGGATACATATACAGTATTTCCTTCTTTTGGATGAAAGCCAAGTGTAGATGCATGCAGATCACCTGCTTCTTTGTCTCATGACTCGAGTCGATCGGTCCGTTTATGCCGTCGTCATTGCACGTCAATTAACGGTAATGGGAATGCCATCTCTCATGCAACGGTTTAGTAAACTTGTAGTTTGGTTTTTGTCTAGTTGTGTTGTTTGCATCTCAACATCCTACACATAGATACACATCCTTTGAACCATCATAGCCCCTCGCAGCATATCTACCGGCGGTAACACGCATCAAAGCATCAGTAAGCCTGAACCTGTATCAAGGGGTTTGTTGGGTGTGTACGGTAAACAGTGTACAGCATTAGGACGGATAAAAGTCTAGAATAATATAGGGGGGAAACGCCACCACCACCACCAAAGAGAGAAAACTGGGTTCTGGACTTTTGACTTTAGGTGTTTGATTGATGGCTTGTGCGGTAAATGGTAAATTGGTGGAGCACCCACTTCCGAAAAAACCGAACAACCGATAGGATAGGATATAGGTTCACAACGGATAATACATTTACAAGCGCGTTGAAGTGTACTGTAATACCGTAAATGGGAAGGGAAAATTGAACCGTCATTTCCCAGTACAGTACTGCGTAGTACTGTAAAAGTGATAGCGATACACCGGATTTAACCATAATCCCATAACCAACAACCGAACAAACGAACAAACCAACAAACGAAATTCTTCACATCACCTCACTACCGTTCTTCCCCATCTACTCTACTCGATACGCGATACCTTCCATAGATGGTTGATTCTCATTCCTATTTCATCCATTCTTCTTCTCAAGTTTAGTACGGTTGGTTGGATCAGTGGGACTTTTCTTAACTGTTATATTCTTTGGAAGGAGCATTCAAAGGATCGGTCGACATCACATCATAAAGAAAACCCATGGGCGAAACAGAGTCAGTAACAGGTTCTCGGTGAAACTTTTACCTTACTCCTTTGTGATCGTTACTCCCACCACACATCAACTATATAACCGGAACAGAGAGACACATCGCATCGAAACCTATAGAAATAGAAAGATATCTATTGGCAGATGAGAAACGGATTGAATAGTCATAGTCAGAGTCGAACAATATAACTGAACCAGATTCATTCGACACGTTTCAACCGCGACGAAGCCTTCGCTTTCTTTGAAAAATAGAAACATTGTCTCGTCTGATGGTAGTCGGGTTAGATGGTTGTTATTGATATCGGTTTAGTCTTAGTGGCAATCTGTGAGTTGGTCTTTGACTCCATCTATTGAATATCAATATCCCTTCACTGGGATAATCCGACTTGCATATACAATAGGAAATGGAGATTCTGTTTCTCGATTGCCTCTTGCCTATCTATTAGAGGTCTGGATCCAAGAGAGATAGATCTCTAGGCTGACAAACTGGAATCATTCTCTTTTGATGGATGGTCACACACACAGCGCATTGACACTTCTCTCACCCATCAACCAATTAATTTAACCTATACGTCATATAACAACACATCCTCACAACACAACAATCACAACTCTCTTCTCACTCCATCCCATTTACTTCGCCACTATTCACCATGGATCCATTATTACTCGCTCATCCACCCACATCCTACGCACAGATATCAGGCGTGACGACCGACGAAATGCCATTCGACTCGTTTTGCATCGTCTGCGATAGGTTGATAATACCCCCGAAAGAGGTCGAGCCTGTCGAGGGTCCAAAGCCAACCAAGAAGAAGTTGGGAGGAGGAACCATCAGAGTGAGCATACCCACCCATTCTCACACACTTGATCAAGTCTGATAATGTACGCGTCTCAGGTGAAGAACCCAGATGGGACAACCACGACACGTTCAGCAAATGGTCAGAAAGTGACGCGACCAGGATTGAAGCGAAATCCCAACTCGGCAGCTCGTCTGGCAGCTCTGAATTCTTCCTCGAAGATGCAACCTCTCACCAGATCAAAGACGAACGAATCCGTCACCTCCCCTACTTCCGAATCACCCATCGATCTATCTTCCCCTCAATCACAGAAAGTCATCACCCCCCGAATCAACACCTCCTCACCACCTTTCAGATCATCGATATACTGCTCCAAGCAGTGTATGGAGCATGACGCGGGAAAATCGTCCGAGGCCTACGCGAACATCGCTAGAACATTATCATATGACTTTTCACATGCTTTCCCATTGGATACCCCCGGTGTGGCGGTCCCAGATCATGCTAGAAGTCCTTATGGCCCTCCATCACCTCTCTTCGTTTCTGGATCAGACACCGAGTCGTCCGCTGCCTCCAACGCAGGTGGATTACACGATAACTCAGGTCCAGCAAGCTCCGCACCTAAATTTATGGAATATTTCAGATTATCCAAAGAAGGGCCAGATGACGCTTGGAACTCCATCCAACGCCAACGACGAAGCTCGATGCAGCCCTCTTCATCTCAACGACCCACCTCCTCGCACTCTCACGTGCACCCCTCAAATGAAAGCTTATCAAGCTTATGGAATGCCGACTCGGACCTGGCCTTGGACCATCGATCAGTCTCAGGTTCGGGATCACACAGGATGAGAGCCATGACTCCCGCGCAGATACCTGAAGAAGATCGACGAGAGTCGCACGGAGCCGGTAGAAGATCGGTATCGATCTCAAGTGAACATTCCGCGCCTATCCCTGCCAGAGCACCATTACGAAGATCCGATCTAAGTCATACTTCCCTCTTGGCCTCTTCGCCCTCATCCATGCAGAACGTCCCTATCCCACCTGAATTCGGTTCAGCACCTTCACATACCCTCGACTTACTCCAATCGTACGCCCATGCTTTCCCTGTACGATCCCCCTCAGGATTATCAACAAGCGTTCAAAGAGGATTCGTCTTCCCCGGATCCACAGCGATGTCACCCAACCCATCCGAATCGAGACGATCAAGTATGTCCCGACCCGTCTCAGGTACCATTCGCGCGAAATCCCGAAATGGGAATGGAAATGGATGTGAAGCTACCTGGGACTCGTTCGGGAAAGAGGTAGTGGACGAGAAGAACTATAAATCGTACTGCAAGAAGACTGGTCAATCGACATTATCTTCTTCAGTGACTGCTGCGCCTGCCCCCATGTCTGTCCCTGCGGATTTCAGGGGTAGACCAGAATTGGATATGAACAATAGTACCCCCAAGCAGAGTTTGGAGAGGGGAATCGGAGGATGGAAAATCAAATATTTTCAACCTTCCTCGAATCTCGTCGAGAGGAGCGGGACCATAACCAGAGATCGATCTTCATCTAGAAGTACCGATCGGACCAGTTCATCTTCGGGTAGATCAGCTAGTCGACCTCGAACTGGCAATGGAATCAACATCCCCACCACTTCCAATACGTTGTCCACCTCCATCTCGTCCAATTCGACCTCAAGGACGCCAAGGATGTTACCTCCCCCTAGACCTGCTACCACCCTACCTACCACCGGTGAAGCTCCTGATATGTCAAGTTTGAAGTTGGACACGACCAGCGGATTCGAGGGTGTGTCAAACTCCGTTCCTAAGTCGGGATTTAATTGGGAATCGTCCGAGAAGAAGGGAATGAAGACTTATGAGATACCTGATTTACCGAAATTCAAGTTGGATAGGACTAAAGCTGGATTGTTCTATTTCCAGTAAACTCTCCGGCTCTTCTATGGTAGATTTGTTGTCATTTGTAATATACCCTCGTATTGTATATAAGCATTAAACATACCACCAAAGGCATTAACCAATCAAGTTGTATAATTCGATTTTAGTTTGGATCTTTATAATTGTATTTTGTTTTATAGGAAGGAAGGATGAAGATCTTTGTATGAGACGGTGAAAGATGCATATCTGTCAGAAGATTAGTTGCATGTTGCGATTTTGTCGATGCGTGACATTCAGTCTTTGCTTGCGAAATGTGAGACCGAATGCAGAGAGAGAGGGTGGCCGAGGGATGTTGAACGAAGGAGCTGGTTCCTTTGGCTACTCTCTCTTTCATTAAATACGGTAGATACTATTGCGAGATCACCTCACATCGTACATCAGCGATGCAATACCATTATGTACCTGAGGCTACGCTACATTATCGAGCGGATCCAACATGATTCCTCATCGTTACTATGGCTATGCTATGCTGTCCTCCATCGTGATGATGTACGGGAAGACCGAGGTAATCCCCTCGTCATTATCGGGGGCCGACCTGCGGATTGATGACCAATGTTGAGTAACGTCCGATGGAAATTACCCGATTAGGTATTTCCATGTTTTTCACTGTATGCTATGCTGGGGATGATCATCGCCGTTGTTGTTGTTGGTGGTGTTGCCTCTTGCGACATCCTGTTAACGTACATATACATGGGTGATATGAAGATTCGAACCAGCATCATAGATCACCACGTAGATATATTGAGTACAGCCGTAGTCACTTCAACTCCGCCCGCTGACAAAGTATACATTCGATTCTCGGTAAAAGGAGTAAGTCGAACTCGAAAACAAACAACACCGAAGGTCTCACTCGTTTGGGTTTGGATTTGGATTTGGATTTGGTACCTTGAGCATACGCGGACACATAACATCACATTTGTCAACATTCGTATCTCCTCCTTCCACAATCACGATAGAAGCATAGAATTATAATTAGATTAGATACATCATCCCCTGCGTCCTCAGATCCCATCCAAGATGCCCAACCTCAATTCCAACAAAGATGGTATAGGATTAGGACTATTGGGAAGTGGGAAGAAGAGATCGAGTTCACCTTTGACTATACCCAATACGCTTGAAGAGGTCGAGGATATACCGTGAGTCTTGTTCTTCTCTTGACTACAGTGCTTGGGCGAATGAAGTCTATTGGTCGGGTAGGAAGATACGTGCATTCACCCAATGTCTAGGGGTGCATAGGGATTTGCTTTAGTGTGTGATTGGTCATGTCTTGTCATTGAGGCTTGTGCTTTCAACGTCGTCTCTTGACTATGCTACACCGCATTCTTCACTTCTTCTTTTTAGTTATGCCTGTATCCTTTTGGACTTGATCCGTAATCTTATTCATCATTTATCAAAAGTAATACCACAATACTGATCGTGTGATCTCATACCCATCAACCCCTTTCCTCCCTCGGCATTCATCATACCCCCTCCCCTCCTTCCATCATCTCCGTCATCATCTCGCCAAAACCACGACTTTCATCTCATCTCACCAATGACGGAATAACAACCACGACGTCGACATACATCTATCCTTTGTGTACTGTGTGTCCGTACCTCTTCAAAAAATCCAATTTCTTTTGTCTGGTCGGAACTTCAACCTGGACCTGTATCATAAATACAACATCAACATTCGTCATCCCCCCATCCCATCTCCGAAACCTGCAACCCTAAACCCAACACGACCTCTCCACGCACTGCTTTTGCCTACCATCTGACGTCGACATTTTCATCGTTAATCGTATGATACGAATCCAAATTCAAATACCTTCCAACCCAAATTCCTACCATGTCATGTCATGTCTCGGACTGAAACATTCCTTCTCCCACCACTAAACAAAACAGCTCATACGCCGATTCGCCTCAACCCCGCTCATCCACACTCCCCATTCCATCTGGATCTCGTACTCCCCCATATTCCACACCTGTCCGTCCGAAAAGACTACGATCCAGAACATCAACCATGTCAACCTACAATCCACCATTACCACCTGTCATGTCCCGTGAAAACTCCTCTGAGGATATCCATGTATCTTCTTCTGGGGGTAGACCAATGGGAGACGCAGCGGATGTGGTAGCTCATCTATCAAGGAGTTTAGAAGCTGGTCCATCAAGGTTATCAACCGCTGCATCTTTACTACAAACTCCCAAGACGACTGGGAACAGAAGAGCTTCAAAGTCCGTTTCTGGATCTAGACCCACACTCATCGTCACTCCTGCTAAAAGGACACAATCATACTATACACCTCAAGTCAAACCTTCCGATTCATTCCCTTCATCATCCTCTATCCCGTCGAGTCCTGTATTGGGACCAAATATCGTTAAGAGGAAGACCTCAATACCGAACTTAGTGAGGAGGTATACCACTCGTGAAGAAGAGGGCATAAGTGAAGTACCAAACGAAGACTATTTGGAACCCCCCACGTCGACAACTACAGGAAGTATGGGTAAAGGAAAGGGAAAGGAGAAAGCGGTAGAATCAAGAGCAAGATCAACGAGTACAAGTATTGTCGTTCCTCAAACTCAAGATTTGACTGAACATTCAACTTACACCTTCCCTTCCAACTCTCATTTTCACTCTGCCTCGTCCTCGGGACCATCATCCCTCAACCACGTACCTGAACTTCCACCTTCATCGCAAGCTTGGTCGGGTATGCCTCTGTCCCCACCACCCTCCGATCAAGAGGTTGATTCTTATACCCCACCTCAAGCTACTCCGGCTGCCTCCTCTTCGACCTTCATCAAGTCAGCTTATGAGGTTGGAGAATCTTTACTGAGCTGGGTCAAGCCTAAGAAACATAGATATGATGGATCAGGATACAGACGTGGATCAGACGATGATTCTGAGAAAGGATTGATTGGATCGGGGTCGGATCAGGATGATGAGGATGAGGGATACGAGGGAAGAGGAAGTGCAGAATCCATACGACGTCCGGGGAAATACTGGGGGATCTGGACTTCCGATTCTAATGAAGACGATCAATCTCAATCGAATTATTTCACGTTACCTCCCACACCGCCATTGGATCAGAATGATAATGCCGAATACCCTCAGTTCCAAGCTGCTCTCAATCACGGAGGTAGGGATTCCTTCCCTGCTACTTTACCTACACCTGCACTCTCCACGAAATCACTCTCAAGGGATAATTCGAAACGCAACAAGTTGAGGAAAGCCTTCCAATCTAGAAGAAGCGATGCGATGAGTAATGATGATTCGAGGGGATGGTTGACTACTTTACCAAATATCTGGGCGGGTTACAGAGGTGGTAAGACCGCTGAAGTTCTCAAGGAGCTGGGCTGGACAGTCGGGATCTTGGTCGGAGCGTTCTTCGTGTCTGCTGGTTTGGTATTGTGGTTGATTCAGAGTATGCCAATGTGAGTGATACTGTGAGCTTCATGTTTGCGATAACGGGATACTGATGTCTGTGGTTTCGACTTTGTAGTACTACTCTGAAAAAACTCCCACAATCTACCACCGACCTTCAGCTTCTTTCCGCTGAGATTAGATCGTACATGGCTTCGAGTGATTCCGGCTGGTGGCATACTATTGGAGTGCTCACTTTCGTAGGATGCTGGAAACATGCTTGGAGTGTACCTGGAGCGGTTATTTTGGTGAGTTGGCCGTGTCCTCTGCAGGTAGCGGAGATCGTTAACTGATATACGACGCTTTCATCAGAATATCCTCGTCGGCTCATTACTTGATCCCATGCCTGCCCTTTTCTTATTGACCATCATCACCGCCTCTGGATCTCTCGGTGCATACACCCTCTCAAGACCACTAGCACCATTGATAGCTGTCCTCTTCCCCAAACCACTTGCATTGGTCCGAGCGGCCCTCGCTCCCGAGACGATCCCCGCCCCAGCTACTGCTCAACCAACCGCCGGAGAAACCATCACGCCCATCCAAGCTTCCTCTGACCCCTCTCAACCTGCCATCGGGGGACCCACCGAGAAATCCACAGTCTGGCGAAGGTTGTTAATCATGCGTGCGATGGGATTCGTACCGTGGTCAGGTATGAATGTAGCGTGTGGAGTTGTCGGGGTAGATTGGAAGGTATTCTGGATCACAACAGCGGCAGGAAGTGCATCTTGGTCCTACGTCACTGCCTCCGTCGGTCATATCCTATCAAGATTGAAGGTACCTACCCAAGCTCTGGCCAATTCAGGTGTGATGAATGAAGGAGCAGTGGGAGGAGGGGAATCGCTCACTAGTCTATTAAGAGATCCAGTGTTAATTGCAAAATTGATATTCTTATCTGGATTGACCTTACTTCCCGTCATACTCAAACGACGATCTCCCAACCCCGACCCATCCGACATGGGAGATTCGTCCCTCTCGACCACACCTCGATCTTCATCATCCTCATTCGAACTTACAGACTTCTCCTCTTCCACGACCAACCCAAACTTGGATAGACCGGTACTTCCTGCGATCTCTGCCTTACGACTGGTCGATCTGACAAGTCCTTCTGGAGATGGAGATGGTCAGTCGCCCATGTCGCCCTTATCGCAGAGTTTGGCGAAATTCACACCTACGCCTAGGATGTTTGACTTGCTTAGTTTCGGGAGGACTGTTATTAGGACGGGTCAACGGGGTTTGGCGGGGGGTGTGAGGGGTGCGGAGAGGATTATAAGGGGTCAGGGTGGGAATTAGAGGGGAGTGAGGTGATGTGTGGGCGACAAAGGGTACTTGTGGACTGAGGCGAGCGGAAGGGGATGAAGTGGGTCGAAGTGATTTGAACGAAAGTGGAGATGAAGGAGGTCCGTTGCAGCTCAGTCCAAGTTCATCCATGTATCATATCGCATTGTCCTCTTACCAAACCGTTGGCGTGATGGAGGTTACATGGCAAGTTTGAACGATCTGGATTAAGATAGAAGAACCCTTGAATCCGTACTTGTATTTGTATCTGTATCCTGCACCTTCGCATGGTGTATACTATATAACCATATAATGTAATCTTTGTATAGTATCATGTTATGAATGCAGTTCAACAATTTGCGACGCTGGCTTATCACATATAATCATAAAGTGAATGCTACTCGTACCATTCTGATTAAATAATATCTACCACCCCGAACCTCTGATTTCACCTTTCCCAACCAACCTCCAACCCCATCTCTCCTCCCCAACCTCCCAACATCCCCGACCATCTCTCTTCTCGTCGTCATCATTGGTTTCCAGTCCAAAGAACGGTGCGATGGATATCCTAATAACACCTTTGAACATCTCTAGCAGGTCTCTCTTAAGCCGCAATCCGGATTGATGGAAATCTGGAGAAGCGTTGAATTCAAGTAAGGTGACTTTCGGTACTGGTACGTCATCTGGCGTGGACGAGGCAGGAGGGAAGGATAAGATAAGATCTACGCCGAAGATCTATCACACAAGATCATCTCAGCGACGTTCTTTTCGACCTGACAAAGGAAGATTCCACCTATCTAGAGGAAGGGATATTGCATCGGAAACTCACCTCGAAAGCATTAGGCATGAATTGTAATCCGAAACTACCGCATTCTGCCCCAGCTTTAATAGCTTCACTGATCACTTCACCAGATTTAGCGAAGACAGCTTCTAGCCATTGGTTGGTCACTTTTCCTCGAGTCTGGTACTTCCCATCTTTGGTCGACGACAGTGCATCCAGACCCTCTAGTTCCCAGAATAGCTTGACTAGTTCTTCAGGCGGTGCAGGTGCTCCGAAGGAGTCTGTCTGAAGATGTGTGCCAGATGTCAGCTCCACTCGGTCGATGGGTTGCATGGAGCAACGGGACTCTCAGCTTACCTGTAAACACGTATTTGTCAGATGCGGTCTCAAGTCCAGCTCCTCCCCTTCTTTAGATGATCTAGGTGAAGTATACGGCGATCCTGAGAACAGAGCTAGCATCGTTCGAGATAGGTGGACAGTGTAGGCTGAAGTGAGGAGAACGTAGGCTCGGAGGTGGAACTGTATCCTACGTCAGCTCGCTCGATTCATGCTCGCTCGATTCATGGGAGAGCCGTGGAACACGGTCACGGAAGTGATACGAAGGGTACAAGTTAAAATTTTGGAAACGATGTAAAGATGACTCACTTTGTATCCTTCCAAGAAAGGCGAAGGTTGATTCGGCTGTTGAGCAATATCGAAAAGTACAGGATTGGGCATGTATTCCTATGTCCAAGAAGAAAACTGACGTTCAGCATTGGCCTAACCCTTTCGACAGAGAAGCTGACCTGTATCACAAAATGCCTCAACTGGGAGGTCATCACTCCCGTTCCATCGTCTTCATCTTCCTCTTCATCTCCATCTAGATTTATATGTCGATCGTCCTCCTCATCGCCATTAAAACCCAGCTCTGCAGCTTTCTTGGCTAACATATCTATCATCCCATCGACTCCTTGTGGTATCTGTTCATTCTCATCTGCATGTTCTTGTTCATCCTCGTCATCTTCGTAGTCCTCCTCATCTGATGAGGGAGGTTCGAATTCCTCGAATATCGCTCGTCTACCATAAATGTCAACATCAGCTCGAAAAGCCCATAAGAATGAGCATAAGTTCAACTCGCAGCTCATCTTCCGTCGAGAACATCCGTATACCCTGTGCACGATCTGCAAAACCAGGTTTGAGGATGTACCAGCTGTATCATAGTATATCATGTATCAGTTCAATGACCGCCATGCCTGTATAGGTCCCTGTCTTCTTCATCCCGAGAGTAGACACGAACAGGACAAGGAAGACAATCAATGTGTTATAAGTCGTTCCCTCCCATTCCAACTCAAGGATACACTCAATCTCTTCAACTCAGGCCACTCACCTCCTCTCCTCCTCTGGTAGATCTTCATTCCCCCTCATCCCCTCACTCAAATCCCACAAATCATCCACCAAAAGCTCATCCAGCTCATCCAAAAATTGAATCTCCACATTCCATCCCCTGGGTGTTCCACCACCCTGGTCGGGAGAGAGGATACTCTGTATACCCCTATGTTGGCATTTAGCAAGGTACGCTTGTATCGTCGAATGGAGTTGGTGTTTACGGATTAGGGCTTTACGGTATATGTATGAGGAGATTAGGTATGCGGTTGGGTTGGAGTGGGGAGGGTCGAATGAGAGGAGATCGTAGTCTGCCCTATATCGCTTTGATAATTAGTATATTTTCACTGGAGTGTGTCTGACACGACTTCTGCTCGTTCTCGTGCACACACCAGCATAGTTGGAATCGTACATGATACAAAAGATGTACACTCACCATTGTAATGCCGCTGGAGACTCTTCGGGGTACGAGACCAGGGAGATTTTGATAGAAGGTAGGACCGAGACCAATGCTTGGACGAGGAGTGATTGGGTGTATGGTGATGGAAAGGAAACAAAGGCTTCGAGGGGCTTATCGGTAGACGTGGACATGTTGAGCAATGGCAAGTAACTGCCTCGTTCTGGTCAGGTAGATCACTTTGAGAGTGATGATATGATTTCAAAACCAGCTTCGACCTTTAAGATACAAGATGAACTGATGAGGTCCAACGCTGAAATTATTCAAGTAACGAAAACAATTCGAAGCAGTCGATCCGAGTGGAGACCCCAGGTTTATAGACTCCTTGGTCTAGCTCGCTCTCATACCATCAGTGAGCATATATGTATACAATCATATCAGATACAGCAGAAAGATGTGACATGTGGTAAGATCATGAAGATCACCAAAGTACGATCCACAGCAGAGTCATTCATGATTCATAACAATGAGAAAAGAGAGAACCGATGAAAAAATGGAATATGACCAAACAGACCATCTACAGTACAAAATGTCAACTCAATTGATGTTTTTGGTGAGTTTTTACTCCTTTTTTTTCTGTTGGTGACGAAGTGGGTTTGTGAGTGATGAAAAGCGGACAAAAACAAGAAATACAACGACTATAACATGATATAACAGTGAAAACTTGATCCGAGTGAGAGAGGGGATTGTGATAAAAATAGTAACAACATACAAACAGGGTGGAGATGGTGTATATACAATATACAGAGGAACAGACTTATAGACATCTATGATTGTATCGATGGGAATGGTAGTATTGATGTTGTGGACCGAGATCGAGAGAGGTTGAGCGAATGATGGGTGAAAGTGTCCAGTGGATGTGAGCTGACGGAGGAACAAGTTGACGAGTGGAGAGGGTGAAAGTGGAATATATTGACATGTTTTATTGAGCGTCGGAATGACCAGCGTTGTGAAAAGAGCAAATCCGTACAATACGATCTTGAACCAGGGATGGGACATTGCTGAATGAACAGGGTATTTTCAAGAGATGTCGATGAGACCGTTTCTACAGATTCTCGAGAGCGTGGAATTGCTTGAAGTCTACTTCGGCACTACGAGCTTGCTTTAAATACTGGACGGAAGTCTCGGATGGGCATGTTTGAGAACCATCCATGGCTTCTAGCTTAACCTCAAGCTGGTATTACCAGAGTCCGCCAGCTTCTTCCTAAGCGCTTCAAGCCTCGTTCGAATAGGTACGAGCACTGTAAGACACATCAACGTCAGTCGAAATACCATCTTGCCAATCTGAAGGGAGCGACACTGCGCCGTGAGAAAGTATAGATGGGAGAGCCAACTCACACTTCTCATAAGTAGCTTTATCATCCTCCCTGATCCTCCCATTCTCATAGACCCCTTCATCCAGTAAAACCTGTAAGAGCCAAAGAGAAGTCTCGTACCCTTGTTCAGCAGTGACGAGATCGCCTTGAAGTTCAGCAACGGCAGCTTGGCGGGACTACACGCGTTAAACCACATCAGCGGAGATGCGGGCGAAACGAGATGCAGATCAAGAACATACCATATCCCTAGCTTTATCATGCACCAGCCAATCGGGGAACAGCATATTATCGTTTGACCTCGATTTGGCCCATTCGATCTTTTCGAATATCTCGTTGAATCTTGATCTTAACCATTGCCCCACTACACCACCAAACCAGTCAGTTGAAGGCGACCCACTGTCTTGCGGTACACTCAACTCACTCTCATTCAGCTCAGGACTGGCTTCCCTCTCGTCCCTATCTCTCCAGTACCTCTTGACCCTATCCATAGCCTGTACGATAAACGTCAAAGATCGCATGTAAAGTACCACCGCATCATTGGCGGCAGCTTCCTGTTGACGCAATATCCATACTTCCGAATTCATCGAGCCAGAAGATGATTTCCTTCTATTGTTTGAGGCTTGTGAACTGAACGGTGGGGTGGTACCGGTTGGAGTAGGTGTAGAAGCATTTCGTGCGGTATTGGCAATTTGAGCTTGGGCCAATAACCTCTCATCGGCTAGTTCGAATAGTACGAACGCCTTTCTAGCTATATCTTCCACCGAGCGTAGTAGTTCATCTTCAGCAGGATCAATATCACTTGTACGTAGTATCGTTGGTCTCCTTTTGATGGTAGCTCTTGCAATGGCAGTAGCTGCCGTGTTGGCTGAGTTCCCGATCATACGGATAGCGGTGTTCGTGATTGCTCGAGCTAGGGCACCGGTCTGAAGCGATGATGGAGAAACACCAAATCGGGTAGCAGCATCTTGACCGTAGGTTGTTTGATTTGATGGTGGGAACATGTTTAAGGATTGAGGTATTGATGGGGGTCTAGTCAGACCTGGACTAGGGCTTGGTCGAGTGCCAGGCGGTATAGAGAAAGGTGGAGTGGTACCTAATGCGAATGGTGGCGAGTACGATATTGGCACCATAGCTGTGTCCTGAGGTTTGGGACTAGGAGATATAGGCTTAAAAGCTGAAACAGGTCGAGTAACGACACTGGTTCTGGAATTTCGTCGACGCACGATGGTCGTAGGCTTCTTCGAAGCTTGATCGATTTCTATAATGGAAGACATCAATGGATATTCTAGAGTTACGGTAATCAGGTCACTCACCATCCGCCAAAGCGTTGATCTCCACGTTCTGCTTCTCCACAACCACATAATCGGTCCCGACGATAGACTCACTGCTCTCAAGAGCGCTTTCTTCCTTTCGATCGTGTCGCATGGTGATCGGTGGTGTGGCAGCCAACGGTGAACCTTCGCTTATACCTCTGGTTGCGGCCCTGGGAACAGTGGTTGGAGGTCCGCTGTAAGGCGGAGTCAGAGGAGCAGTCTCTTCTAAACTACCTTGTTCCCTTTCCCTCGTTGAGACTCGCCTCTGAGCAGCGGTAATGATGGGTCTAGGGTTGGCGCGAGCTGTAGTGTTTGAGGTAGCAACGACTGGTGGTTCCTCCGAAGCAGGTGAGTCATCGCTGACATAGTATTTGGGCTCGGAACGACGTATTGGTGGCTGCCGAATTGGAAAAGATTGTGGCGGCGTAGGAGGCTGGATGGAGCGTTGTGACTCCTGTCTCGTAGGTCGAGGAGCAGGTTGAGGGTTCAGAGCGACATCAACAGCGAGTGGTTGAGGAGCTTTTCGGACTAGGGCAAGCCTTTCCTTCGATTTTTCTATACTTGCCACCATCTCCTTAATTCGGGTGTCACTCGTTTCCATGCGAGCTGAGCTGTCGGTTGAAGCTTCAAGACTGGTCGTAGGTTCTTCTTCTGTACTTTCCGAAAGATGCGTATCCCAAACAGTAGATGAGAAGAACTCCTCAAAACCTATACGGTCTGCGGGTTTACGCTTGAGGAGAGCTCGTATTAATGCTTTGATATCGGGTGAAACGGGTGTCGGCGGTGGCGCGGAATCCTTCTTATCCGAAGGAGGAGATTCATCCGGGAACTTTATACGATCTTCACCTCTTTCTATGCGCTTGAGCAATTCAACGTGATTGTTTGCTCGGAAAGGTGGACGGCCAACGGACATCTCGAAAAGCACTGCACCGACTGACCACAGATCGGCTGTAGCATCGTATTTCTCGTACCGTAGTATTTCTGGTGCCATGTACAATCTATGAAAGGGATTATCAGCCATACTAGATCCTTGTCATGGATCGGTGGTTTACTCACGGTGAACCACAAAGAGTCTCTGCCATAGCAGCAGCAGGAAGGATTCTAGCAAAACCAAAGTCCGCTACTTTGAGAACAGGTATACCGTAAGGGTGACCTTCGGCAACTTCAGCTTCTGTAGCGGGTTGCAAGAGCAGATTCTGAGGTTTGATATCCCTGTGCATCAAATCTTGAGCACGTAGGAATTTGATCGCTTGGGCTGTACAAGTATTCATGGTAAGCTTCCTCATCTATCATTTGAAACCACATCAGCTTACCTAATTGACCGAGGAAAGACCTCGTCACTTTCTCGTCCAATCCACCAGTGGTAGGATGAGGCCAGAATATCTTTCCGTCTTCTTTCCTCTCCAGACTATCCATGCGAGATCCAGGCCGAGGGAAGAAATCCAAAGTCTCTAGCCGACCTCGATTCTTGATATATATCGAGAGATCAGAGCCGGAACAATACTCCATAACAAGGTAGATATGGGTATCGTTTTTCTAGACAACCAAAGGAGAAAGTCAGCATGAGACGACTTGATGAATGATGGGAAGACTTACAAAGCAATCTTCCAAAGCGACGATATTCCTGTGATGTATCACTTTTAGGATGTTAATCTCACTTTCCAGATTCTCCAGGAGCTTGGTGGTGAGTTTCTGCCTTGATACAGCTTTGATAGCTATCGATACCTTGCTCTTCTATTTCATGGGAGATGACATAATGGAGTCGATGGACGTGAAGAGCAGTCGCATGGTGATGATAGGAGGATGAAGAGAGGAAGGGCGAATAGTATGCAGGAGGAAGAAGGTTGGAAGTGGATTAGGTGTACGAAGAAGTGAGGAGGAAAAAAGGATGGCGTCAGCTTGAAAAGTCTTTATGGGTGAGACAGTATCATCGTCTGGAATCGATTGCTTGTCTCAACCTGTACCATGTATATACCATATAACAAATATGCGGGAATAGAGAAAGAAAGAGAGAGGAGGAAAGAGGAAGAACAGACTCACCGATCTATAGCCTTTATAGACAGTTGCGAAACTTCCTCTTCCAATCTCATTACCTACTACATAATTGCCTATCCGTTCTTTATGGGTTCTATGTCCACCAGTACTACTTCCCTCTCCTCTTGGATTTTGAGCGTTTGAATCTGGCATGATGCCTGATGTCAATCACTGTGTAGAAAAGATGAAAGAGAAGGAAAGGAAGGAGTGGAGCGATGAATAGGTGTAGGTATAAATATGTGTGGGTGTGTGATGATCAGAAGAAGGAAAGAGGGAAAGTGATGATCGAGCTGAGCTGTGTAGTTGATCAAGTATACAATCAACCCCAGTGGGATGTGAAAGTGGAGGTAGTCCGATAAGTCCACCTAGGTCTAGGCTCGCTAATGTAAGGGTCAAAAGGAAAGGGTGACTACGACGATGGGGGTGATTGATAATAGTGGTGAAGAGTTGGTACTAGATATTGGCCCTGAAGGCCTCAAGGCCATATTCACGTCTTGTCCTCCTCAACCGACTCGACTGATTGCAAAGATGAGTGGATGTGGTGACGTTGGGTTGGATGGATGTTGCAGAGTGATGGTACGTTGATTGAGATGGGAGTGGGATGATAGAACCACTGTTGAGTGTTGATGAGTAAACAGGTAGTGTTACGAGTAACTTGGTCCGTCTTCGTCTAAACTGATATATTATATATGATGTATGATAATGCTATTCCCGAGGTAGTTGATGCTGAAACTATCTACAAAGGATTGTAGATGTGTGTGAGGTTGCTATGTTGATCGCGTGGACAAGTGGGGATGAGGATGGGGATGTAAAAGGTTACAAAGGTGATACTGAAAGGGTGGGTTGTCCTGGTTGATCAAGTGGCGTGAGAGGGTGTGAGTGCGATGAGGTTGATTACCAATCTCTCTTTCTGTCTTCCTCCTGAGCTGACCTATGCTAAGTTGGGATGATATACTATGATATAGATGGGTCGATATGATGATTATTGTATGCTTGGTCGGTATCAATCAGCTATAGATAGAGATAGAGAGTGGTTGGTCGATGGTTATGAGTAATGGTTGAATGACGCGTACGTAGAGTGGAGGAATACAAATGACAAGGTTACCCGTTGTAACAAAGTGTAAACAAATAACCGTAACCGGAAGGGTACTACTGCTATTCGTAGTTATTTCCTAATGGGACAACGGCCGATGATAGTCAACTGATACCAACTCTCCTACGAATATATGGGATGATGCGTTATCACGAATCAAAATTACCACTTGAGAGTAATGATGGCGATAAGTGACGTGCGATCATCTGTCGTATGATCATTCATCAGATCGGATCAGCCAAGCACAACCTATAAACTCACTAATCAAGGTTATTTATTCCAAGCTAGAAGGGGATCGTACATTTCTGGTTTGACCAGGGCGTGCGGCCGAAGAGAGCTATGTACGATAATTACGAGAGGACGCGGAATGATGGGGGAAGGGAGATAAGCAGATACACAAGGTTCAATATCGATAATCTGGGTTAGATGAAATGCATATATATATATATACACATATGTCATATTGCTTATCAAACGAAATCACTTCTCTCCCACGTATACAAGAATTCAATCGATGAGTCTACGCCCCCTCCGATGTTTACTGCACAACCCCGTTTGATCCGATACACTACATTAGAAACAAATATACACATGTATCCCTTATCATTTGCATCTGTTTAGATCCCACCCAAATGGCGTGATAAGGCTTCATCGACCGAGCTGCTCGGAAAGTGGGGACCATTCTCGACACGGCGTTTCCGATCAACCATCACGCACTCAGGCGAGGCACGGTGCATCGACAACCACACAAACACTCATACGGTCCAGGAGTAAAAGGATACTAGTGGGGTGTTTCATGAAGTTCTCTCCACACCGCACTCATACAAAGTAAAGTACTCATGCATAGCCATGAACATGCAAACATGACAAAAATTCGTCTGTATGGACAGACGAGATACATACCGACATATACGAAAGCCGCAAGGCAAGGCTTGTCCCGGCGTTATTTACCAAATAGATAGATGCTTTTCCTAACTCGCCCATAACACCCAGGATGAACACCTAATTCTCCTTCTCAAGATCCGCTGCCACCTCTTTAATACTCTTAGTCAACAATCGAACAATCTCACTAATCTGCTCTTTCGTGACAGTATAAGCCTAATCCACACCATTGATAATCAGCATCTCTCCTCCTTCGGGGAACACAAGGTAGACAAAAGCTTACAGGTCCAAGCATGATACTTTCACCTTCAACCCCATCGACCGTACCGCTCATCGCCATCACCAATAAGCCATTCTGGAACGTTTTGCTCTTGATCCGGGCCGCAAGGCGGGGTTCAAGGGATGATGAACCCGTCAGTTCGACTCCGACAAACTGTTCACACCATCACCTGTTGGCTACTTCCACCATTTCTCCTCTCAAACATGGGGATAAGAGAGACTTACCAATCCTTTACCTCTGATATCATAGACCATCTCTATACCCTTGGTAGATTCTTGCAATTCTTGGATGAGCTGTTCGCCTCGAGCTCTGACGTTGGCGAGTAAGCTGTCTCTTTCGACGATCTCCTGCACCTGTATGTGGGTCGCTATCAGCTTCGGACCATCTTGCATTTGAACATGCTTCTCATGATAGTAAGGGGGTACGGTCAGAGCGCGCAACACCCACCTTCAAAGCGACAGCGCAGCTGATCGGATGGTTCTGATAACTATGTGAATTCTTCCATCCCCCCGACTTCCTAATCCTGTCCGTAACCCTCTCACCAGTCAAAACGGAAGACACAGCTACATATCCGCTTCCCAATCCCTTGGCCATGGCCATAATATCAGGTATCACCCCCTCTCCCACAGCTTGGAATGCAAATAATTCCCCCGATCTCCCCGATCCAGACATCACTTCGTCAAGAATCAACAGGATATCATACTTGTCTAGTACCTTCTTGATTGCGGGGAAATATCCTTTGGGAGGGGGCATCACCCCCAATGCAGCGCCTACGACTGCCTCAGCGACGAAACACATGACGTTCTCTGGACCGATGGCTTGAATCTTGGATTCCAGCTCGGCTGCTAGTCTTGCTGAATAGGCTTCTTCGCTTTCGTTCGGGTGGTGACGTCGTTTGTATTGCGGTGAGGGGACGTGGTGCGTGTTGGTCGATAGGAGGGGTTCATACACTGTTCGTCGCGCGGGGACATTTCCAGCCTATCAATATTGTCATTATCAAATGAATAATCAGTATCGCTTGCACATGATGGGACTCTGGCCTTGCGGAATGAAGCATGACGAAGGGAGTGGGAGTGGTCGTGATCAATACACTCACACTCAAAACTCCTAGGGTATTACCGTGATACGAAGGGAATCTACCGATTATCTGGGTACGAGAAGGCTGACCCATACCAACCCAATATTCTCGGGCGAGCTTGAGGGCAGCCTCCATAGCTTCGGAGCCTGAGTCGGATAGCAAAACAACTCGTTAGTCCCGATATCTCCTATCTATTAGCAGACCACACAGAAAGAGGAAGTGTCATAATCGCGAAAAGGCTTCCTCGTCCACCTAATATCTAATGGCTACAGCGGACTTACCAGAATTCAAAAACGCCGCAGCCTTCAATCCCCCACCGCTCCTTTCCGTCAAGAACAGCGCCAACTTCTCACTCTGCTCGTTTCCCAATGCTTGATGATAAGCGTACGCCATCTTCTCAACTTGTGCTACCATCACATCGCTGATCTCCTTATTACCGTTCCCTAGACAATTGACGGCCGCCCCTCCAGAGATGGCATCGAGGATCACTTGACCTGTCTCGAGGGTGTATTCTAGCCCTGTCGAGGAGATGACGAGTGGTTGAGCGGAGGTGTGATGTAATTGGGCGGTTTCGGATTTCATGATAGGCAGGGGCAACTAGTGAAGAGTGATTTATTAATGGAATCTTCGACAGGAATTGTATGGGTGAATGGATATGATCAAGTATACAGAGGCAGCATCATGTCCCCAAACATTGATAATAGGATGGGATTTTATATGTATATCCCAAATGACGCTAGTCTTCTCGGCTCTTATCTCGCCTTATCTCATGCCCGTCCGTCTGCTATTACCGGTGTACCTTGCGGGGTAGTATGTACCTCATCTTAGCGCCTTCTCAACATCGATTCGACTCGGACGAATTAGAAAGCTCAAGCGAGCTTGAATTAGCCGAGTTTTAATTTTCTGAACGCACAAGAGTGCAACACTCTACATAGCAAATGGGAACGGGAAACTAGCGGAAGGACAAGGTCCCAAGCCCAAGTCGAGAATGAATTACGTAGAGTGATGGGTGGCTTCGCTCATGTCCGATCATGCAGTCTTCTAACCTTCTAACCGGATCTTGTGGAAGGTGTTTGATGAAGTGCCACACTCGCGGCGATATGACCAACACCGCCACTCTCAGTCTCTCTCCTTTACGCTTGTTGTCGTGCTCATCTCATTCCATCATGGTAATCTATCAGGTCCTCACCTGCATCAATCTAAACCCTTATCAGTACATGCTCAAGCTTACTTAGCTTTTCCTTTCTTTTTTATTCATTGCTATCACGGGCAGATACAGCAAGCATCACATACACACGCCAAGATGGAAGACGACAGAGAAATGCGAGTAGACGAAGCTATCATTCCTGATAGTGGGAATGGTGATAGATGTGGGTTTTAGTTTTAGGTTGATTCTTCTGGTTTGTTGGATCGGGTCGGATTGGTGGACTGGAATGGATTGTTGGGTTGGTAGACTGGATGAGGCTTAGCTTCTCTCTCACGAAGAGGTGATAGTCTGGCGGATGGCTACATCACCACTCTAGTCATTACTGTTGGATGCTGGATGTTGGTGGATGGAGGATGGAGGATAACTTCAAATCCGATCCCGACATCCCAATTTCTCCCTCAAAACCACCCTTGAATCAGCCTTGTGGAGTGTTGGTTGTTGTAGTTGCTTTTCGCAGAAAGGTTTGGCTTGGAACGGATAAGAAGGAAAGGACATAGCAGCTAATGAATGGAATTTTGTGGGGACAAGTAGATGGATCTAGAAGAGACGATAGGGATAGATCAAGAAGTAGAGATAGGCACAGAAGTTCCAGAGATGACGATAGGGGACACAGAAGTGTGAGTGATTTTTAATCTACATATGCGAGTGCACGTGAGTGTGAGGCGAGAAAGAGAGAGATGAGAGCTGAGGCGACGATGTGATGACGTGAAGGCGAATGGGAAGGGTGACGTTGAAAATAAAGTGAGCTTGAGTGGGGATGAAGAGTTGAATAATGATATTACGAGATCGAGAGAGGAGGAGGTCGTATGGATCGTCGAGGTGGGGTTGTATCGATGAAGATCATGTCTCCCCCCTCACCACTATGCAACGTATAGCTGACATTCCTTTTGCTTTGTGATGATCCCACAGCACCGCCGAAGATCCTACTCTCGATCACGATCTCGTTCTCGTACCAGATCGCCTGGAAGACACCGACACAGGCATCACTCGAGATCGCGCTCACGAGACCGTGATTACAAACAGGATCGAGACAGGGATTATCGATCCTCTCACAGAGACTACCGATCAAGCTCAGATAGGTACGGTGGATCATCTTACAGGGGTGGACCAAGGGGTGGTAGAGGTCTGTCAGGCGGATATGGCAGAAATGGATATGGTGGAGGACATGGGGCTGGAAGACCCACTTCTGGGCCTGGACCAAACGGTGAACAATCGGTTGGAGGACCCATGAATGCCACTCAAGATGAAGCTGAGGCTCACGCCAAGATCTCAAAGAGGGAGAACAGATTATACGTCGGTAATCTTGCTTATGACGTTACGTACAAAGATTTGTCGAACTTCATGTCTTCAGGTCAGGCATCTCACTTCTGTCTGTGTGGAATAGCGCACTGATATAAGTATCCCTTCCGATGTAGCCGGTGGAAACGTCATCTTCTCCGAGGTTCTCACTACCCCTGCTGGTCAATCTAAGGGTTGCGGGTGAGTAAAAGACTTCATCCGTACACTGTGCGTTCAATCAGCAGCTAATGTATGACCATTTGCAGTATCGTCGAATTCGCTACTCAAGAAGATGCCCAACGAGCAAAAGCCGAATTGACCGACAAGTACCTGTTATCTCGAAACGTCTTCATCCGAGAGGTCCGTTGAATTTTGCGCGTACCATCACCTCGTGAACACTGCATCTGACATCTGCCTTCTTCACAGGACCGAGAAGAAACCGCTCGATTCGGTGCGCCTCCCATCCCAGGTAAAATCGGTGTTGCCACCGGTGAAGCTAGGACCTTTTTGGGTAATGCTGCTCCTGTCTTCCCCGTCAACCCTATGAACAAAAATGTCTTTGTCGGAAATGTGAGCTATACCCAGTTGTCTCGTCTGCAAAGCACTCATCCAGCTGACATTGTCCCCTGTAGCTCCCTCTCCAAGCTTCTTGGCAAGATCTTAAGGATCTCATGCGACAAGCTGGTGAAGTCATCCGAGCCGATATCAACTTCCACCCCGATGGCAACCCCCGAGGAAACGGTACGGTCGTATTCGTCAACCCTGACGATGCTCGAGCTGCTATTGAGATGTTCAACGGATTCGACTGGTTCGGTAACATCCTTGAATGTAAACCTGTAAGTACACCGTGGCTTATGATGAACTCGATCTCCCCATACTGATATGGTCCTTTTCTAGGACAAGTTCGCCAATATGCCCTTCGGTCCCGGACGAGGACGGGGTGGATTCCGAGGTGGTTTCCCACCTAGAGGAGGCTTTGGAGGATTCCGAGGTGGTTTCAGAGGTGGATTCATGGGTGGACCAGGCTTTGGAGGAGCAGGTAGAGGAATGGGATTCAATGCTGGTTACGCCGCTCAAGGTGGACGAAGCTTCAACGATAACATCTACGCGGATTACAATGGCCCAGAAGGTGGTGAAGGGATGGCTGTTGATGGTGCGGGCGCTGGGGGTAGCGGTTTGAAACCTCAACCTGCTGAACCCAATCAACAGATCTTGGTGAGGAATGTAAGTTAGCCCTTTCACTTCTGATACTCCTCGCTATCTGCCAGCAGCGAGATCTGGGTTTGGTTTGAATGCGGATACGGGTATTGATGTTTCGTTTGTTTTGACAGCTACCATGGTCAACCGCCAATGAAGATCTCGTAGAACTATTTGAAACCGTCGGAAACGTTGTATCTGCTGAAGTCTTGTTCGAAGCTGGACGATCAAAGGGTGAAGGTATCGTCCAATTCACCGAGACTGCCGAGGCTCAAACTGCTGGCGAGAAGTTCACTGGATACATGTATGGTGGAAGACCCTTGGGTGGGTCCATCGTTTCTCCTTCGCCATAAGGAGCAGGATCTGAGCTGACCATAAATATTTGTGGTTTTAGACGTCCAATTCAACCCTAGATGGCACGAGTTTTCATCTGCTGCTGTCAAAGGCGGTCAGGTCGCTCCTGCTTAGATGTAGTGAAGAACGAAGTGGATGATGCAGTCCAAGTGGGAGTGGGGATGGAAGATCAAAATTTGTATATGTGTCAAATCTTTTCGTAAAATGTGCAATCAAAAACGATGCATTGTGGTTATCTCACTCTTTGGTCCTCGACTTGAGTCAGCTGCTGGAGTTGTACGAGACTAAGTTACCATGAGCTGGCTCATCTTGAACTGTGCTCGGTGATGATGATGATGCTGGTAACATCACCGAGTAAGCCCGAAGATGACCAATGTGGAGGTGGTCAGTATTGGAAAAACAAATAATAATCATCCTCGAGTCGACATTCATCTTCTTCTTTTCATCTTATTTGAGTCCACTATCGTTGGATTGCATTAGAGTTAGATATCAGTGTATGAGACCACGGGGAGAGTATCTTCAATATGCTACCTCGTCCAGCCCGATTCCGACAACTCCCCTCCCTCGCGCTTACAATACGAACAACCACCTCATCTCCTCAGTTTCGTCAATGCTCTTCGTCCTCCACCTCACGTCCGTTGAAAGTAGCGATTATAGGCTCAGGTCCCTCGGGATTCTACACCGCTTCTAGGATTCTCGGCTCATTACCTCGAGATACGCCTGATGGGGGTAATGTAGAGGTGCATATGTATGAGAGGTTGCCTACGCCTTATGGGCTGGTGAGGTATGGGGTTGCGCCTGATCATCCTGAGGTGAAGGTGGGTGATTTTGTCTGCTAAACATTGGCGCTGGTGGGGAATGAGCAGCGCAGACAAGAGACAGCCTTAGAGTACTTTATCATCGAGTTTGTTGATTTACACTGACATGTCCCTCACAGAACTGCCAACACAAATTCGACGAACTCTCCTCTGATCCCCGCTTCAAATTTTTCGGCAATGTCCTCCTCTCTTCCCAACCCTCCTCCTCCACCACCACTTCCACCCCTTCCAGCGCCTTGTCCCCCTACACCTACCCCCATTCAGTGAGAGTATCATTCGACGATATCCTACCGTACTATTCCACCCTTATCCTCACGTACGGCGCATCCCTCTCCAATCCCCTTTCCTCCGTCAACGGCTCAAGTTCTTCTTCCAACCCCTTGGAGAACGTACTGCCTGCACTGGGATTTGTGAGCTGGTATAACTCCCATCCTGCGTTCTCCGAACTACCTATAAATCTCAAGGGCATAGAGGAAGTCTCGATAGTGGGTCAGGGGAATGTAGCGCTCGATGTGGCTCGTATACTGCTCAAACCAATAGACCAACTTGAAAAGACCGATCTATCAAATGAAGTGCTTGACGTTCTCGCTCAATCAACAATCAGAAAGGTCAGAGTGGTGGGAAGAAGAGGACCGGGGCAAGTAGCATTTACCACCAAAGAATTCAGAGAGATGTTACAGATACCTTCCCTATCTTACCATGGGGTAGAAAAAGCTCTGATGGAAGAAGCCAAAGCCATGGTGGGAAATGAGAGAATGAAGAAGAGATTATTAGGATTGATGGAGAAGCCCACGGTAAATCAGGATGGAGATAAAGTGTTTGAGCTGGATTTCCTCAAATCGCCAAAGGAGTTCGTACCTTCCCCTGGAACTCATAAAGTAGGAGAGGTAGAATGGAATATAAATCAACTCTTATCTTCCACTCCATCTACGCCTACACCGCCCAGATCGCAGGATTCGGCTGTACCTACACCGACGGGGGTTATTGCTCGACCTACTGGTGAGACTGTCAGGAACAGGGCGGATATGGTAGTTGAGAGTGTGGGGTATCGGTCCGAACCGCTTTCAGGGGAGGAGAGGGGGGAGGGATGGGTATTGCCGTTCGATGAGAAACGGGGTAGGGTGAGGAATGTTAGTGGACGGGTGGTCGATGAGCAGGGTGTGGTGGTATGTCCCATTCCTCCTTTCTTCTTACCCAACTTCCACCGTATACTCAGTCCTCCCGCCATGTTCTGTATAGTTGTACCTCAGGATATCCCATTCTTACTGAGTATAGATATGCTAATTTGACATCACCTTTACAGGTCCCAGGGATATACGCCGCAGGATGGGCAGCTCGCGGTCCAGTAGGCGTAATAGCATCGACTATGCATGATGCCTACTCCCTCTCCGATCTACTCCTAGACGATCATTTTTCCTCACCAACATCTACCTCCGCAACGCCTCTGAATCCTAATCCGGAGGAGGGAATACCAGAAGCGTTGATACGTGCTCAGCAGAGGGGAGGTATAGTAGTGGATCTCGAGGGGTGGAAGAGGATCGATGAGGCTGAGAAGCAGAGGGCAAAGGAATTGGGTAATGGGAAAGAGAGGGAGAAGTTTAGGAGGGTTGAGGAGATGTTGGCTGTGTTACAGTGAGAGTTCCCAAGCTGAAGCTGATGAATGAGTTTTTAACAATCGTATCGGATGGTTTCGATGCTGATGTGGATGAAGGGGAGAACAGACGTCGGAAAACAGATACAGTAGAAGTCAAAGCATAGATTATAGTATTTTATAGACACATAGATACGAACATAGCACAACTCTCAATCAAATCGTAACGACTTGTGTCGATTCTACCCCATAGAATGACCATACTATCTAGAGTCCAGAATCGAAATGACACACATCTAATTCATACAAAGTACTGAACATCTAAAGCTACAAGAAATATAAATACCCAACTACCATCCGATAGCTCTACCTCTACCGCCAAACCCACCTCTTCCCACGGGTCCGGGTCCACCAACCAATCCACCTCGTCCTAAAGGCCCACCGCTCACAGCCATACCTATAGGTATCCCCCCACCTCTATGCAAAGCCCTATCGGCTCGTCGTTGAGCTCTGAGCTGTCTTTTCGCCAATCGGCGCTCGTACCTGTCTCTTCGACGGAGATCCCGATATTCGGATTTAGTCAAACCTTTCTTGTTGGACTATGAAGAGGTATTACCATGAGTCAGCTTGCAATGCTACTTGAGGTCATGTAAACACGGTATACTCACATTCTCGTCATCGGAAGAAGAACTTGAACTTGAACCTGAACTTGAGCCTCGTCGTTGGGGAGTATATTCAGAGGGTCCAAATCCACCTGTATACCTTTCGTTGTTTGATGAGGAGGCTTCGATGGCATTTTGGTATGATGGTGGAGGGGCTTCGAATGGCTAATACATGGATCAGTCAGTCAGCATATGTGTGATTTCAGCTATACGAGCCTAGAGAGAGGACTTACATTCTCATTTGAATTCTTGGTATCATCATATTCTCTCGACTTCTTCTCGTCGGTATAACCCTGAGGAATCGTACGTCCATTTGAAGAGCTGGTGGAGGGACATGAAGGGTCATTTAGCTGGTTCGTGTCAAGGTATCAGCATCTTTCTTGAGCCTGATCATAAAGATATGGCTGCTCACCTCGAGTCGCCCAATATCTGGAGTATCCTCATTCTCCTTCTGCTCCTTCTTCTGCTTCTGCTTCTTATCATAAGCTTTATAAGCCCTTACTCCGGCTTTGACTCCCGCTGAGACTAGTAGTAGTGCCATGTTGATTTACGATTCTTTAAGTATTGGGATTGGTGCGATATTAACGTAGCTTGGTTTGATGTAGTGTGCAGTGTCTATGATCGAGGGACGATAACACCTGACGAAAGTGAGAGATCATACCCCTTTATATATCTTACATCCCCTCCGTCTCCTATATTCTATCCTATCAATCGATACTCATATCGCTAGCGGTGAACCGGGGCTATGCATATTAGTGTACGATTAGTTGATCCGCTGTGAGCGATTAATTCTATCAAATCTATAAATAGCATGTACACGCAGTAATCGCAATCATCTCGGTTCCCAAACCGCTTCGGGCATGTCCGAGCGTACAGTAGTGCAGTAGTGCGGTTTGACATGTCTACGTTGAGGCATTTCATTCCATACGTTCGTTCGTTCATACGTTCATTTTCAGTCATGCATCAAGGACTCGTAAACACGTACAATACACTATCTACCCGCTCGTGCTCTTGCTCGCTCGTAGTCTATCCAAGCATCACCCCTTTCAGGACTTTTCCCCATACCTTCGCGCCATCACCTCCACCACCTCTTCCACCCCTCCCACCTCTTCCGCCTCCTCTACCTCTTCCGCTCGCTCCTGTGTGATTACCTTGACTATGACCATAATCATGGGCTTGGCCATTACCTTGAGATTTACCTTGACCATGAGCCTGAGCTTCATTTGCTCGTTTGAACTCTTTACGAGCCAACTTTTCTTGTTTCTTTAGTTCCTTGAGTTCGTCACTACTAAGACTGGGGAAACGTGCCTGTCCGTCCATCCATTCAATACCTCGGATTAGCAATTTGATAATCATAAATCCCAGTCG
The DNA here is from genome assembly GCF_000512585.2 of Kwoniella bestiolae CBS 10118. Lineage (NCBI taxonomy): Eukaryota > Fungi > Basidiomycota > Tremellomycetes > Tremellales > Cryptococcaceae > Kwoniella > Kwoniella bestiolae. Next base: position 1,428,631 of record NC_089248.1, read on the forward strand.
ATGAGCGGAAAGTTATGACTCACCCTGTCATCATCATTCACCGACGAGACCGACGAATCAGAGTCAGAGTCCGAACCAATCGATCGTCTTCCTTCAAAAGGCTTGAGATCAGGCGTGGACGCAGGTGAATGAGAAGTTCCGAATCCACCTTTGTAGGCCGTGTTCGAATGAGGCTCGTTTGATGGATGAGTAGTGTATGATGGCTATAGTTTGTACCAACACTGTGATTAGACTTCTTCGTAGGGATATGAAATTGGTAGGTTGAGTAGGACTGACTGGTGCGTTGGGATGCTTTTTCGACTACAAGTCGTAGAGGGTATTAGCTTCTTTGTTTATTGGACTGTGGAGTGTAGAAGCTACTTGGAGACGATGGATGTTTGGCTCAGATGGAGATGTACAACACACCCACCTTGAGTCTCTCCTCCTCTTCCTTACGCTCTTTCTCCTTCTTCGCCTCATGGGCTTTATAGCCCTTGACTCCCGCTCGAATACCTGCGGCGATCAACATGCTTCGGGTTCAGATCAAATTTGTAGACTCAGTACTCGACACCGTCACTGAGGGTGGGAAGATATTTGGTTTGTTGTACTATGTTCATTCAAATGACTATTTTCAATCGGATGCTCACAAGTGACCTCTCCAGGTGCTTTATATATCTTGCCTTCGCTCATACAGAACACATCTGTAGATAGACAGCAGTCTTTGCTATGAAGCGAGCGCGAAGCGAAAGGAGTGTGTGTACTGCACCATACCCCCCATCTAGGCGATTTCGCTAGCAATACTGAACAAAGCGTAGTACAGGGGTATCACAATGATCCATGGTCCTGGGTGCTTCTAAAGCAGAGCTAGATACCCATCTCGCTTCCTGAAATCTTGGAGTGGTGTGCACCATCCTTTGAGCATCGCCGATTGGCCGTCCTGGCCGAATGTCCATGAGTAGAGATGAGTGCAACATATCATATGGGACTTCATACCATCTTGATCAATCTACAATGAGGGCAATGACACGCGAAGACTTCTAACGAAATGATTAGGGAATCAATCGATCGCAAGCACCAGACCTGCACTATACTCTTAATCTTATCATCCACCTCCACTTATCACACTCCGGTCCGATCTCTCACACCATCCTTTGCATCTTCACTCTCATGCTTGATGTGAAATTCCTGCTTATGCTGATCTCCCAACTTGCACCAAGTCCCGTCACAGATCCTCCTCCACCTGTTGGTAGTGATTACATGTTGTCTAGAATCACACCTCGTCTCGTGACTTCCTATCTGGGACCTGACGGATCCGGCTTATCCGGCTCCGATTGCACCGAAATCAAGATGTTATACCGAAATCATCATGTATATATGAACACGCAGCATCTTCCTTGCAACTTGGTCAGTCACCCCCTAAGCGTTCCTTCAGACTAGGGAGCTATACGTAGGATCGAATTGATCACCATGTACTTGGTCAGACCCTCCATCCTAGTCGGAGTGGGAATATCCCTCCTGGGCCAGGTGCTAGCTCTAGGCGAAGAACGGGTGATCACCTTTCCTACCCTCGTCGATCTTCAAGATACACCTTACAATCACTTATACGACAATAATCAAGTCACCTTCGATATCAAATCCAAGTCCACGGTCAAGACGCACGAGGAACTATTCGTACTCGCGTCAAAACCCCATGGACACGCTACACCTTTATTACTAGATTCGAAAGATGATCAAGCCATCCATGTAGCTGCTCAGACCTTCGCTCACGATGTATACAAGATCACCGGTCAACATCCCAAGCTTTACAATGATACGTTACCACATCATGTGGAACGAGCTTTGATTGTAGGAAGTGTATCTAGTGATTTGATCAAAGGGCTGAAAGAAGTAAAGAGAGATGAGTTGGAAGGAAAGTGGGAATCGTATGAAATCGGATGGGAGGAGGAACCCTTGAAAGGTGTTAAGGAGGGTTTGGTAATTACTGGATCCGATAGAGTAAGTCTAGAGTTCCTCATACCATCTTCTCTTCTTTCTCTTGTCAGTTGACGACAAACGGTACAAACACGGATATACTGATATATCCTACGGGGACTTAGCGAGGAACAATCTACGCCCTCTACACCCTCTCCGAGCAGATGGGCGTCTCCCCATGGTACTTCTGGACCGACACTCCCATCCGACCCAGAGATATCCTGGCCTACTCCAAGACCAAAAGACTGTCTCACGGAGAACCGACAGTAAAGTATCGAGGTCTGTTCATTAATGACGAACATCCCGCAATGTGGGGTTGGGCCCAACAGCACTGGAATAGGAAACCTTGGGAGCCCGCTTTCCAGGTGGAGATGTATGAGAAGTGGTTTGAGATGCTTTTGAGGTTGAAGGCGAACTACCATTGGCCTGCTAGTGAGTCGTTCTCATTCTCCTTCTTCCGCTCATTCCATCTCCTCTTATGTCGTCTTACCACACCCGCTATCATTTCAACCTTTGTGGTCTCTACCTGCCAATAAGATAGCCTGTAACGTATCGAGGATCATCTGCTGATACTTCTCACCCCTCAATCAAAGTGTGGGCAAGCATGTTCGACGTCGACGGACTCGACATCTCCAACGGCTTACCCAGTCCCGCTGCCCCGGGACCTAATCAGGTATTGGCGAACAAGATGGGAGTGGTGATGGGTACATCGCACCATGAACCGATGTCTCGGAACAAGCCTGAATGGGATTCTTTCGGTGTCGGATCATGGGACTATAACGAGAATAGAGAGACATTGATTGATTTCTGGCGGTATGGCGCGGAGAGAGCTAAGGGGATGGAAACGCTCTTTACGATGGGGATGAGAGGTGATGGGGATGAACCCTTGAGTGGGGCTAGTAATGCTTTGGTACAGAGTGAGTCAGCCTTTCTCCCTTCTTCGATGTGTGATCGGTGTGGACGTGCAGTGGGAGGTATCCTGGTCTAGCTTGATGTTGATTTTGGTGACATTTAGATATCACTCATGCGCAACAGGGGTTATTGAAGGAAGTCTACGGAGACGAGTTTGGAACGATCAGTCAGATGTGGTGTATGTACAAGGAGGTTGCTGGATACTACTTGAACGGGGTGAGTAGTAATGACTCAAACATCAATATCTATATTTTCGATATTACCATATTTACTTCGCTGACTGCCTTTATCCTACAAGCTTGAGGTCCCAGATGATGGTAAGCTGATCCAAGGTCTGGAAGCTTGATCGACCAGCTGACAGTTATTCTAGTCACTGTTCTTTTCGCCGATGACAACTATGGTAATCTCATGTCTGTCCTCCCTCCCGACAAGCAAGATCACAAAGCCGGTGCAGGTATCTATTACCATGTCGACTGTGAGTTCTCTTCCCCCCACTGGCCCATAGGAACCAAAATGCAATGACTGACCTTTCATTCACGTAGATGTCGGTTTCCCAAGAGACTACAAATGGATCAACACCATCAACCTCGCCAAAACATGGGAACAGATGAACCACGCCCGATCATTCAATACCACTTCAATCTGGATCCTTAATGTCGGTTCCCTCAAACCACTCGAAATGCCTTCTGAGCATTTCCTGTCACTTGCATACGATTCGGACGCATGGCCTAGGAATAGCGTTGGGAAGTTCCTCAGGGCTTGGGCGGAGAGGGAGTTTGGCGAGGAGGTGGCGGAGGAGACTGCTAGCATTATGAGGACTTATTCTGTGAGCATCCGATCTATATATCGCACAGTGGAAGCAGGAATGGACTGAACTGATGGAGTTACTCATGCCTATACTCTATAGCTCTACGCTGGAAGAGCCAAGGCGGAACTTGTCAATGGTACTACATTCTCTCTGACCAATTATGAAGAGTAAGCATCCGTCTGGCTTTTATGTCTTGCTGGGTTATTGAATTAACAACACGATTCATTCACTCAGAGCCGAGAGAGTCCTAGCAGGATGGGACGACCTAGTCCACCGAGCGGACAAGATATATCATAAACTGGATAAAGCCACTAAGCCATCTTTCTTCCAACAAGTGTACATGCTATGCGCTGGTCAAGCGAATCTGAATAGATTGCATATTGCTGGTGAGTCAATAAATATCCCATTGCAGGGATTCACCTACCCCCATTCAAATGGTACATGTATCTGTCAAACAAAGGACTGATATCGAATGTATCTCGGTTTGTAGCTGGGCGGTCCCACCTGTACGCCTTCCAAGCTCGAACAGCCGCCAATACGTTTGCCAAGGAAGCTCTGGATGCGTTCTACAAGGACGCTAATCTGACGGAGACTTTCCATTCGCTACTCAACAGAAAGTGGGATCAGTAAGTGTCCAGCTATTCTACATTCCTGAACATCATCTAACTTCCGAACTTACACAATCATTGATCTAACACTCATGCCACCATATTTTCTCGCTTTTACTAATGGGTTTGTTTGTTATTACCCATCTTAGCATGTGGGACCAGACCCACATAAACTACTATGGACCCCTCGAGCCCATCCGAGATTCCCTCCCTCCCATCAAATTTGTAAATCCCTACCAACCATCTCGACCAGGTATACCCATCAAAGAACATGCCCTCCCAGGGTACGTAGCGTACCTTCGAGTCACCGTGGAAAACCTCATCGGAGCGTGGCCAGGAGATACAGGCAAGAACTGCGAGAGGAGCTACAAATGCCCCGACCCGACGCTGTTTGCCATGGACCCGTACGGTGCTAAGACGAGATGGATCGATATTGGTTCTGGCGGTCCGAAGAATACCAAGTTCACTGTGACGACCGACGAAGATTGGTTGATTGTTAGTGAGAGGCATGGGAAGATCAAATGGGATGGTACGGAGGATGTCAGGGTGTACGTCTCGGTAGATTGGGATAGAATTTCTGCCTCCGGGAACGAAGAGGGGGTGTATAACACGGAAGGTCACGTCCTGATCAAGGGAGATGATCTGACTAACGTCACTATTACCGTTCCCATCAATCTACCCACCCCTCCTCCCAAGGAATTTGAAGGTCATGTAGAAGGAGATGGGTACGTGGTTATTGAGGCTTCTCATTTCACGCGATCGGAAGGGAAAGATGGGTATATTTTTGAGGAGGTAGAAGGGTACGGAAGGACTTTGAGCGGGATGGAGATGTTACCGTCCACCATTCAGAACTTTACGTTGGGTCAAGGACCAGTATTGGAATACGATTTCTGGGCTCACGGCATTACCGCCGACGAGGTTGAAGTGACTCTCCACCTGGGCCCGACAAATAACTTCATAGTGAACAAGGAGCTCTCCCTCGGCCTTCAACTAGATTCTCCCGAAGCACAGGAAATCCACCCAATTCCTACAATGTTATTACAGGATAATCCCCAAGAGGAAGATTTCAAGCGGTCTGCCGTCGGGGCCGTACCGCGAGATTGGGAGAATGCCGTATCCTCCGAAAATAGGAATGTTACTGTCAAATTTGAAGTGAATAACGAAGAGTGGAAGAAGGGGGGGAGACACACGTTGAAGATTTTCGGGATGACTACTGGTTTGGTGGTTGAGAGAATTCAGATTGATTTTGGAGGGATTAGGGAGAGGGGGTATAGTTATCTTGGACCGCCTGAGAGTTATAGGATGTAAATCTGGGGAGAAGGGACGGAGAAAGGAAAGGAGAGTAATATCTGATACATTCTTAATTATGCTCTTAGTCTGTAGTTAATTTATCATTAGTAGTAGTAGCAATCGGTCAATAATTGATAAAGAAATAGTGATAATGCAGTATGTTGAAATCGGTCATCCTCTAGTTGACAATTGATCGCGTGCCATTTAGCAAGGTGTACGCCTGATTAGCACTCGAGGCATATGGTGCAATTCAGATTCATGCAAATGCATTGGACTGGTCCTGCAAACGGTAAGAATGGAGTCAGCACGCTATTCCGCCGATCATTGGTCGACCAATGAAAATTGTGGAATGTCGGTTAAGATGGACTCACAAGCTACAACGCTGTTATTTTGTAAGATTATGTCTCCCCACTGGTCTTCTGCGTCTCTATCCTCTCTCGTTCGGCTTCTTTCTTCTTTTGAGCTTTGATTTTTCGTTGCTGCATGGAACCATTCAGATATCAGTACGTGGCCCGGTGAATGAAAGCGGATAGACGATACACGAGACTGAGAAGACTTGAGAGGAGGATAGATGTAGGGCATCTCCTGCATCGACCTTTGACAGATCTTCCGTACGGGTGATTGCTTCTCCTCTGGTCCAGATCACAACCCTCCTCAACATACATCACCTCCCGACAAACCGTCCACCGCTCAATGATTGGCAATGACAACACTCACCCTTTGTCTCCTCCCTTTGCCCCTCTTACCTCCCTCCCCAACTACTACATCCACATAAGCCTCCCTTCGTTTCTTCGCTAGGGACTCTGCACGCAACTTCTCCTTCTTCTTATCTCGTTTACGCATGAGTGGGGCAAATGAGGACTTCAGGAGGGCTCCGTAGGTTGAATGGAATGTTGAGAGGGAGGATGCTGGGATCTGAGGTGGACATATAGATGGATTAGTTGACTACCCGTTCATGAGCGTGGGCAGTCCAGTAGTTCCTTGAGATGGCATGAGTCCAGTTAGAGGACTCAGCAGCAATAAAGATGAACCCACCTTTGCTGAAAACTTGTTATCCCCTTGCGTGCATCTTATCAACACCTCATACTCTGGTCCAGAACCATCTTCATTCTCTTCTCCCATCGTCACATCCCCATCTGTCGAGTGAGTCACTGTTCTCATTGAGCTTTGGTCAGCTTCTCTTTGATACATCGCCGACGAGCATAGTACAGACAGCTGGACGTACATCGCTTATGAGTCAACCAGACTGAGCTGGACGAAGAGGGATCGGAGAAGCATCCTTCGAGCTTCGTCAAGAACTGATAGAAGTATGATGTAAGCTATCCTCTAACCAAGGTCTTTGGTAATAAGCTTACCTCTTCCGGAGATATCAGTTGCTGGGGCATCTTGGGTTTTGTGTTTGATGTGAATATTGGAAGAAATGTAAAGAATGGGTCAAGTTGTAAAAGAGGTTACAGAGGGTTTGTTTTCTGGTCGTCTGTCCCATTTCATGCTCTGAGGTTGCGTTACGTAACACTCCAACTAATTCAGGGGCTCCGTTCCATACATTCGCCTTGCTCCATCTCCCATCTTTCCAGTAAAGTTGGAGAGATCGACGTTGCTTGTTATAACTTTACCATACCGTCTATGCTTAGGAACCTCAACATACAAAGAGTATCAGCACAGATCAGAAGATTCAGTACCAGAATGCCAGCTCCAGCTCCTGTTAAAACATTGGACGGTCGTCTCAAGGTATGTCCTCCTTCGCTTCTCCTTCTCTTTCGAGAGTCTTATTTCTTTGGGGACTCGGTGTTGTGCTGACGATTACGATAGATGAGAGACGGTAACTCCATCCCTCAATTCGGTCTAGGGTAAGCAGCTGAGCCGTGACAGTATCCGAAGGCCCTCGTAGCTGACCTGCTATCCGCAGAGTGTACGAGATGAACGATCAAGAGGCTTATGACAGTACGAGAGCTGCTTTGGATGCAGGGTATAAGCATGTTGATACTGCCGAGTGGTGAGTGTGGGAACCAGCTGTCAAGACTGCAGGTGGCATGAATCAGAGTAACTAGCTGATGATATCCATCATCAAGGTACGAGAATGAAGAACCCTGTGGAAGAGCTATCAACGAGTGGTGCAGTGAGTTCAGTTTCTCGCTCGATCATTACCGCACAATAAGGGGAGAAGCAAGGTCTACCATCTTGCATAGTCTCTGATCTCGTCGGGTATCGCTCCGACCACCATTGAAGGTCATACTGATCGTCTGAAAACATATAGAGGATAACAACACCCCCCGATCAGAGATCTTCCTAACCTCCAAATTAATGCACAACAAAACCTACGACCAAGCCTCAGCGGATATCCGAAAATCACTCAAGCGAGCTCAAGTAGACTCCTTCGACCTGTACCTCATGCACTCTCCTATCGGTGGGCCGGAGATCAGGAAAAACATCTGGAAAGCTTTGGTAGATGCTAAGAAGGAGGGTCTGTTGAAATCTATTGGTGTGAGTCTGTTGGTCCTATCTTCATATGTGTGACCTATTACATGAGCGCTGATATGATCGTATACCGACATGTTGGTCGTTTACTATAGGTTTCGAACTTCGGTAAAAAGCACATCCAAGAGATGATCGATCAAGGAGTCGAATTACCCGTGGTCAACCAAATAGATTTGCACCCATTTATGAGACATCCTGAGATTGTTGAGATCTGCGAGCAAAATGATATTATCCTTGAGGTGGGTTCTTACCTCTTGAATCTCACATTGCGCTACTGTCGCACGATCGAGTGATCGGCGGCGGTAGATGATCATTCTCAAGCTTCTCAAAGGGAGCTGTAGCTAATCGTATCCTTCTAGGCCTGGGGACCCCTAGCACGAGCAATGCGATTCGATCACCCCTCTATCCAGAAGATCTCAAAAGCAAAGGGACGAGATGTCGGTCAGATCTTCTTGAGATGGGGACTACAACATGTAAGATAGTCCCGTCATCTTGTTCGTCTGCCTGGGATCTCGAGAACCGAGACCATGGTAGACGCGAAATTCATTGCTGATCATATTTTATTCGAACTTAGGGTTTCATCATCATCCCCAAATCAGTTTCACCTAAACGTATCGTCTCAAACTCGCAGATCTTTGATTTCGAACTGAACGCAGAGGAGATGAAAGAGGTGAGTCAGCTTTGTAAGGCTCATGCTCGAATGCACAGCTGATTTGGCTTGTTTGTTTCTCTCATAGCTTGACGGTCTCGATGAGTACCTCGTGACTGACTGGGATGTTGTGGATGTCGAGTAAGATCCTTGTTTGCGGATGATAGAACTGTCAATTGCATTTGAAAATGTGTATATGCATTTTGTCGATCTCGGATCCATGCCAAACTCGTCCGTCCTTCTGATAAGAGGCTTCCAAATTCTCAGTTCTCTCTTGCGAAACGTACTTTTCATCTCAAGATTAAATGTTGCACTACTCAGATTGTACCCTTCAATCTGCATACCCATACTAATAACCCCTCCCAAAATGAATCTCATTGATAAATCCCTCCCCACCGTTCAACCTCTTCGCATTCGTTATCAAGATATCAGCCGCAATGTCCATCTCGTTCTCTGCATTACCGGATATATGGGGTGTGATGATCAACTTGGGATGAGACCATAATGGGTGATTCTCGGGCAGAGGTTCTGGGTCAGTGACGTCTATCGCTGCGCCGAGGAACTTAGGTGAATCGAGAATTGAGAGGAGATCATCTGGTGTTGGAGTGAGGGGGGTCAGCTTGTACCCATGCCCAGACGGAGTAGGTAGGTACGATGAGTGAGTTGGATGAATGGGGTTGCGAAGGTGAAACTTAGGGAACTCACCTGAAGGTATAAGACTGCCTCTTCCTACATTGACCAAAACTGCTCCTTCAGGTAGTAGGTCTGCCACCCATCAACACATCAGCAATGAAATACCCCGAGGACGTCGTGCAGATCATTCAATGACTTGACTTGCCAAGTTTCTCCTTATTCAGGAAGTAGTGGGTAGCAGGCGTATTAGGCAGACTGCAGATCAAGACATCCGATTGTTTCAGGAATGCTTCTACGGATTTGGGATCTTTGGTGGAGTAGTACTCTTCGGGGATTGAGCCTGTATCTGTATATTAGCATCTGACATCAAATGATCATTCAACGTCATAGTGATGGGAATGATCCTGTCGGGCTGAGGTTAACTTACCATCCTTATCACCTGTTCCGGGAATGACATACTGAATTATAATTCACGAAGTCAGCTGAACTGAGACTCATTTGACTGCTTCTGAAACCTTAACTGAGATGAATGATCACTTACACCATCCTGAGGGGTCGCTTTACCAGAAGTATTAGCAGCGATGATTCTCATTCCGTGGGACTTTAGTAATCGTGCTGTTTCTCGACCAAGAGCACCGTAGCCCTACGAGATGGGTACCCGAAAATCAGTACGTGAAAACAATGTCAGGCAGAAATGAGACGGGCTATAGAGGATCGAGTGTGACGGGGGTGCTTTGTTTTTATTGTTGGTCACTCACCAGTAAACCAGCGGTTCTTCCATAAGTCGATCTGGCATAGTACGTTTCTCCCTTTTCATCACATTCTTCTTCCGACAAGAACCGTTTCTTCTCCTGTACATGATACAAACATCAGCATACCTGTTCCTCTCTGTCCTAAGATCATTCAACACGCAGTCACATAAAGGTTGAATTAATAAGAAAGATGTATATCACTCACTTTACCACCCAATATAATCCTAGGCCACTGATGCAACAGCGCAATAGTCATCCCAACAGCATACGGCGGAATACTCAACACATGAGTCCCACTCGCTGTACTCAAGCTCACTCCACTATCCTTCTTCCCCTCTTTGTCGAGCTGCTCAGAGTATTTCTTGATAGTGGCAGATCTAAGCATCGCATCTGCCCCAGCAGATGCAAGTTGAATATGTCGAAGTTTGGGTAATTGATCCAATGATTCTATGGATTCAGGTAGACCCCGGCCAGTAGTGAAGAAGAGGTCTATCTCTTTAAGCTCATCGGATGAGAAGGTAGCATCATCAGATCCCTTGGGGTGGTAGTGAACTGTTTTGAATGTTGATTTGACCTTTTCGAGGGTTGGGGGAGTGAGGGGGACGGATATTCCTACGGTGAAGGGCAAGGGGGACATTGTAGTGAGGTGTCTGGCGAGCAGGTTTGGCTGGATTCGAAAGAGTGGGGCTGAGGATCGAAGGAGGGAGAACATATATCGATGCGAGTGAATCGGATATCTGGAGACGTTGTGATGAACAGAGTTAAAACGAAAGATGAGATGAAGTTGAGAGGGACTTGAACGAGTCATATTGACAACCGACGCTTAGACCGGACCGGTCATATCCGATGGATCAGACCCACTCAACAAACCCACTTGCAAGCTTGAGAGAACCTTGGGACCTCAATCATCCGCTGACATACGACATGGATCCGATCCCATATCAGCAAGCATTGCAATATGGGCTCTGCTCTCACTCCCGCTTGAACAGTTGGAAATCGGTGATACGGCAAAAATACAACGGCAGGACTTGGGGGCCTCCCTACCACCCACAAGTGAGATTATAGTGGCGATGGTCGAATCTCAATTGCTCCCCCAACCCTGCCCAGGCCACTGCAGACCTGACTACAGTACGCTTGGAGCACGCCTCATGCTTATTCAAACGTGTAGCACGCTTCAGCTTATGCGAAGTTACACATACTACAGACAGACTCAGACCCAAGCTTAAGTACACAGAGGGACCATGCAGCACATTGCTTACGTACAGCTCAAGCTCAAGGATAACCTCAGAGAATACTCAAGCTCAACGGCGGGGAAGGACTCACCCCCTCCCCGCCTAGAGTATAAGTATCTCGTAGACTAATTAGATACATATATAGCGGATTGAACGTGATTTTCATGCGAAAGTCCAAAATGGCGGATTGAAATGAGCGTCCTGCCGGGAGCTGAGCGAAGTCCGGCAGACAAGGGGCGTACGTACGTTCATATCGTGTAGGTGCCACTCAGCGTACTGCACGATGAGTAGTGATGATTGCGAGATCAGACATGCATACCGTGCCTCACGATGTATACGTGAAGCCAGAGCGTGTGCTAGTTTAGATGCAACATGTGGACGACGTTCGGGAGGCTAGATGGGGGAAAAATTAATCGTCGTGCACGAAATAATATGATCGGTCAAGTACCCCTCTCCTCCTCTTCAGACTCTTCGTTCCCATAGAAAGCAAAATTTACCACACTGCCCTGAGTCCGACATATCTCACAAACATGTTCGTCGCAGAAATTCCACGTACATACTCCACCGTACCTACATGCTAGCGAGGTCAACAAGGGGATCTCTCTCTGGCATTCAGTAGGTAGATTTTTGACGGGGAATGACACCTTGACGGTTGAGTGATTTGCGAGGTTGGAGTTCTGATATCTATCCAGTGGACATACTCAATTCGCGCCTCTTCGGACGATGATGTGTCTGTTGGTAGGGCCAAAGAGGTCTCAGAGGCTGACATACTGTTCGTATAAATTGCTGGACTGATAAATGACGAGAAGCATATGCTCAAGTGATCCTTGACTTGAAAATTGCTTCCATATACTTTGTATGAATAGTTTAAGACCGACTACAGTTCACGATTTACATCATCAGTTCCAGATCACGTTATTCCGAATATGGAGGGAAGAGTTCTTCCAGAAGGCCATGATAAGATCCTGCTAGGACATTCTTCTGCCTGGCCCGGCCGATGTGATCGGAACTATACTTATGTCGCCGCGTCCCCAGTAAGTACAGTATCACAGTATCCGTTCGGAAGTCACACAGCAAGCCTTCGCTCCCACATCAAGATCTGGACAACCATCGCTCCTAAGGATACATGGAAGGCCCGATAAGTTTCTCTGGTGCGATATATCATGATCGGAACATTCAAATACCGAAATAGAATAGCAAACGCATCTAAATATCGTAGCCCAATAATACGTTTAAAAGGGTAGAGAATAAATCACACTGTCAGAAGTGGCCCTATCAAACTATCTCGTACCCTTATCTATACGTGGTGCATTTTCGACCTGGACTCTACTGACCCCACTGTAGAAAGAATCTTGACACGTAAGACATAGATGTTCAGGACACCTATTCCTACAGAAGTTTGATTTGCTTTCCGGACAGTTCGAGCTCTGGTACCCCGATCGAGCATTTGGACATAGCGGGGATTGAGTTCCCAAGTTCTATTGTAATGATTTTACACAATACAAACGTTTACCATCAGCATATGGCGGTCGGTCTGATGGCTTTTAGGAAGAGATACAGTGAACCGAGTTAAAACTCCACGCACCGCAGTTTGACTCGTCCTCGTCGAGGGAACGTTACAAGGGTTAGTATTCCCAGAACCACTAATTTGGTATTGCATAAATAATCTGCACCTTTGCGCATTCACATACTGCAACACTGGCCCGGTGAGATCTTGTACACTCGTTGAAGCATCCGAGGGGAGACTTCTCAGAGTCTCTGAAAACGGGTTCCTAGACGTGGACCCATCGCCATTTCGCATTTCCTCCTCACGGACAATCGAATAATTTTGGGTTCCTCCGGATCTTGCCTGGTTAGAACCTACTGAAAGGTGATTGCGAGAGCTCATCTCTTGACAAGGATACAATTTGAGTGATTTTTCCTCTGGGAAGGATGATCTGGGATATCTCAAATGAGGCTATCTTCTTAAGTGTACCCAAAATCAGACATATATATACCCAGCAAAAAGTCAGTCCACCTTATCGGGCTCTAAATGCATATTGATAGACAGTATGAGAGGAGGTAGTGCCCACGTGCCGGACCTATGACGCATCACCGACGTTTCAGCAGGGGAATTTGAAAGGTAGCGAAAACCCTTTCCATTGAAAGGCAGGGACCGACTTGAAAAGGTGGTCGGAGCTTCGTTGCTTTTGAGACACGTCCTCGGCGTACGTCGCGGTTATGATTCGAAACCGGCGGAGATGAAAAGGGGGTTACGCGAAAGAACCTAGTCATCAGTTCGGTTAGCTGCTTTGCAATGATCTCGGTGTGAGACGTTTGGACACATCATTGCCTCTCCCATGGTTTCTGTCTTCCAGTCATTTATCACCACAACCATGGCCCGCTGTATCATGTCCTTTTTGCTTCGCTGTTGTACACTTTAGGAAGCACAAAAACAGGCTCAATCCCCATCATACTGTTCATGATGTCTGAAAGAGGCAGCGAATCCAACCTGTATATCATGTCAAGTGCTACTTGATCCTCTTACATTTTAACCTTCCCCCAAGGTATTATTTGAATGTCTATCTACCCATCGTCGGCGAACGACCAAGTGGCGCTAAGTCCCTTCTTGTAGTCCGATTTGCAAGCATCGCACAGATGCTCAAGGCATCTCCTTTCACAGAACGTTTCCCGACATTTCATACTGTGATACCCTAGAATGGCTCGCTCACATACTGTAGATTCACCTCGAGGATCGTTTATGTTGTCCCAACCGTCATCTGAGCCTGAAATCTTTCGTTCGAGCTAGAAAAGGGGCATTGTCAGTTTATGGAAATATAGGGGAAGAAAGATAAGGGAAACAACGTGAGTGCTTGGAGGTAGACAATCATTGAAGGCACATCGAGATCGTAGGTACAGCGAGGCGCACCTGTTCGCCGTCCATCTCGTCAGCTTCAGGCGTCAAGGTCTGCCCACATCTATCATCGACTTTGCTCTTCTCCTTTCGCTTATTCTTCAGTCTACCCAATCGACCGTCGACGATTTGCATGACTGACTTCGATGTGTCCAAGACGGTTTTCGATTGTCTTCCCACAAAGTTGATCGAAGCCATCAGACCACTTGAGGCATTGATGCGTGGCCACGACAACGATCGGGCTAAGGAGATGTTCTTAGGTACACCATCTTCCTCTGTAGGCGGTGCAAGGATGGTTTTGTCGTGCTCGCGGTCCGAGTCGGCATCAACACTGGAACTTGAACCTCGGAGAACATCGCCCATGTCCCGCAGACGGGTCAACCCCGCGCGTTGTTTTGAGTAACTCGTCGTGCTGAAGTTGTACCTTGAGGCGAGCTATAGTAGTGAAATCGATATGAGAAGAATAGCGGCAATGGAGAGTCAGAACGCGTTAAGTGTTGTACAACAGTGTCGTACAAGCTGTACAGCAGGCTTGCGGAAGCGTGTGAAAGGAATTATACGTCATGAATGGACTGCACAGCATGAGCTGAGAAGATCTCTTCTTTGCCCCACAAAAGAAGTACAAGCGCCGGATAAAGGACACACGACCCTTGTCTTCCCACCGAGGAGGACACCGAGACAAGGGGGATATGAGGTATTGTATGTCCTCATTGAGCTGACAGTACCTTACATCCTGTCGTTTGACCGCCAGCTCTTCGCCACTTTGAGCATTCTCCCAGTCTCTTCTACATTGCCATCTGAGAATATCGCAACGTGCCATATGCATGACTTGTGATATCGGACCATACCATTCATCTCCCGCTCCCCAGATCCTACGTGGTAGTCTCAGTCTCGAAAGAATAATCCACCGGCTTGCCGTATGCCTTACAGCTCATACACGCATGTGTCTCACATAGACTGAACTCGCAACTTGGGTTGTTTTCACAAGTTTCGGAGTGCCACCCACAGGCTGGTTGATCACAGGGCAATGGTCTTTCCTTCTCCCCAAGCCTTGGAGGAGGTACATGGGGGAATTCATATTCAGGTTCGTCTTTTGACATTTTAGTTTTCTGCCAATCGAAACAAGTCAGTTGAGTCCGAATAAAGCTCATAATGCACTCACGTCCTCATCTGACACACCATAAGACGACCTCGCAACTTGCATTGTACATCTCGGCGTTTTGCGTGTCTTTTCCCAGAGGTCTCGACCATTCGTGTATTGGTTTCGGCCTGTTCGGTACGTTGATCTCAAGCCATTAGTCAACGAGGTCGCAGAGTGTCTGAGGTTCATTGTGGGGAGTCCTGGTATAAGGTCTTTGACTGTCACAAGCCCGTTGAGGCTGACTTCGCCGCTACACTTTGGCGATTTCACTTGATTCCAGTCGTCTTCAAATTCAGATTCGGATTGCTCCTCTTCATCAAGAGGAGCCTCTGACTGCCGGGAGTCCCCTGTTGTGGGCGGCTCGGTCTCAGACTGGGCGGATCTGGTGTCAGTACATTCCGACATGGCGTGGACGCAAGAGTTTGTGGGTAGACTTCCCGGTTTGCGTTATCAGTGGATGTGCTGTGCTCCCTGTGAATAAGAAAATTTCGACTTCGAGAAGTTGCATGGTGATGAGATAGTTACCAACCTCTGGCATGTCTTGTACCTGCTGTCACTTCAAAAGAGCTGTAGTCTCTATCTATCCATTGTTGCACACTGCCCTTCTTGAACGAAGACCAAGATAAAGGATGAGGGTTTTGAAACTCCAAATAGAGATCAGCCAGAACAGTCCGTCCCCCTATTGGGTCAGGTCCGGGGAGGACCCAAGCTGTTCTACCGTCTGTGACGTTACATATACAGTCGAAGGTGCATTATGCACGGGAGTCAGTCATAGTCTTTGAGGCCTTGTCAAGTTTGGGCTTCTACTGAGATCCAGGGAAGCTACGAAACTTCATGCGAAGGTCGCCATGTGGATATTTCAGATGGCTCGTCGTGGCAAAGTGATCGTAATGTTTCAGTAGTAGGTCGACCAGGCGATTACACGGAGGACCTCGAAACAATCTGGTGCTGTACGCACAGTGTCGCTGTGCTGTATCTTTTTTGAATATCGATCCTGAAAGCTAACTATCCTCAGACCCTGGATGATACTTGATTACATGTTGCATATCAATCAGACACTCTCAAGCACTTAAATGAGTTACCAAGCCTCCCTCTCTCTCACAAAATCGTATCCCCTCCGTATATCAGTATCCCCCGCCTGTTCAACCATCATCCCATTCACCCCGCTCTGAAACTCACTCTTACATACCTCGCAGAGATGATGCACACATCGTTTCTCGCAGATCGTCGAATACCCAGTACACCTAGTAGATCGGTAGCCTAGTTGGGTGTTCTGACATTCCGGTATTAAGATATTCTGATAATCCTTCTCCTCCTTCTCCTTGTCCTTTCCATGAAGTGAGTATCTCAAATCATCAGTATCTCCCTCAACCTCCGCTGCAATATCGATATCCATATGACCGTTCGTTGAATCAAGATCGAGATCCATCGCAACCCCACATTTATACTCATCCCTCCTCTCATGCTTACTCCGCTCGATTTCCACCTGCATCCTCACACGCTTATACCGATCCCCCACATCCTCCAAAAACGGTCCCACGGTACGGCGTATCCTGGATGAAGACGACGAAGCCCATTCATTCAACGCGTTGATCCTTCGGGTGACCTTGAGATCCCGATTGAGCGAGCGCAGTCCCGTCCATGCAAAGGTAGATGATGGCCCCTGCTCTTGCTTTGCTGTATCTTCGTCAGCGACCACATCATCGTCGGTCTCTGATTCTGAGGAATAGGGATAGGCATGGTCGACTTTGCGTTTGCTTGATGGGCAAGTGGCGGGATTGGAACTGTTATTTCCGGCTGTGGGACTGGTGCCGAGCAGAGTTCTAATGGTATTCATCTCGATCTGGTTGATTGTCGTGCTTTGAGGTCAGTAAAGGACGTGTATCAAGTCTAGCTATAGTTCACTAATCCAGTGAAATATTGTATCTTGAGGGTGCTTCTGATCGGAATGGAGACAATTCCTTCCAACCGCCCTTAGTTTCGATGGACTCGTGCACCGACTCCTGAGCGTGATTATTCATGTCGATTCCGAAAGAAGCGAATGTGTGCGATAAGATCGGATCAGGCGTTACTGTGATAGGATCCAGACATAGACGTATATCCTTTGTATCCGCTCGAAGGGCATAGCACGCATCGGTGCATCAGATCTTCCCATTTACACAGTCTGAGACAGCAAAGTACGAAAAGAAGAGACATTTCGAAACGTATCACTATATCAGCAAACTAATGTCTAAATTCGTGTCAGTAAAGTGTGCTCCAACAGTACCTTCTCGTGGCTGCGCTTGGGCTATCACTATCATTGATATACTCAAGATCTCATTGCAATGCATAGCATCCCTAACTCTAGTATTTCTATTCTACTCTTCCAACCCACATCACACACCAAAAAAAGTTTAAGCAAACTCAGTGAACTTGCCCTCTCCCTTCTCCCCAGTAGCCTTAGCTTTCTCGACCAAAGCAGCCTTGGCGGGTTCACCGTTTCCGGCCTTTTCAATCTTCTCCTTCAAATCCTTGATATCCTCAGGTTCGAGAATTTCGACGAGCAGATCAAGTTCAGCCAATTGCTTCTCGATGATAGCTGGCGAAGGGGAGGTACCGGCGGGTTGGAAGTAGTTTGAAGATGTGATGACGGTGGAGATGGCCTAACATCGAGGAGTTAGCATATATTATTGATGGTTCCACCAGTCTGAACAGCGAAACCAAACCCACCTTCTTCCACTTCTTCAAGTTCTTCCTGGCAGCCTCCTTAGCCTTCTTAGCAGCCTCTCTGTCCCCCTTGGAAGCTTCCAAAGCCTTCTTCTCAGCCTCCTTCTTCTCAGCTTCTTCCTTCTTCTTCTTGTCCTCGGCGGCCTTCTTCTCGGCAGCACTCAAAGGCTTGTTGGCAGTACCATTGACACCCTTCTTCTTGGCGTCTCGAGCGGCCTTCTCCTCAGCCTTGATTCGCTTGATTCGTGGATCGAGGGCCAAGACGTCGTCGACGAGGACTCGGAGTCGAGTGTTGTCCTCCTTCTTCCTTCGGGTTCGCTCGGACTTGTTCTTCTTCTCGGTGAATCGCTTGTCGTCTCGGCTGGAGGGAGGTATGGGATGTTAGTGAGAGTGGGTAATAACCTCGTGTAATAGGAAGGTATGAGATGTTCGATCGGATAAAACTGAAGGTAGGAGCAATCTGGATAGAAAAGAATGGACGATATTGTCTTGAGACAGAGATTTGGACGCCACTAGGAAGTAATTTCACTCACTTATCAGACCCCTCATTCACCTCTTTGTCATGCCACTCGAACGACCTCCATGAATCAAAGTTATAGAAGAAATCGTAGAACCCTTCTACCTCCTTCTTGGGAGCATCCAAAGAACCGAATTCAGGAACAGGTTGAACTTTTGAGAATCTACCTTCCCTAGCGAAGATCTTGTTACAAGTAGCGACGAACTCCTCGGGTGAGAGGGATTTGAGGTCGGGCACTTCGTCTTCGATGTTCCAGTCGACGGAATCGAATTGTTTTCTCTTTTCGGAGTGGGTGAGGGTCTCGTGGGCTGCGCGGGGGGAAAGACGAGTCAATACGGATACGTTACTCGGGAAAGGTTGGATGCTCACCCTTTTGGATACATTTGAAGAATGAGTCGTCGTTGGCACCGTGTTGAGCGGCTTTCTTGTCTGGGTGGTGTCTAAGCACTTTTCTTCGGTCTGGGAGGAGTGATAATATGTATCAGCATGGATCTTTCAGCGTGAACCAAATTCAACTTTTCTTCGTTGGCAAGTGAAATTGAAAAGGGAGCGATAATAAAATATAATTCTGCAGAAGGAAAAACTCACGAGCAACCCTAATATGCTCATCATGAGCCTTATATCTCAAATGCCCCAACCCAAGCACAGCATAATGATCCTGCTTTTTCCACTCCTTGGGATCCTGGTTAAGCACATGAGAAGGTTCTTCCTCCTCTCCTAAACCAGGGTATGATAGTCCGTCGCCCTTATCTTCCTTCGCGGCGTCCTCTTTAGCCTTGGCAGCTAGGACGTGCTTGTCGTCCTCCTCGAATGATCGTTGGAGGATCTGTCGTCTGGCTGCGGAGATGAAAGATGGTCCGGCGGGGTAGAGGGGGAGTTGGGTGGGAGAAGAGGGTTTGGAGGCGGAGGGCTTGGAGTAGCCTGAGGGCGCGGATGAGAGGGTCAGTGGGAGTTGGACGATGGATGCCATTTTTGTCTATGTTTCTATCTATGGTTGTTCCGAATAAGAGGGAGAGAGAAACAGAAAAAGGTTGAATGAGATGTGCTTTGTATGAGTGGAATTGAATTTTCAGAAATAGACAAAGAACTGGTGTATTCGTATGGTGAAATGAATATCCTCGACCATGAATTTATTGTAATTTATCCCATTTCACTTATGTATATATCACCTCCATCTCGAGTGTTCGAGTGTATGGATGGTCTATCAACATGATATCTCATGCAATATTCCTCAACTTATATGTACTTCAACTATAAAAGTATCGATTCAGCTCACATCATATCAGATATACTAGTCAGAGTAGAAAGACCAGGCTCAACCTATAACAAAAAAGTACCCCCGCCATTAATCACTCTCAATCGACCGATCACCAACTACCAACCATCCATCCTTCCCCCACCCCCAAGCCAAGATGCAACGTCCGAACGATCCCCTAGCTCAACGAGCATTGTTGTGAGCTGGCCTTTCCTTGTGATGATCCAACCAAGAATGACCCGCTGACATCCTGTTTATTTGTCAGTGTGAAAAACCTGTTAGTCCCCGTTCCCGACGATTTGCCTAAATCCAATCATTCATCACTTTTCATATCCTCTTCAAACTCCTAAACCCTCAATCGTCATTGACCTCCTCATATACCACTTCAAGACGAACAATATCAAACTGACACCCCTCTGAACCTAGCAACTTCAACATAACAGGAACAGACCTCTATGACCTCTTCGGGAAATACGGTCCCCTTCGTCAGATCCGTCTCGGAAACGATACCAACCTGAAAACGAAGGGAACGGCATACGTGGTGTATGAGTCGCCCGATGATGCTAAGGAGGCTATCAATCATTTGAATGGGTTTCATTTGATGGAGAGGTATATTGTTGGTGAGTGTTGTTTCTTGGAAGATCAAAGGGATCAAATTGGTCATGGAGTGTTGGAGTTTGTATAAGAGGAGTGGGATGAAGTGGGTGTATAACCTCGGAGGGCGGGGAGAAAGGAGCTCTGGTGGATTGTGTCAATGTAGGATTCTCGGATGGACAGTTGGACCGATGTCATTTGTCTGGCAGACAAGACATCATAACGGCGGAATAGGGACAAGGACTCTTTCTCTTCTCTTCTCTTCGATCCAACATCCCACAACCACACATTACCATATCACCGGCCATGAATGTACAGAATCAGCAAATATCCTGACTCACCCTCTCATCCCAGTGCTATACCACCATCCCTCCAAACAGCAGGCTTCAGCTCTGGCCAAAGCGGAACTACGTGCGAGAGAACAGGCGCTGGCAGAGGAGAAGAAGCGGTTGGGGTTGAAGGACGAGTAGGATATTTCGGATATATCAGATATCAGATACCAAAAAAAAATAGAAGAGTAACTTTGGGCGAAAGAGGGAAAGCTTCCGTTATAAGAATAATAGTCATCTGTATACTATGTATGTACCACTATGAATCGATTACATCGTGACCTCAAAACAACATTGTATTCGAGAGATCCATCCTTACAGGCACAGCATGCACTCAATGATCATCCATCTACAGTCATGCAGTATGCTAATGGATTCATGTTGATTACGATTATTGATGATACATGTATATACAGATATCTGCTGGTGACTAGCTAATAGAGACGATAAATGATATATGTAAAACACGATGATAATAATTCCAATTCGACTCAACACAAAGCCCGAAAATATCATTTGGTTTTGCACTCTTCCTTTCATCCCTCCTACATAGTATCTGCACCTTACCTCCAGCAGAAGCCTACCCTTGAATCGTTTTAGCAGCCCCGATACTCTCTCCTTAACTCCACTCAGAACAGAGGCGGAATAGATCGTCTAGGTGGTGGAGGATTGACAACAAAGCTCGCTTCTCCATTTTCATCACCTGGCGCACCAGGTGAAATACCTCGATCGTACCCATCTTGGGGGTATGAAGCAAAAGGAGGTTGAGGTTGGTGTGAATAGGGCTCGTCGTATCGTTGGGAGGGCGGATCGTATACATGATTGTTCATCTCGTGTGGAGGGGATTGTCCTAACAGCCCAAATCACGTCGATCATCAGTGCAAAGCTCTTCCTTCATAGACAGATGTAGATATAAGGTGACTCACGATAATTACCGTTATTTCCATACCCCATAAACCCTCCATTACTAGGTCCGGCTTCAGCAAATCCATTAGATGGTCTTTGTACAGGGGTCGTTCGCCCGTTCGCGAATCCTTGAGAATATGTTTGTGGTGAGGTCCCGTGCAAAGGAGTACTGTTGTACCTGTATCGTCTGTATCAATGACAATTAGCTGACTACTTACCATCAGGTGACTGACTGGCATTCATCCAACTCACTCTAGGTCAGGCTTGGAAGGACCTGTAACGGTAGCAGGAGCTGCATATTCACCAACTGTGCGAGACCTTTCGAATTGGGGTTGAACCTGTTGGGGAGTTTGGTATGCTTCACCAAAGGTTGGGATGTACTGATTTCGAACATGGGAAGAGATGGGTGTGGAGGGTACAAGCCTGTAAAGCCTTATTTTCAGCGGCCTCACGCAAATGCAAACACACATCATACACTTACTGTCTATATTGTTGATCATTCTGTTCTACTCTCCTTCTCTTGCCCAACGAGTCACTACCTTCTCCACCATTCTCTTCCTCCTCTTCCCGAACTGTAGGTAATCCCCCACCATAGATAGGGGGCGGCATCGCCGCCTGATGGGCGCCGGTTCCTCTTGGTGAGAACCCGTTCATAGGGGGTGGTGGCATGTTTAACCGATCTTGTAGTTCCTTGTTCGCCCTGTCAAGTTGTGTCAGTAATTAAAGTATAATCGCCTTGACGGCTGAGGTGAGCTCACATCTTCAGCTCCACATTCTCCGTCACGTATACATCCATTTCGTTCCTCAATCGCTCAATCTCG
Source organism: Kwoniella bestiolae CBS 10118 (assembly GCF_000512585.2). Taxonomy (NCBI): domain Eukaryota; kingdom Fungi; phylum Basidiomycota; class Tremellomycetes; order Tremellales; family Cryptococcaceae; genus Kwoniella; species Kwoniella bestiolae. Next base: position 1,451,105 of record NC_089248.1, read on the forward strand.
GCCTGTCTCGAATCGAACTGTGAGCAATCTCTACTGGACAGGCTAATTGAGGAATGAACATCACCTACAGTAGCTTTTTCCAATTGCTCCTTGTAAAGAGCTCGAGGTCTCTTGTGTTGACTGTTCTGGTACTACATCGGAGCTTGGTCAGTCTAACCCATGTAACACGAGGAATTCGCTCACTTTGTAAATGCCTTTGATTGATCTGATATTCTTCATCTTCAACTGAAATTGTTCCTGAATCGCTTTCATCAGGTTCTCGCATTCTACTACCGCTTTCTCGAGCAGAGTGTCCGGATTGGATAGGAAGTTCTCTTGAATAGGTTGAAGCTACGATGACAAAGTGCCAGGTGAGTCTGAAATGACAGCTATCAAGGGGATAAAGAAGGAAGGATGAGGAAGAGAAATAGACTCACATTTCCCTCTTCCATCGTCACCGCTTGCATGTTCTTCCCACAGACCGTACATATTCCTTCCTTGTCTATATCGAGATAACGTCAGCGCAGACAAAGTCAGAGGAAGTCGTTTGCAGTGGTCGTACAGGGGATGGATTGATGATCGGATGAAAAACGACTCACGTTGATGCGCCTCGTCATTACACACAACATGAGCACACGAAGTCATCCAGAAGATTCTACCTTTCGCTATACCATCGAAGAAGGGTTCGTTGCTGTATGGTATGAATCAGTACGTCTCATAGCGTTTTCGATCACTTCGATGCCATATCATCAATAAGAAACCCCAGTCCTCTGCGAACGATTGGTGAGGAGAGTATAGATATGCCCTAACACCATTCCTTCCTTCGGCTTCCTTCCTCTGTCTCATTTAAAAGCCCACTCACCAAATATTACAAGTGATATAATCCAAATACGGCAATTTTCCATCTTCCTCCTCTTTGTTCTTCCCCTTGTTCATCGAGTTATTACCAGACGAGGAACCCTGGGAAGAAGATCCCGTACCGAACTTGAGTCCTTTGACCTGGACGGGTGGGAGTCGTGATTTGGGGGACATTATGTTAAGTTGATGAGAAGGGAATAAGGTCTCTTTTGGCGATTTGAGGTGCAATGAATCGAGGTGGCGAGCTTGAGGGAGTAAGTGAGACCAAGTGAGGTGAGATTAGATGGGAAGGTAGGTGTTGTCTTCGATCAGAATAGGTGTCCGGGGGGCTGGACTGGGGTAAGGTGTTTGGAAACGGTTAGTTGTTCGAGAAGAGAAGGAAGGAAGTAATGTTGATGTGTCTAATACATTGCGGTATAATCGTTAGTAGACAGCGATAGACAGTAGTTGAGGGACCATTAGAAGTGGAATGGCTGTGAGCAGGATACTGATGAGTATGATGGGGGTGAGATTGGGTAAGTAGAGCCGTGAAGGGGTCAGGCTGAGATGAGAGGTAAGATTGGAAAAGAGGAAACAGCAGAGGGAAGTGTGAAAGAGATGAACAGAAGAAGAAAGAGAAAGAGAGATGATAGGAATAGGAATGGGATATGATAGAGTGATGATATACAAGATCAAGTTGGGATTAAATCATTAAAACTAAAGGGTGAATATCAGTCACGTAGTAATAGCAATATAAAAGGAGATCTGTGCGTAAAGCGTAAAGTGGGTTAGTCAACCGTCATCACTCTGGGTGGTGATTATTATTATTGTTATTACATGATATCGATGATGAATGATAAGGTGTCATACTAATAACGATCAATGACCCTGTTACCTTGCTACCCCTTTTCACTCTTCCACTCTTCTATACTTGTTCTCCGTTGTCATCCTCATCCAGCTCTCAGTATATAGCACTATATCATCAACACCATTCATATGAGCTCAACAACCTTTCTTCCCAAGCAGCTCAAAAGATCCACTCACTTCTCAGCCTTCTACGCCCATCTATCTCCCTAATACGCATCACCCTCCCTACCGTCATTCACGAACCCCATAGATCCCAACACTTTATCTTTGATCGTGTGATCCCTCTCACGGCGTTTCTACGTGGGTCAAAGTATAGAAGATATCAGCTTGATCCTCTAATAGATAACATGCTCGTAGAGTTGTAGACCATGAATGTCTTCTACCATCTCATATTGACATGTCTTCTATCATTTACGATGTATTAATGAAAGCCATGGACCGCACTCACATTATCCTCATTTATCTTCTCCTCAACCTGACTCCACGAAACCTGTTGGAGCGGTACCATATCTTCCGCTATCAGATCCTATTTATTTGTATTGCATGTCAACAAACAATCAGTAACGAGTACAATCTCGAGAGAACCAATCATGAACTCCTCTTCTCCAATGTTCATCCATGTATCCTGGCTCCATCATCACAAGACACACGATAACATCCCCTCACGCAAGCGTAACGTTCTCTGATCCGAAACAGGTCCAACTCACAATTTCACCCAGAGCCACTACATTCTCCCCTCTAACCAACAACACCCCAATATCCTTATCTGCATATTCGAACTTGAAATGTATACGTTCTATGCACTGTTCCAGCAGGAAATTGGCTGACAGAGAATCAGACATTAGCAACTTGACGCTTCTGGCCTGAAGTATTGTGCATATCGAGAAGAAGAGGGTGAGAAAGGTAGATAGATAGCATGACCTAGTCTTCGGGCAGTAGACCAATTTCCATTCCTCCATAAGGATCAGTGTTCTCTCCGTCTCTCGTATCTCTTCAAGCCATACATACAAGAAGAAAAACCAACTCACCAAACTGATCATAAGACCTGAAAACACCTATCAACTTCCTCCCGTCCCTCAGCACGACCAGTACTTTTTCTGATAATCACCACAACGTGTCAGCTATCGCATCTTGATCCATCTTTCTTGAGATGATTCGGTGGTTCAGATAGGATAGATGAGAGGGGAGAAACCCAACTAACTATCTACCAGATCCACCAACGACCCAGAAGTGGTAAAAGGGATTAAAGCGTCCATCTTTCTTTATCTCGTCTTGAAATGATAAATGATCTCTTTAGGCGAGGGAACAAGTTTTCGTTCTCGTTCTTGATTTTCACTTCACAGTAGTTCTTTCTTTACTCGAGTATTAGGTTGGGAATCAGGTTCAAACGTAGGTAGATAAAGCTATATCGAATCGATAATTATAGTCTAATCGAATACTCGTACTCGAATCCACTTTGTTATCGTCCTCTGCTCACCAAACTTGGATCGACGTCGGACGGAATCAAATCTCCCCACCCGCAACCTGCTTGTGGCACCGTCCACTTAGCAAAGTGCTTCTCTGGTTCTCACAACTCCGCTTACCATATAGCAATGCCCAACGTATGTACTTGTAAACGCGAATAAGTGAATGAATGGATACATGAGATATTTAGTTTATATACAACTCAATTTCCCTCCAGTCCCAGCTCTCAAAGATGACATATCGTACAAAATCATTCAACTGAAACTCCCCACTATGTCTTCCTCAGCCTCTTCGATCTCCTCTGATTGACTTCTTCCTCCTCGTCTCTTTGTTCATCCGGAAACAACACTTCCTTATCCCCTGTATCCTCATTATCCCTATTTCCATTCGCTGCAATCCCTTTCGACTGATTACTAGCTCTAAATCCACCAAATCGGAATCAGCCATGCTCATTCTGTGGCTTCCAATTCCAGCTGAACTATCGCACACTCACTCAAAAGATGATTCCAATGCTTCGTCGACAGCTTCAGAGTCTTCTCGGGCTATCGAGTCGTCTTCTACATCATGACCTCGAAAGGGTCGTGAAGAAGGTGGCACAGCGGCATCCTCGTGAATATTGCCGGCATTGTTTATTTGATCTTCCTCAAGAGAGATAGCATAACGATCTTCTGCTTCTCCTTCTAGATGTACTCCCTCCTCCCCAGCTCCGCCATCTCTAGTTTTTGTATTTGCGTCATTTACCTCTTCCGCTGGGTTCACATGTCCATCTTCATGAGGGGTGATTTCTTTTGCCTGGGTTGTTGTCTTCCTCGCACCCTTTATTACCACCCTCACTTTAGATTTCGACTTTAGTATTTCCCTTTTCTTGTCTTTTTTCCTCCTATTACCGCCATCATCATGATCTTCCTCAGTTTGGGAGGCAGCTCGCTTCCTCTTTCCCATCCCATTCGCATTTTCTTCCCCTTCATCCTCACCATCATTAACATCCTGAGCATTCTCAGTCCTCTCGACAGCCCTCCCCTTCCCCTTCCTCTCCTTCCTAGTTTTCAAAAACCCATCAATCCCCCTATCCACATACCTATCCACCTCATCCTCCAACACCTTGCCATCTTGCCCTTCCCTCGAGCGATTCCGCTTGAAGTGCTCGTGCCATGCCGATGCGGGATGTCGAGAGGCGTGCTTGAAGAATGGGTGGGTGGGTTTGTACTTCTGCATAGTTCAAGAGAAAGGATTCATCAGCCGGATGTCCTTCTTAAACATAGAGAAGCGTATGTGTTATGAAGTGAGGTGTAATGTATCACTATGTTCGTTCTGACGAAGAAAGTGGAGATGATGACCCACCTCAAGTCTCATATACAAGCTCCTCGTAGTCCTCCCAATCCTATCGGGTCGATGAAATGCCAACCAACGCGCTAGGAAATCTCTATCGTGCGGTGTGAACTCGGTTCTACACCAATGAACACCATACCATCAGTCTCTGATTTCTGCTTGACACTGTACATGATACGAAGCAGTAGCTCACCTGGCGCTGGTCCGTCGTTGATAAGGTCTCTTCTCCTTCGGGGTATTATCGCTATTCCCATTCCCAACAAACTTCAATTTCCCCTTCTCAGCCTTTGTCTTCTTCATCGGTGTTGTTGTGGCTGCCTTCTTCTTTGATTTGCCAGGTTTTGCGGTCGACTTGGCCTTCGGCTCAGGCTCTCGCTGAGCAACCTTGATTTTTTCCCGCACCCACTCGGGGGTATGCCATGAGATGTGTTTGTATGTATCTTCTCTCGGCGGGGAGACATGGTATGGGTGATTAGACGGGAGGATGACGATTTGTGCGATGGTGTGAGAGGAGACTATCATAGCTCCGTTTGACTATGATCAGGATCAGAATTAGCTGCACGTCTCTCCTTATTACCCATTACACGACAATGAGATCTGATCCTGCTCGTTAAAGTCGTCCTTGAAGCAACGCGAAGTCGGATGTAGTCAAGTCAAGCATCACTCCATGATATCCATTCACCGACCCACGAGAAAGGCACAACCCACCTCAAGATCAACCATGACCCTCCTTCTCTCCGTATCCCCCTCAACCCCTTCTCCAAGCTTCATAACAGCCACTTTCAACCCCCTTCCCTCTTCGTCCAGAAATACCGGCTGAGCACCGAGAGGAGATTCAACCTTTTTCGAGAAATAGCATTTTGACAAATAATTATATGGCAATATCGCTGTCATCTTCGTCTGGACAGAACCGAGTTTGTTGAGTTCTTCTGATTTTTCGGCGGGTAGACGGAGTGAATGTGGGTTGATTAGGATTAGGTCGGCTTCTTCCACTGAGGTGGCGAGACCACCTTGCATTTTCTGGATCATCCGCAGGTCAGGTATCAGCATAGGCAGCTAACAAGCAAGAATGTAGAATTGATGATTGTTAGATCTCGACTCACCTCTATTCTTCTCGTCAGATGATCTCTCATATCCTCCTCAATCGAGTTATCAAGGTACCAATCCACCTCGTCCCATGGGAATGGCTGTCCAACTTTCAACCATCGTCTACCCTCTTCATCCGACAGAATCCCTTCCGTTCCATCGTCGACCTCGTTCTCATCCTCATCGTCACTCTCCTCTTCACCACTATAACTATTACTTTCACTCTCATCATCGTCGTCACTCCCATCATCTCCAAAGGTGAGTTGGTGTTGATCTCTGGCCTGTCGCGCACTAGCCTGAGTGGCCTTGGCAGCAGCTACCCTCGTTGATCTCCTTCGTCCCTTCGTTTCAAGCTGTGGAGTCGTTCGAAGTGATTCGGGTATGATCTCTTCTTCACCCTCCTGTCTCGAAGGTGATTGTCGACGTGTATCACTGGTGGACATGACGGTTCCGTAATGTTCAAGATGACCAAGATCAGTCGCGTCGATGAGTGTTTCTCGCTTTCTCGCTGTCTCGCTCCTTTTGTAGTATCAATTAGAATTCTGATAAGGTGAGTTCTAGTATCCTGGTTGATCAAGGTGCTGTCTGAGTATACATCCTATATTGGTGTGAGAGGATGAATACATGAGAACCCATGAGATGCAGCATTATTGAATGATCAAGATGATTGTAGGATGACGATTATAGGGGGTTAGGGATTATCGGTGTTTTTGTGTGTGGCTCATGCTCATCTGTAGTGTATTCCGGTTATACGGACACCGGGTTGAGTGAGGTCAAGAATAAGGTCGATAAGATAAAATATGATGCTTCATCTTCTTGCTCTACGCATCCAACCCAGACATTCTGCTAGTAAAGAACAGGCTGATACCTCAATCTAGCCGAATTAGAGTCGACTGGGTGTCTTGAGCTCGCGCCATGCAGCGCATCACGACTCCCCTTTTCCCCGAATCAGGTCCGTCGAGAGATCCAACTAGACCATCTATATTCGACTTGTTAGCTCAGGATCAACTTCGCGAGCTATTCCATCCTGTTGTCCGATACGTCCTATCTGTGAGCTATTGCGATACGATCAACGCCGACCATGTCTGCTTGGAACTAGCTGACCGGATGCTGTGATGTTAGTACTTTGCTCAACGATATCCTCGGTACCTCCTTCGAATCCTAAATCACCATGAAGAGTTCTTTGCGATACTTCTACTAATATTAGAACGACATCACCTCAAGAAACATAGTCAGTTACCTCTCTCAATCCTTTCAGCCGTATCTCGGTGCCAGCTGATACATAACGTGATAGATGCATCCATATCCGAGCATTTCTACGGTCTTCGCTCAACCCCTATCTCATCCCTTAAAACACCACGTCTGGATACCTTCTCTCCGCCCCGTCGAAAAGGCATGACAAGAAAGCAAAGATGGGGATTGCTAGTGTTCTTAGTGGGATTGCCATACGTCAGAGCAAGAGCACAAGATTACTTTGAGAGTCTGGGAGGAGGGAGACAGTCAGATGAAATAGGTGAAGAAGATATAGGAAGGGCAGTGACGAAGGTAAGCTGCTTGACGAACGGTTAAAGTCAATGATAGCTGACCTCAGCACTCCGTTCCATAGAGTGAAAAGGTCTTCAAGCTCCTGTATCCTTATCTGAGCTTGGGGATTGATCTGACATTCTTGGGATATGATATGGCGTTCTTATTTGAGAAGACTGATTATCCTAGACCATGGCATAAATGGCTGGGACTAAGTGTCATACGCAGAGGTGCAGAAGATGAGGTGAGTAATCACACTTATCGTCACTTCTCAACATCATTGTTGCGCTTAGAGCCCGCTCGTTGTTGATGCTTGTTCCGTCTAATCGTTTTTATAGCCCGAATCATCAGGCCTCCTATCCAAACTCCCACCCCTCCTCCCACCCTTATTACTCCTCCTAAAACTCTCTCAATGGTGGTACTCACCCTCATCGCCCCGCTCTCACCCTTCCCTTACCGCCAACGAAAATAGCATAGCCGCCACACACGCAGCGATATTACCACCAAGACCTCTACCCATCTTACCAGGTTCCATTGGTTCCCTACCACTCACCCCACCTCTCACACCGCCCGAGGAAGTTGATCAACCACCCTTGGAAAATCCCCAGATAGCCGGAGGAGAGCAGGTGGAAAAGAAGGGTCGGTACAAGGTCACTAAAGAGAGCTATGGGGATTGTCCGTTGTGTGGGAAGAAATGGCAGAATCCCGCTGTGTTGCCTAGTGGGTGGGTGGTATGCTGGAGATGCGGGTGGGATGCTATTGAGGGTGAGGATGGGGACGAGGAGGTAGATGAAGAGGGAAGGGAGAAAGCAGAGATGGAGGAAGCGGATGCTCCAGTGCAGATAGGCAATAAACGTAGGAAAGGGAGATGTCCCATTACGGGTGTGGAAGTTGGACCAGGAGATCTAAGAAGAGTGTTGATCTGAGTGAGGAAGAGTAGAATGGTCAGTTCGCAATTCACCATAAATGGAATGAAATATGTTGTAATCAGAAATATGTAAGTACTCGGTGATTCTCAGTCTCCCAGCTGATTGGCTCCGCTGACGATGCATTCTTTTACAGGTATGTGCTACCGTATCTAAAGAATGAAAGGGAATGCATACGGTCCAAACCAAGCCCAAAAACCAACATCGACCATAAATAAATCCTGAGAGGACAAATAAGGAAGGAGCAAGTACAATCGATTCAGATAAACTAACAATACCCAACAAACAGCGACATCCTATAAACAGTATCTGGTAATTACACTAATCACAGAACAGAATATAGGAATAAGTATCAATAGATCAAAAGCGATTGTACACCGCAGGATCGCTGAGAAGAACCAAAGCGAAAGAAAGGACAGAAAAGTTGAAGTGCAAAGAACCGGGTGAAGTGAGAGTGGTGGAAATCGGTTCATCCTGAATCAGAGATGACGGGTGAAGAGACCATCAAGTGAGACCTCCTGAACGAGATCTATATCATTATATCATATCATTAGGCATCCATTTTCCCTTCTCAATTGTATCGCAAAAGTGAGAAGCGATCAGACTTACCTTCCAATCTTCACCATCCTCATCGAAGAACGTCAATTTCACAAATTCAAATCTCCCGTCTTCCTTCAATGCGTGTAGGAGATCTTCAGCGTCTCGCGCGGTGGCTGTGAGATCTCGGCCATTCAGGCGGATGTTTCCTCCTGACCAGAGATCGATCGTGGCGTGGGCCTGTGGGGTGTAGCAGGTATATCAGCGCTAGCTCTGAGCGATGTGTATAATCTGAGAATCATCTTCTAAAGGGTAGGATGAAGGGGGCGACATAGACCGTGGAGAGTATAGGATATGATACTACGTCATATAAAGGGAAGCTCAACTCACCTCCTGTCCCGCAAGTCTATCTATTATATCGTCCGCAGCCCTACTATAAGTACTGGACGTACTTGCTGTCGAGAAAGAGGATGAGACAGAGTACGATCTGTGGTTCTTCAAGTGCAGGTCTGATGGTGCGTCGGAGAGGGAGGTGAGGGGTTTGAGAGTCGGTCGGATTGGTCGAGGGGATTGAACGAGGGTTGGTACGGATGGGGACATCTTGGGCAGGTAGTGACGAAAGGTGAGAATAAAGATCAAGATAGAATAGATCGGTTTGAGTGGAGTGGCGATATCGAAGAATGAGTTTGAAGTTGGGATGAGGTTGAAGAAACGATATCGATCCTCCCACACCACCCAGATATTTATACCTTACATCCCCTCTCCAAGCGGTATAACCTCGGTCCGAAACTCGAGAGATCCATGGGAAATGAATAGGTATATCACCCTTTTCCTCACCGACAAGTACATAGTTCACGGGGCGGAGCAGGTAGAGGGCTCCAATTGTAAACTTGATGATCTATCAAAGGGTCGATCATAAACTGATTGCATGGAGATGACCGAACGAAGGTACAGTATGATTGACTCAGCAACGAAACATCCGATGTTCGTGGGGCGTTCATGTGCTTTTAATCTCGCAACGGGAGGACTGTGCCTTGAATAGCGCTGGTATATGCCACCTTGTGATCGACTTGAAGTCTTCATCAGCAGGTCAAACCAGTAGAGCGATAGATAGATCAGAAAAAGTCGTGTTGTGGCTTGATTAACCATCAATCATCAAAATCAAACATCAGATATCACAATTCCATCACCCTGTTCCTTATAGTATCTATCTCTTCCTGGTCCGGTCCGTTCGAATTGGGTCGCCCGTTGGCATGTGATGGCCCTCTCTTCCTTGCACTCAACCCATCCGACGATGCTCTCGACGACTCCACATGTAATGTAATCCAGGACTGAACAATAGATACGACTAGCCACGCCACTTCCGATCGGAGCGTTTGAGGGTCTCGTACCTCCTTTTTCATTCCACACCTCCTTTTTCCACCACACAGACACACACACACGCAGTAGAGTTATACTACCAGTAACAACCCTCTCCGTGGAGTGGAAGTCATCGGAACCAATGCAATCCGCAAACGTGATGTATTCAGAGGAGGTTGATATATAATGCGAGGTCACCGAAGTTTATACGGTGGATATTCATAGAGGAAAGGACCGAAGATATCGGATGGATCGAGTGATCTTCGTGATCACTTGTAGTACGTGTATTTGATGATCAGATGCTCTGTTGTCTGTTACGTTCCTCACGGAGTACAACTTGCAATGATGAATACTTTGACTCTTCGAAGGAAGCTAACCAGCATGCCCTCGCCACTTCTTCTACTGCACAGGCAACTCAACATGCCATGTACAGGTGCATAACTTACTACTGTAAAATGATGCCAGCCTTATCTGCGGAGCTGCTATTCGGGACATACAATGCATGGTATATACCTCTCCACCGAATTACTCATACAAGAAAGAATTACAAATCATCCAAAAACCTCACATCAGCATCCCTCAACCTCAGCGTCCACCCCTCTTGATCCTTCTCCTCATATGACTCATTACCCTCATCCAAAATATTACTCTCCAGCGTACGTACGCTAGACGCACTGACTTTCCTATTCCCGCCCCGACCTCGGGGTGAAGACGAAGAAGAGGTTCGTCGACATATGGATAAGGACAAGGCATCCATAATTCCCTTATTCCTCATTTCTTCCCTTCCTAACGAATCGCTCGTAAGCGGTTGATCCTGATCCTGCTTTCTACCGAATTCGTCGATGTTCCTACTCGATGAGAAGGGTAGTGGCGAGATTGGATTCGGGTTAATAAGTTCAGGTAATAATGAGGATACGACACTTTCTGATCTTTTCATCTGACTAACCACCTCTTCTTGATCTTGGCCTAGACTAGTAGCGGGGTGAGAGGAGGTGATACTTCCCAACTCGATAGTCTGAAGACTTATACACAGTATCCTAATCTTCTCTTTCATGCCCTCCCTTTCTTTCTGTCCATCCACAATCATCTTCTGCAACCTTCTATTCTCCTCTTTCAACACTGCGTTCTCATTCTTGGTGGTGGACAAAGCAGATAAAACAGCGTCAATTTCAAGAATGTGTCTTTCCTTCAAATTGATAATCTTGGTTTCATACTCCATCTTCATCTTCTCGACCTTGCCAATCATTGTACTTGCCTCTTCATGGTCCGAATCGGACTGTACGGACGTCGGAGCGGTAGATGTGGACAGGGTAGTCCGAGTGGTCTGCCTCGAAGTCGATCTCGAAGGCGAAGCGGACGAATCATTCTCTGACGAATTTGAGGTGTTTTCTTTGGAGAGGAAACTTGCTCGCCTGGCTATATCTGGACTTATCCTATTACTTACAAACGTCCCGTTGCGTACTTCACTCAGAGGGAATGGTATAGAAGCAGGCTGGGTCTTAATCGGAGTTTGAGTATCCCCTGCGATATGTCTAGATAGGACACTTCGTCGAGGTGAGGGCGGAACATCTTTGGACCATATCGATCCAGCCATTAGGGACGGTCGGGGATGATGTCCCTGACCCTGTCCCGATCTTATGGTATCTCCTGCTCCACTAGATCGATAAGATGATCTCAGATCTAGTGAAGATCTAGTCCGTAATTTATCCTCTTCCGCCATCCCTATCCTCATCCTGCCCGACGTCGGCGAAGTAACCGTCTCATTTTGGTCCTGTTCATCGAATTTAGCTCGATGAGGCAGAGTAGTAGATTGAGCTAATCTCTCTAATCTGTTCAACTCTGCCTCCTCCTCCCTATTGTCCCGCAGAGTCATGGTCGATACTCTCCTATTCACCCGTTTATCGGTGGACCACCAGCCAGGGCCCTGGGTAGCTTCGATGTGCTCTACGAGGTTTTTGGTGGAGGTATATGAGGACAGGTCGGTGTGTGATTTTGATTTGGACCGTGGGAGAGTATACATCGTACGTGTCGATGATGAGTTTTTGAGGGGAGGCGGGGAAGTGGCGGTATGCCAAGTTTGAGCCGAGTCCGAGTCGGATACGCCAAAAGTACCTGTCTGGCTTGGTTGGGCTGCAAGCGTTGGCATCTCAGCAGCGATCTCAGCCAGACTTTTGTCGAGACTTGACATGTCCAATGCTTCCTTCTGGCCGCCCCCATGCTCTCCTTGGTTGATCGATTCCACTTTAACGGATTTGTTGATCGGGGGACAGGTAGTCTGAGGGTGCTGTACAGGAGGAGGCGGAAGTGGCATATTCTGGTATTGCAGTCCACTAGACATCGGTACCAAGGGCGACACATCAGGTATAGGACAAGGCGATCTAGCAGGATCCAAGATTGATCTATCATCCTGAGCAGGAGAAAACATTTCTGCTCTTTGACCGATAGTGGCAGAGGGGATTCGCAGTCCAACGGATCGGTTGAGGGGCGTATGGACCGGTCTGGGAAGGGGTGACGGCGAATCGAAAGTGGCTGCTAGGGAAATCGTTGTTTGACTTTCGGGCAGAGCACCTGGTGGTGGTCCGGTGGGGACGAATGGGATCGGTACAGAGGAGGAGGTCGATTTGGGTGTGGCGGCTGGGTCGAATGAGCTTGCTCGTGAAGATGGGCGGTGGACTGTGTAGTCGAAGTGTGCCTTTGGTCAGCAAAACCATCGAGGTCAAATGTCGCACAGGAATGAATGTTGAGGAGAGTGATGCGAATGAGCCGATGTAAAGAGTTGACTCACCAAAAGATAACGTTGCAGCTGCATTACATCCATCCCTCTCTCGCAGCGTATTGCCAGCATCAAGCATACTAATCATGCTTTGTCTTTCCCTCACTTTATCCTCCTTCCCACCACCGAACGACATCTCCCTCATACCTCTGACGGGAACTCGCTTGATAGTCCTCTCATCGTACCTTTCTCTATATTCTGCTGACTCCGCTCTCGATCTCTCACGAGCCTGTCTAGCAGCGTCCAATCGTCCTCCTGCATCCGTGGGTACATTCCCTTTCCCACCTGATCTGTGGGCGGTGGAAGAAGGTTTGACGGTAAATTTATTTCTCCAATTCCTACTTACTGGCATACCCTGCTTCATCAAGGGCTTAATAGCCTGAGTGGGTTGTTGTGCATGTTCAGGCTCGTTCTGAACTGCGTGATTACCATTCTGAGATGAGAACAACGACCATCTCCTACCTTCCCCTCCAGTGGCGGTACCGTGATTATCCAGAATGCTACTCTTACTTGAACTTCTCTCTCTCTTCCTCAAACTTCCCATGGAAGTTATCTTAGGTACGATATTATCCAGAGATAATCTCCTGGTTAACCTCTTGGTAGTTTGCGTGATGGTACTTCTTGAGTTGGATCTCTCCCTCTTACCCACCGTCTCGATCAGTCCATTCTGATTCTGATCAGGGGCAATATCAACATTGACCACATGGAGGATCTCGTTCACCTGGACGTAGGATCCAAGGAGGGAGGTGGAACTGGCATTGAGGTGATATAAGGGGTGTATCCCATTTTGAGTTTGTTGTCTTACGACTGTAGTGTTTCTTGAGGAAGTTGAAATGGATGAATCGGGAATATGAATTGCTGAAGCCAATGTCGGCATCTCCTTTGATAATTGTTGTTGGAGATTGTGACTTGTATACGTTACTCCATCCCCTGTACCACTCGATATTTGTCGTTGTAAAGTAACTTTCAGAGAGGGCAGGGACTGACTTGGCGAGACTGTATAGTTGGATCGAAGTGGTAATGAGATATTACTTCCGTTTTTTATACTTGGTAGACCCTCGTACCCTGTTTGTTGAGACGGTATCTCGGGTTGACGGTAGGGTATGACGTGTGGTTCGTCGATCTGGGTGGAGCTGGGATGGTTGAATGAGGGGAAGAAAGATGAGATGGATTTGAGCTTTTGACGGTGTGAGAGTGTCGCTTGGCGAGCGTCGTGGGGCGGTTGGGAAGGACGAGCGAACATCGATGGGGCCATTGTTGGCGATTGAGAGAGATGCAGATGAAGGTGGGATTTCTCGGTTATGGTGGGCTTATAGGAGATTATGATTAAGCTGAGTGCAGAATGGAGGATGAGCAAGTGCTTTACTCTATTCGAGCTATGAACAAAGTTGGGAACATGACAGCGAGTGTCCTAAAGAGTAATCTCATCCATACACTCCAAGACCAAACAATTACCCCAGCCGATATTCAAACGACAACAACAGGATGAATGGAGAAATGTCAGACAGATCTAAAACCCAGCCAATCTTATCGATTTCAATATCGACCACAACCCATTGAGATATTTGCGCCACTCCAAACCATTCTACGCCACAGACATATGATAGTATTTGAGGATATAGTATGGTGCTCACCTAATAGGATAGAAGGTCTCGTTTCGTCGCTTGTAATGTGTCTTGGGTATCTTCTTTGGGTGAACAGAGGATAGAGGAGATCTTCATGAGACAAGTACATGTGCAGTCCATCTCATTTTCGTTGATCTTCGCTTTTCACTATATTTTGCAGTTCAGATCCCAAACCATCCATCACCTGAACATTCCGTCCAGAGGAACTCAAGTTATATAATCTCTGTCTCTCCTTCTCACCTGTATCCCCTTGTACGATGTTTTTCTTCCCCAGTAAGATCCGGATAACCTCATCTTCTTCCCTTCTTTGACGTCGATTATCGTAAAACAGCGTGATAAGCCAGATGACCATTCTGGTTTTCCTTCCAGCTTCGTGTGGTGTGAGTACTGGGATATGGTAAGAGGGAAGATGAAAGGAGTCAAAGATGGCTTTTGGATATCTGTGTCTAAGATTTTTATGGTAACTTAGAGTAAAGGTCGGTCTGTGGTGGGTACGGTGCACTTTGCTCTGTTATCACTCTACTGCTTGTTTATCACCATCACTTCGAGCACACCGTGCACCACACGTCATGAACGCATAGTCTTCCTTCTTAGGACATAGGACATGAATCTACTGTAGCTCAGACGCAATGCCCCATTGCCCCTTTACAGATCTGATCTCATATGAGTTCAAACGATTACCGGCACTATTAGCGCCGAGCGATTTCATCACTTAGCTCATTGTTTTCTATTGGTAACTGCATTTGTCGAGCAAATCAAATGGTCACAGCGTCGCAGCAACCGTCTCTTGGATTACATTCCATCTTATCCTTACTACAGTAGTTCAATTGATTCAATAGCTCCTGATTTCCCATGCCATTTCCAGAGGTGCTCACGCCCCTACAAACCAGATCAATGGCCTGGTTGCTAGTCGACTGTCTGAGGTCATATATACATACACACATATACATTCATAATATCATGACTTCATTCTCCTCTCAAACGACATAATACCCCACAATGACACAATATAATCTCTCAAATCAATCCCAATACTCAATCGCTCCACAAAACCAAGTATGCTTCATTCTACCCATGTCATCCTCACTATTGGTCAGCTTCAGGTTCATTCTGCTTCGCCTTTTTAACCTTATTGATCTTAGACACTAATAGCATCATGAGCGATATCAGCTAAACATACTACAGATTTGCCCTAACGTGTAGAGGTGAGATGACTCACTTTCTCTAGACAGAACACCGGTGTTCGTATATCCCTCAGGGAAAAGATCGACAATCTACCACATATAACCCTTTAGCATTCATTTCCCTCCATTTCCATTCCCATACGCATTGAGCGATGTTGACCGCTGTACTCCACTCACCCTCTTGTAAAGCCTCGACTTAATAGCCAACTCAGTATATTCTTTCCCAGTCTTCGCACCAGCTATATTCCATTCACTGAACCGAGCCTACCATCAGTCCTTCTTTCCTTACTAAGACGAGACGGAGAGTCAAATAAACGATCACGATCACCTACCTAGCTTTGGCACTGAGATCCACCATATGCCACATAATCTCTACCAACTGAGCAAACACCTCTCTCATATCTGCAGTCCAACCGAATCGTTTGGGAGGTTCAGGTGGTCTAGCATCGTCTAACCTGGGTGTAGAACCGAGATTGGGCGTTCCGTTTGGACCACTATTGTCGTCGACTAAGGCGCCGATGGACATAGGTGCGGCTGTGGTAGTTGATGGTCCAGCACCCTGATTGATACTACATTAGCTGATTCTCGGAAAGACGGTCGGGGATTTTAGCTAAACTTACATTGTTTTGGAAAGGGTGTTTCTCATCTATGCCATCTCTCAATATCAGCTCAATGATTCTCCGCAGAAGAGAGCTGAGTAATATTATCGCTCACCCCACTCTTTCACCTCCTCTTCCCATTTCTTATGACTCTCCTCATATTTACTGACGACCTCCTCCCTATCCTTATCCACCATCTCGGCGAATTGTCTCAACCCCTCATCTTCGGCATCATGCAACCACCTGAAATAACCAGGATAACACAATTTCGTGCATAGTTTCTGTAGACCACCTTGTGTGAGCTTCCTTATCATAGCAATCGAGAGATGTTGAACAGAAAGCTCACCCTCATGGTATATTCGTTGTATGGTAATGCACTTGTGATACAATGCCAGAAACTCTTATCGGCATTATCTCCCAACCCATATATATCATTTTGATAGGCTGCTTCCCCAGCTGCTTGAAGGAATACTTTGAGGTTTTCGGGGAATTTGCTTCGATTGTTTGGATCCCAATTTTCTGTTTACTATTGTGAGCACCATGACCAAGCAGTGACAGAGAATAGATAAGGGGGGTGACATACGCTTCTCACTCTCCGAACGAAGTATCCACAACCTCTTGCGCACTTCGTTGGGTAATCCAGACCAAGGTGGGAGGTACTATTCAAATTTGTTAAGATGGTCAGCTATCAAGGTATGTCTGTCGACAGCTGAATATCTCACCTTTTCATCCCTCGACGCATTTTTATATCGTATCCTATCGATCTGGACAGGTCGTATCTCCGCCAGCAACTCTGCGTCTTCTGCGTCATCCCCTTCAGGCGGAGGAGGGGACAGTGAGCCTATAGATAGCGCTTCATTTTAGCTATGGTCCAGGTTGTTCTCATAGCTGACAATACTCACCATCAGCATGACGACCTCGTGACGGTCCACCGTTCCTCTCTCCATCAGAATCATCGATACTAATTGGCTCAGCTTGAGATCCCTTGAAAGTGTACCCTCGCTGTTTACGCGAACGCAAAACCGCTGAAAGGGATTTACGAGGTTCTTTAGGTGGTGGAGCGGGGTTGGAACTTCGTGGTTTCGCTTTAGTGGTCTTAGGTTTGGGTTTGGCCGGTGACCTATCAGTCGTAACTATCAGTATAAACTATTCCAGAATGTAAGCGCCAAAAGGGAATGTCACTTACTCTTCCATCAGCTCCAGCAACCCGGCATGGACGAAGAAACCTTCCTTCTTCGGTCTCGCAAAGTGAGTTGGAGCATCAATTAACGCC
Organism: Kwoniella bestiolae CBS 10118; assembly: GCF_000512585.2. NCBI lineage: Eukaryota > Fungi > Basidiomycota > Tremellomycetes > Tremellales > Cryptococcaceae > Kwoniella > Kwoniella bestiolae. Next base: position 1,468,467 of record NC_089248.1, read on the forward strand.
TCGGAATCATCAATGAAAGAATCTTCAGAATCGTACATCTCGACTGGTTTTCTCTTCTACCCACACGCATAAGACTCATCAGCAAGCGAAAACCTGTGTTCATCTCTTGAGATAGCTCACCTTTGATTTTTTGCTTTTCTTCTCATCTTCTCCTCCATACTTCGCTTCTAATCTCCTAGCAACCTCTTCCGGGGTTTCATCACCGAAACCCAACCCAAATAATGGTCCGGACGAAGGTCCAGCAGGCGCTTCACCAGGTAATACTTCATGTCCATTGGGTAATGCTGGAGCACCATCAATATCCATCCCGTTCTCATCCTTCAGGTTTTCAACCGGTACGTCCTCTGCTATACTCCACACTTCACCCAACATACCCTTCTCCCTCGCATCATCGAGGATATTCCATTCCAGCGTTTCTCCCGCTGGTAACATTGCTCGTTCGAGTCGAATAGTCTTAATGGGTGGTGGTGGGGGAGGTAAATCCTCTTCTTCAGATGGTGAGCGGAGCTTTGCACGTTTCTTCTTCTTGGGGACGAGGACGTTGGTCTCGCCCTCTGCTCCTTCTTCAGCTGCTGAGGGACCGCCTTCACCTTGGGCGGCATCCTCGGTAGGAATGGTGGATGGTCCAGCACCCGGTGTGCCGGGTTCAAGCTTGACAGTGGGTGGGAGTGATAGTCTAGGTGGTCCATTGGGTCCATCAATAGCGACGATGTCCTTCATATGCGATCAGTCAGCTATCAGAAGATGGTTTCGAATCCCAAAGGAAGCTTACAGGTGATCCACCCAAGTCCTCACTTTCATCTCCGCTGTCTTCCTCGTCGTCTTCCTCGTCATCGTCCTCATCTTCATCATCTTCCTCCTCCTCTTCTTCACTCCCTTCCCCCTCCTCCTGTTCACCATCCCCTTCTTCGTCTTCCTCGTGCCCATCTTCGTCGAGAGGTTCGTTCATGTCCTCATCCTGAGATTGTAAGAGTTCGCCGGCAACCTCATTCTCTTCTAGGATACTGATCATAGTGGTATTTCCATCTCCTTCCTCGGCTTCTATGTTGGTCGTTTCTGCGATTCCCTGTCGCTGATGTCGAGGATGAGGGATGGGTTCTACACCGTTGGCTATCGTATTGACCATTTGAAAGACTTTGACAGGGGAGGTCATAGGTGATCCCAGTACCACTTCATCGAGTTGTCTAGGCGGTCTTGATGGCGAGGAAGTCTGGAGAAGGAATGTGTTTCAGTATTTGTTCAGTCGACTGAGCTAAAGTCGGGGTTTTGACTCACGGATGGAACAGGGATCCTTGAACCGCTCGGACTTGGATTGATGGTATCGTGATTAGTTGGACTACCGGAATGAGCGCTCATCTCTCCTGTCGCTTGATTATCAGCTGATCACTGATCAGTGGTATATATATATATCCTGTTTTGATACGGATGAGATAGATGAAAGAGATGGAAGATGCAATGGGTTAATGTCCATCCATCCATACATGTTATTGTTTTCGAATGTGGATATCACGCGGTTTCTTACGCGTACCAGCATACCAGCCAGATTTGGTCCCGTTACTTGTTCATAGAGGTCTGTGCGTAGTTAGTTACGCGGTGGCTGTGTGCACGAGGAAGAAAAGAAACGAAAGAAAGAAGGAAATCAAACAGGTTGATTACTGTAATCATCCATCTCATACTCATATCCCATATCTCGACAAATCATCCTTCTCACTTACAAATCATCCAGGCAAACGAGAGGTACAAGAGTCTTGTCAGAACATCGCGATGCGTCCAAGCACCAGTATAACCTTACTCTCGATATCACTCTTAGGGGTGGTATCTGCTAAATCAGGATTCGGGGAAGCGTGCGAGTGAGTCAACCATTTCCCTTCACCTGGTCTGCCTCATAATCCTCCATGTATATGTATACTATCTGACACACCTTGCTACTTTCCAGTCAAGGAAACACCCACTTGGACACCAACACGTATAACTTGATTACCGATTGTGATTCTACAACATACTGCGCAGCCAATGGTACTTGCGCTTATAAAGGATGTAGGAAGGATATTGTGAGTTTAGTCTCTTCCAATCTGTCAGCGAGCAATGCGTCCTCATTTTCACCAGGAAGAACTTTCATTCTACATTCAATTGTCTTCTGTCACTCCTTCCGTGGATTTTTTCATAGTGGTACAAATGGAGAAAGCTGATTTCCAAGGTATTTTTAGTACCCCTTTGGTTACTCAGATTACGCTTTCGACCAACTGCCTCCCCTGTGTCCTCAAGGGCAATTGTACGTGACATATCCCATTCAGGTGTGTTTAGGTGAAGACATTGATAAGAGTTCGCCTTGCGATCTCACAGCTGCCCAGATGAAGGAGACCAGTGTATGAACCAAGTACCAGTAGGAGGATCGTGTCAGAAGGATCGAGATAGTGAGTTTACTCTTCCTTTCATCTCTTCGCTACTCCCACAGTCTCTTCCCCCGATTACCTGATGTACATCTCATGGGACAAAGCTGACTCTTTCCTGGACTCTTCTAGATGAGTGTGCCTTAGCAGATAATTATAGGGATCTGGCAGGTTTTCTCAATACGAATGGATCGATCTGCCTGAATTTTACTTGCTAGTGCGTAAATCCCCAAGTGCCAGGAGACACATACTGACATTGAATACCATATCATTCGTAGCTACGCAGACGTCACACTCGGTCAAACTTGTGTAACGGACAATACGGCGTACACGGCGTATCTAGATAACGGTGCTGCCTATGCGTTCATCGTGTCAAGAGACAAGTGAGCTTGATCGAGTCTCATAATCTCATGGAAATAAGCTGACTCGAAAGCTGGTAATCAATAGCTGTGCCAATGGAATGTACTGCGATGGAACGGCTTTGCAATGTATGAAGATGAAGAGACAGGGTGAAACTTGCAGTGGTAACAAGGAGTCAGTTGGCGAACCACTTTCTCTTGGAATATATGAACGATCAATCCGGAAAGCTGATACTAGATATGCTCAATATAGATGTCTAACCTACAATTGCGGCGATGATGGTAAATGTGGAAAAGCAGCAGATGATCCCATTCACCCTCCTGCTTGGCAGTATGTTTTAGTCGGTCTGGGTATAGTTATTCGTAAGTTGTCCTTACACCGTCTTCATCAAGGATTTTGCCCCGACGCGTGCTCCTACTGATGTTCCTGGCATGACATTGTAGTTATCGGAGGTGTCATGACTGCTCTGTGGTTCACGCATCGTCGATCGAGAAATGAGAATCAAATCAGGTTGGAGCAATATTACAACGAACAGGTGAGTTGACCGTTCCTCGCTATCATGCTAGCACAATACCGTTCTACCTAATGTCGTGCTTTGTCTTGTGCTATTCGTGAGCTGATCATGCACTCCCTGCGCCAAAGATTGCATACCGACAGTCGATCATGTCCATGTCCCACGCCAAGAATTCGTTGCTGTCTTTACCACCCAATACCGTCAGTCATTTCCAATATACCACTACTCAGATTTCGTATTCGTACTGATACCGCTGGTTTCTTGCGTGTGGAACAGTCCCCCGACATCGCCAGATCATCCTTATACCGCGATGACTCAAGCTGGAACCCAACCGGGAACGATGCACTCCTACCACCCAACATGCGACGAGACTCGACCTCGGGTTGGTCTGATGGCGAACCGTCCGGTACGAGGGATAGGATTGAACGTGTTGATAGTGATGCGTTATTGATGCCTTCTCACGATCATCACCATGGTGGGAATAGGGAGAGTAGGTATATGGATGCGCCTGAACCTCGAGGTGGATATAGGGAATAGGCATTGGCGAAATAGCATCCCAGCAGATACCACGAGAGTGGAAAGTAACGTGACCATGATTTACGAAGATAGCGGATGGGATGTTGATTGATGGACTTTTCTGATATAAAATTAGTCATATATACCTTTTATAGTATGTTGTTACCCCATTATTCACGACGATGATGCATCTCTTCGATATGACCACCGCGGAAATGACCTGCAATTGGATACCCTTATGACCTCGAGGTAACCAGCTTTGCCGGTGAATTGAACTCTCCGCAATGACCACGATCATGAATATGTCAGTCGTTATCCACTCCGAATCCCTCTGGATACATGCACTATCCACTCTGGCTCATCCTCATCTCTGAGCCAGATGCACTTACGGCCGTACTTATGGCCCCACGCGGCCCCCCCCCCGGAATGACGTCACCCTCCACCTCTCAGCCGTTAGTCACTTCCGGAGATGAGTTGCACCGCATTTCGATGCTGCTAACCGGACAAGGTAAGATGCTTCCTATCAGATCGTATGGTTATCACCCCGCGCGAGTATGGGGGTATCCATCTCGAGATTCGGCGGATAGTCTGTATGTGAGGGGAGAGGTGCGATCGTCATGTGATCTATTTTGCGACTTATTCGGTGAAGTGGGGGTATCTTGGCGATGATCGCTTCATGCTATTTATATCGGATCCATTCTGTGCCATATCATTGATCGTCTTCATCCCTCCTATCTATCTAAGTTATTGTCCGAGATTTATATATACTTGTAAGCAAACAATAACGTAGAATACCAAAGCACAACTCACATCATCGTAATATATTGAAGAAGGGAAACGCACAATGATAAACATCCTATCGAACGTTAAGAACGCGTTGGACGGTCGGAGGGGATCGAATTCTGATAATGAGGATACGTTGAGTCCTGAGTATAGTCAGAATCAGGTGAGTCCTCTTCCTTCACTACTATGAACTGGTCCATCTGGAAGAAGAGTTGATCGTATTTTATTTGATTTGATGTGATGTACAGATGAACACCCTCTCATCAACCCATTCTAGAGAAACAACCACCTCGACGCTATACGACCAATCCGCACAACAAGCCTTAACTGTAAATTCCTCTGCCATTCCCTGTCTACAGGATAGAGCTAGAGCTGATGACTATGCTTATCAGAAGGACGACACAACCCAATCCTCCTCCTCCCTCGACCTCAAATCCCCTTCAGACGCACCCACACCCACACCCAAATCGAAGAAAGAGCTCAAATCGGAACAAAAAGCCGCAGAACAAGAAGAGCTATCCCGCCTAGCTGCGCAGGCGAGGGAGAGGGGCGAGACGATGAAGTTGGATGATATGTACTTGCCTAACGAGTTTAAGAATAGGGGGTTGGCGATGAATGCGAGAGTTCTTCCGTTCGGGGGAAAGTGAAGTAGTGTTTTGTTGTAACGGTGTATCATTACCTTGTATTTTGTATCTTGTTTTTCATTTCGTACTTTGTAATTTGAATTTTGTATCTTGGTGATGTCAATGCAATTCTCGTATGGACAGGTTTAGGTTTTGGAGGAATGTGAGTTCGTCTTTGGAGCGGAGTATTATGACTCAGCTATCCTTTCTTACACCAATGCTTATGGGTCATCCTGCCGAGCCTGTATGCATCGGTACAAGAGGTGTATATGCATCTCGAGCTATGCTATCCCCGTCCATACTTGTCTTGCATGCATGTGATGGGATCTCCAGAATACACCGTGCCAAGCCAAGTCGACCCGGATATGCCCGTCTCACCATGTACGGTGAACGAAGTGAAGTCCAAAGCGGTGTAAGTTAAGCCACATTTACCATAGGTGTCGTTGAAGGTGAGTATCTATCTTATCGGTGTTTGATGACTAGGCTGATATACTTATCTTTACGGCGTATGACTAATGCATCATGGATCAGAGAAGATCTAGAATATGCATAGCTTTATGAGTCATCGTCCATACGATGATGGTGAATGGAAACATTTGACCGAGAACCATCGAAGGGGCGAAAAAGGTATATAGAGGGGTGGACCTTCTTCTGTTTAGTGGAACATTTCCATCCAAGCAACTCAACGAACCATCCCAAACCAAGCCAAACCAAACTTAACTTGTACTACCTCTACAACCACAACCACAACACCTCACAGTAAACAACAAACATGGCCTCCCTCATCGTCCTTTCTGGTGTCGTAGGATACTACCTCTACAAAGAAAACAAGACCAAAAAGCAAAACAAACTCAACGGTCGTATCGCCAGCTCAACCACAACTACTTCCGCGGTTCTTCCATCTGGAAGTGATGCTAGAGAAGCCAAATCGAGGGAACTGGAACATGTAAGTTAGGTCTCTGCTTCTTCTTCGATTCCTACCTCGGTGCCTACTCCTCAACCCCAACTTATAGAATACTAGCTAATCCAAAATTTACGGACAGTACGGAGATATCCCCCCTACATACCAACACGCACTCATCCAATCCCCCTCACAACACACTCACGAACTCTCGTACACCTCTTCAAACAGCGACGGGGAGTCTCCCTCGCCCAAGCCAAAGGAGAAGAACAAGAGGAGATCAAAGTTCTTCGGTAAACGTGCTTCCTCTCCTAAGCTCTAGATTGAATACGTGATCGTATAGGTGTCTGAATGATCGCTGAATGATATATAAGAGATGTTTGTGAAATTCTGTAGCTAGAATGTAGATGATCTTTTCCGTAGTGTACAGTATTCGAAGTTTTCTGATATATATTTTCTGATACGCTATAGATGATATACATGTATTTGGTTCTGATCTGTTATCCACATTCTCGACTCGTCGTATACCAATTGAGTGATACGACCGGAAGGTATTCTCATTGTCAATCATATCAATGAGGAATCGACCAGGAGACTAGACTAGAAAGGTCACTTGATCTGCGAGATACAACGATGCTGGCTAGAAAGAGCAAAGTACAGTAGGGGGGGTTATCTTGATCAATCTCTTGCACTGGCACTTGTACCTGTTATACCCTTGTATACGGTAGTTAGAGATGTACACTACTCGCATTTCATTACAATAACACGAGAACGATATCCGTCAAAATCTGTTGCCCCCTCATCTCTGACATCGTCCACATCGGCAATTGCTTCGTTTTCCGTTCTGACGATTAATGACTGTATGTAGCGTATCACAGCTCTCAGCCGGCCGCCAAGCCCAAGATGAAGCTGCGATATGAAGGTAGGTGTATCGTATCGGATCCCGTTTTGCTTTCCCGCATACAAGTGTAGACTCCTCGTCATGGCATGTCCCAGCTCGGATCTCGGATGTAAATCTGACATGACATGCGGCATTGAGTACTGGAATTGATACCGTTTCATTCGGAAAGGGACATTCCGGGAATGTTTCCACTCAATATCGCAGCTACTCTACTGTAAGTTACATCCGACAATTCGCTAATTGGCTGAGTACTGGTACTGAAGAAAGAAAGCAGCACATGCTCAAATACGAAAAGTACGCGTCTCATTACCAGTATTACACTAGAGCTTACCTTACCCCTAAACGACCAACAAATTCAGTACTCGTGCGCAGCGGTTTAGGCCGAACTTCGTTCTCGTTTATCAGATAAACATAATTTTTACGAGTGCGCACAATATTGTAAAAAGGGTAACTCATTTCGAAAGAGATTTTTCCGACATTTTTTTTTGGTGCGTGCGTCTGCTTGCTGCTCACTCGGGATCCATGAACAAGTGCAGTAGTGTCGTTTAGAAAGGTACCGGTGCCAAGAGATCTGATTTATCGGACCCGATACTACACTACTGTATTTTTCGATCATTTCGCTCTCACATGGGATAACATGTGTATCAGATAAGAAGAGATGAAAACAATTAATTTTTTAATCAACGTCCGTTTCATTCTCTGCATTTTCGGTTTCATACATCAACATAGGACGTTCATACCAGGCCGTACCATTGATCTCTCTTTATTTCTTACTTTCATAGATAATGTCGAGTCACCATCCTCCCTCCTCAGCCGAGGAAGAGAAAATACCTATCGAATCGCCCTCACCCTCACCTTCGATCAAGAGCGAAAAACCCATTCCCACAGACACCCCTCATCTACCTACCTTGCACAACCAATCTCCAAATGCCATCGCAACTGGTGATATCCCATTTGGAGATGGAGTCCAAGATGGTCCGAATGTCAATAGCAATCAAGAATCGATCGAAGTGGATATACCCCTAAAGTACAGATTATTAGCATTCAGCATGATTCTGTTTTTCGCTACCGGTTCGAGCTTTTTGGAAAATATGAAGAGTCCGTTGAAATCTACCTTCAGGACAGAGCTGAAAATCACTAGTGAGTCTGGTCGTGGTCGTTATGTCAGATTTACCCTAGACGATGTACGAGACAAGATCAGTCTGAAGCTGACAACGTATGCGGGGGTTAGACGCTCAATACGGTGCGATCGCCTCTGCCACGAGTCTCGTCAATACCGTATTACCTATCATAGGTGGTATCGGGATGGATTATTGGGGTGCAACGTAGTCAGTCCATCTTCCATCTTCCATCTTCCATCAATTACAACGTCTTGAGCTGACGGCGAGTTCAAACTGAACTGGAATAGCGCCGCTATCATTTCGAGTATCTTCATTCTGATCGGCGCTATCGTAGCCTCCATCGTGAGTTGGTGTATTCCCTGACATACTTTGGAGTCATCGGATACTGAGGATGTATGATGTGCATGGATATAGTCTGCTAGTGTGAATAGCTATGGATGCTTGGTGGGAGGTATGATCCTGATGGGGTTCGGATCGACCGGTATGTCATTTACCTCTTTGACCCCCTTGCCCCCTTCTCTCCTGTTTGATCCTGTCGTCTTTCCGGAGAACAGAAGCTGATTCGCATATTTGTACTATACGCAGTAATCGAATCGACCCAATCCAAGCTCTACGCCCACTGGTTCCGCGGTCGTTCTCTGGCATTCGTCTTCGCCTTAGATATCGCCTGGAACAGGATCACCACGATCTTCTCAAAGGCCTCTGCGGTGCCCATGTCAGAGATCAACGGGTGGTGGGGGTGGGCACTTTGGATACCTACTATCGTGTGTGCGGTGAATCTGTTGATGGTACTGGGGTATTGGGGGTTCGAGAGAAATGTTCCGAGAAAGTATAGGCCTGCTTTGGGGAAGGATGCGAAAGTTGTAGAGACTAGGGGAAGGAGGAAGTTTAGTTGGGCGACTTTGACTAATCTGTGAGTTATTCTGCATACTTCATCCATAATCCATATCATTATATACGGCATCGCTATGGAGAGTCAGATACTGAGCTGCTTGTATCGTATAATATTTTGGCAGACCCATGTTCTTCTGGATCATGTGTGGTACTCGTAAGTGTCGATTCCCCGATATCACATGATTGTACTTGGATACTGATATACTCATCCCGCTCACAGAACTATTCCAAAATTCCGCCGTAAGCGTCTACACCTCCAACCTTGCCGATATCCAAACAATCACAAGGGGAACCTCAAAATTGGCAGCGGGATATAACTCCTCCTTACAAGGTATCATCCCCATCGTCTTGACTCCAGCTACGGGATGGTTCTTTGATAAATTTGGATATAGAATGGTTTTTGGTGAGTTATCCCTTACATATCTCCTATATATACTCAGGGAGTAGATGAAGTGGTGGAGATCCTGACTGATCATACGCAACGCACCCTTGTAGTATCGTGGACTGCCATTCTTTACATCATCGTTTTCTCCCTCATCGGATTCACCCAAGTCCACCCATTATGTCCTATCTTGATCTCGTCCTTCGCATTGACTACGAACGCAATTACGTTTATCGCTTCGATTCCGGTGCTTGTAGGCGACGATAGGCTGTTGGGTACCGCGTTTGGTGTTTGGAAGGCTTTTGTGAGTTTAGTCCCCCCTCACTGATCATAAACTCTAATCCCGTCCTTCCTCAAGTCTGTACAACATCGGTGATTTCAAAGAGAGGTCGAGCTGATACGTTGCAATTTACGGAACACAGCAAAACGGTAATTCGGCTGTACTAGACGTAGCAGCAGGAGCTATCGTAAGTTTACTCCTCCTTAGATAGTACATGATCGCAAACAGACACTGATACATTCGGGGTAATACAGCAAGATCGAACTCCCAACGGATCATACGACCGCGTCCTCTACCTAATAATCGCCATCAAATCTATCGAAGTGATCCTAGGACCGGTATACGATTACCTCGATGGGCGATGGTTGGGCCATTCATTGAGATTACCCGAGAAGAAACGATTGCTCCTTAGAAAGGAGGCAATAGAGAAGGACCTGGATTATCCTGGATGGAGGATCGATAAGAGGGTGACGAGGGTGGTGGGGTTGGAGTTGGTCGGATTGATTATTACTGCTTGGGTTGTGAGTTGTGCTATTCTCCAGATAATTTGATTGAAAAGGCTGATGCTGATGCAATGTGGCTCGGGTAGGTTTATATCATTTATTCTCTGGGTACGTAGCTGTTGTTAGGACCGTGTGAGGTCGGAGTAGGAATGATGTTCCTTGAGTGATTATACAAGAAAAAACTTTGATAGATATATAGAATTCTGATAGACATAGTAGATTTTGGATGAACTGGATCTGCTTCTCGGCTGGGGGTGAATGGATAAATGGATGCATGTGCTCTTCTTATCGATTGACTGATTGACGAATCATAACCAGTTCAACCTCAATATCGTCATCACCATCAATCCTTGTTTGCTAATCATCAAACGTGTATGACACATTATCGAAATCCGATCCTATAGGATATGCAGTAGATAAGAGATCAAAGCGTACTCGAGTGATCTCCGAAGTACCACACTGTACAACTACATGGCCTAGACCCGATGATTGATGTGCTGGAGTGTCTCAAAGGAATGACCAATGACCAATCGCCCTTTTCCTCTTTCTTTTTTTTTTGCCTTTCACAGATTATTTCGTCTTGCATTGACACACCCTCAAATTCCATGATTGGTTGAGATGACAGCTTGGCCCTTGAACGTGTTGATGCCATGCATGATGTAGTCCAACCTCACTTATAGATCTGCCACAGCCTTATCGGAGGTATTTGCCTTTGCGCTAATAAGTTACAGTATCAATCGAGCTCGAGCTTCGTCCGCCGGTTATTTCACTCGCAAATTTCAACCCATCTACTTTGTATCTTGACAACCACCAACCAACCCTAATCTACTAGCCTAGTATACTTGACGATCAAGGCGTGTCTGTGTACACTTACTGGTCAACCCCTGAATACAAGTGCAAGTACGAGTATCATCACCTTGCCCCACAGAAACAATTCGTCATCAGTTAAAGTCAGAAAAAGTATATAAACCCCTTCCCATCCCCTCGAAAGTCCATACCTTTCCCCTCATTTTCTCATAGGAAGACAACATATAAAAGAATACCCGTCTACCTACATTTCGACAATACCCATTCCATACTAGATATCACCACCCAACATGTCACCTCACCCTACCACCCTCATCCCATACGCCGAACGAATCAAGTTCCACACCAACCCAACAGCTATCAAGATCCTCGAGATCATGGATAGGAAGAAGACCAACCTCGCCGTCTCGGTCGATGTTACCTCTGCAAAGGAAGCTTTGGAGGTAGTTAGGAGAGTAGGTGCGAGTGTGTGTATGGTCAAGGTGGGTTGAGCTCGCTCTCATTCCTTTTCTACGATATATCACTTCGTCGCCCTCGCTTCCCCGTCGTATTTGTACTCTGTACGGTATGAGTCAAGTATATATCGGGCACACCGAGCAAAGGATACAAGCTGATCACCTGACCATATGCATAGACCCACTGCGACATCTTCGAAGACTTCACCCCCGCCTTCACCGAAGAATTACTTAGACTCTCCAAAGAACTCGATTTCGTCATTTTCGAAGATAGGAAATTCGCTGATATCGGTGGGTGACATCCCAACTAATTCCATCTGTGTCTGCGTTCCCTTGGTGAACCTCCCCTTCTCTATCATAAAGCTTATGCCCGTTGAGAGGCTGGCCCTATTCTTGAACATCCTCACTTTTGAGGCCTCGCACGGATCATGGTGTTACCGCATGGTATATCCCCCCCATCAACAGATCTAAATTCTTACGCCCTGTCCTTTATCTCTCCTGTCACGTTGCTTCTGATATCCCTCCTCTCACCTGACACCCTATCGATCCCTACATCGTCGTTCATCCTTTCTTTAACACGCATCCTTTCTTTAACACAACGCGTCTCATCCCTTTCATCGCAACCCATATTCCACCATAGACATACAGTAACTGACTCTCCTCGCCTTGACAGGAAACACCGTCTCCCTCCAATACTCCTCAGGGATCCACAAAATATCCACCTGGTCTGACCTGACCAACGCCCACTCCGTCCCCGGACCCGGTATCATCGCAGGTCTCTCCAAAGTAGGTCTCCCCCTTGGCCGAGGCCTCCTCCTCCTCGGGGAAATGTCCTCCGCCGGATCCCTCGCCGTGGGAGGATATACAGAACAAACATTCAAGATGGCCCAGGATGCCGGTAGGGAATTCGTCATAGGCTTTATCGCCCAAAATCGAATTGATAAGCCTGAGAAGATTGGGGAGGGAGAAGATTACCTTATTATGTCGCCTGGTGTTGGACTTTCCGCAAAAGGGGATTCATTAGGTCAACAATATAGGACTCCTAGGGAATGCGTGGTGGAGAGTGGGGCCGATGTGATCATTGTTGGTAGGGGGATTTATGGGGTTGAAGGTGGGGAGGAGGCGGTGAAGAGTGAGGCGGAGAGATATAGGGAGGCGGGGTGGAAGGCTTATGAGGAGAGGTTGGGGAGGAAGTAGATGATCACGGAATGGAACTTGGATTAAGGATGGGGTAGAAAGGGAATTGGGAATTGGTCATTGGTTAAGTATGAGGAAAAATCATATGTCAGGCATCGTCATTGAATTGGAAAAGAAAAGAGGAATGAAATTCGATTGATTCGATTCGAATTGGAGGGATATCAATAATGGAAGAAAGAAGAAGCTAATTGAAATTCTTTTGTAGATAGCATAAACATCCATGTTGATAGATAAATCGAATCAATCCATGCAAACTGATAAGATTGTGTAAAAGCATAACCGGTCCATAATCGTGAAGTGAATACATGGTGGTTGCTCATGTTACAAAATATCTAAGTTAATGACTAAACACACTTCTTTTTTCTTCTTCTGCTCATACCATACTATCGCAAGTCTACCCATCACTTAACCCACTTCGCTCCTCCCCCTCTCGCCCAACCTCCAGATCCCTGAGTTAAGTTTGTTCTGTCTCACGTCGCTCTTGCAACCCCACCGCCTAATCCGAATCAATCTCAATAACATCATCCTCCCCATCCTCCCCATCATCCCCATCAAACATAAAATCATCCTCATCCAACATCGTAGCATCTATAACCTCCTGCCTATTCCTCTCTTTCTCCTCTCTAACTTGGTTCGCACTCTTCTTCAACGTATTGCCATTACCAAGCCCCGCCCACGGATCAGGTTTCTCCTCTTTCACTTCTTCTTTCACCTTGGCCTCGGGTGGAGGGGATGGCACCTTGAAAGGTGATCGGGCGCCTTTGGGGGGTTGCACTTTCTTAGCTAATGTTTGACCATTACCTCCAAAAGGTTGTAATCCCCCGTCTGGTTCGGTGTCGGCGGTAGGTTTGGGAGCTTTGGAAGGATCGAATGGGATGTATTTGAATCCGAAGAAGAATTTGCCTTCTGGTAGGACTAACGCGGCAGGGATCTTACGTCCGTCGTCTGCCAGTGATTCGGGGGTGATTATTCGTGGGCCGCTGTGATGAGATGTGGAGATTAGTACATGTTTTGTAAGGGAGTGGAGGAGTGGCGATCAGGTCAAATAGATTAAGAGAGATGAGGCGTAATGTCAAGTAACCGTAAGTCACTCTCCTTAAAGAGGGTATTTATAGTAGGGAGAAAGTCTCGAATGAAAGATACAGAGCGACGAAAAACAACACCCACTCATTCCTATTGATTTTACTACTCCCATCAACCTGCTCAATCTTCTTTGCCAACCCCTTCCCCTTAACTTTCTTCCCATTCAGACTCTGTCCTACACCCGTAAAGCTTTCCGCGGGAGTAGCGTCCCCCGAGCGATTACTCAGACTCGTCCCTGGTCGACTGGACCCAGCAGAGGCCAAATGAGTCTCTGATAAGTCGATCTTGAGCTTATCGGCCATAGTGGGAATTGGAGCAGGAGCAGGTCGGGGAGGTTCGACGTATCCTACTGGAGTTGCAAAATCTACTTCCAAGTCTGTATCGATTACTGATATGCCTGGTGCGTTCTCGGGATAGGTCTCCATGATGAGGAATTCGAAGGTGAGGGAGTTGTAGGTGATTTCGATGATGTCGCCTTTGGTTAGTACGGAGTAGAATCGGAGGGCTGATTCGAGGCTGTGACCAAGAGTAGAGTTAGTATGATAATGTAGTGTCCAAGTGACACAGAGGGTTGAAAAGCTGGATACATACACTGCCTTGGCATCAGAGACCTGCAGGAAGTCCGTCGACTGAGCTTGTATCTTGACCATCTTCCCTTTGGGCAATTTCGCTCCAGTCAATCGAATCGGATCTCCCTCAGTCAGATCAAGCGTTTTCATCATCTATTAATCACACTTATATCAGCTTCGATCACATGATCCAAAATGGATGTCAGTGGAAATGAAGCTGATGGCCACTCACCCATGCTGGGAGATGCACGATCCCTTCCTCAGCTATGAACTCTAGAACACCCGCATGAGTCTGGTGGACTGTCGGATTACGCGGATTGCGAATTTGGAATGTCCAGGGAGCTTCGATGTCGAGAGCGGCTATAGCGTGACTTTAATATCAGCTTTTGTTTGACCTTGGTCTTCTAGCTGAAAGCGGCTTATCACTCACATAACTTAGCCAGCGCGGAGGGAGGCATGATGACTATCCGTTTGATATCTGTCAGCTAGATCTGGACACAGAGAGCATATGAAGGGAATAGCTCACTCTTTCCACCATACATCAACTCAGGTCGCTCCCTCCCACCCATAACAGCGACAGAGTATGCTTTGTAGTACTCATCATACGCTCTATCCCCACCAACCGACTAAATCAGCTTCGTCCACGCGGCAATGCTATATAAACATAGAGGATGAAGTGTGGGTTGGGAATCACTTACGAAGGTGGTGGTGCCCTATACGTGTACCTCCCCATCCCTCCCATGAGCTGGTTCAATATCGCACTGGGTCCCCCTACGCCCATACCCATACCTCCTCCAGCTATGTTCCGTCCGAGGGCAGGCGGCGCAGCGTAATCGTATTCCTCTATTCAAGTTGGTCGTCAGTAGGTGGCAAAGAGTGGTAGGAGGGAGGACTTACCATCTGAATCGTCATATCCGTGGTTCATCTTGCTTACCTGTCTTTTTCAGTGTCTGGTAGAAGTCTACTGGAGAAAGGGATGTGCTGGGGGTATCACAATGGAAAAAGATGAATGAATGGTGAATGGTGGATGTAGGTTTATGGATGTCAGATATACGATGTGTACGAGCTTAGTTGTCGTTGTGACGATGATGTGTCACGTGACTGACGTCAGCACTAGCACTAGACGCGTGCCACGTTGTTTGGTAGTGCTGCTGTTTGTCTCTTTGTTGATGACGATGAGAATGAGGATGAGGATGAGAGAGGTCTTATTGTCAGACGAGGACAACGTGATATCCATACAACATAGACATACCACATCAACACGACGAGATAGGGGTGAGGATTACAGAAGTAGCCAGATATCGATCATCATCAGCTGTCTCCAACCCACAAAGTGACCTAGGGCTGGAGGTACAAACGTCGAAATGTCAAACCCCTATCTCCCCAACTCCCCCTCCTCGTCCAATACCAACCAATTCTACAACCCCTACTCCTCATCCTCGTCCTCCCTTCCATCCTCCAGCAACGCAAGATACGACCAACCAATCACACGATCCAGGACATTATTCTATCTCTCAGTGAGGGATTCGTCGACCACGTATTCTAGTAGGGTTAGGAAATCGAATAGGCAGTATGGCGATACGGTTGATATAGGGGATGATGAGGAGCAGATTGGGTTGATGGGGAGCTCTTCAGGGGGAAAGGGATTGCCTCCTAGATGGTTAGTATCTCCCTCCTATCACATCTGCTTGTTTATGTTTGGATGATGACCAGGGAGTCATTTAAGCTGATATGATTCACGGTGTAGGGTGGATATGAGCGATGAAGTTGATGAGATCCTCTCGAGAGCAAAGACAAAGAGTCAGTTCAAGTTTGGGTATATCTCGCGATGGGTTGTATAGCTGATAGATCGTAATGGTAGTCTCATCACTGGACAAGCTACACGCCAAACACGTCTTACCTGGTTTCACAGATAGGACAGCAGAGGAGAGGGAGATTGAACGACAAACAGCGGATATAACCAGGGTGAGCGGTTCTGTTTCTCCCATCGTTTCGTGGATTTTACTGATCTCCAGATGTGTGCCGTAGGACTTCCGAAGATGTACTTCCCTTATTTCATCTGTCAACCCCGGACCGAGAGCTCAGAGAGTGGAAATCATGACTGCCAAGAATGTTCAACGGGGCCTCGCACAGAAAGTACAAGAGTTATCGGGGGTGTTCAGGAAGAAGCAGCGAGTGTATATGCAAAGTGAGCTCGATCTCTTTCCTATGGCTGGACTATGTGAGCTGATGATTTCCCATGCGGTGGGGTTATAGAACTGCAAGGCCAGGCTATCAAGAATAAAGATCTGATGGTAGCTTCTGGAGCTATAACGCTGAGGGGGACTGATCTGCTAGATGAGCTGGAAGAGGATGAACAAGCTGTGAGTTAACCAAAACCTCTCGAGGCTGTTCAAGAGGTGTTAGCTCATATCGCTCTGATGTATTGATAGACGCAAAATCAACTTCAGTCTCAATCCCAATCCACCTCAGCGATCGATATAGATATCCAACAACGTACCAATGAAATCACCCAGATCGCCTCGTCCATTTCTGAGCTAGCAGACCTGTTCAGGGATCTGGGTAACCTCGTGGTTGAGCAGGGGACGGTGCTGGACAGTGTGGAGTATAATGTCCAGATGACTGCTAGGGAGTTGAAAGGTGCTGAGGAGGAGTTGAAGGTTGCTCAGAGGTTAGTAGAGCTTTCTCTGCCCTCCTACAGCCCAATGAGTACACATTGTGTGCTTTCACTCTCCTTGTAGGGTTGATCAGTACAAGGGGCTGATGTTATTTTGGATGATGGCAGGTATCAAGCCAACACTGGCCGACGCAAATGCATCTTATTCTTGGTACTCTGCATTATAGGTCTGATCATCATTCTAATCTACAAACCACGTTCCCACTCCTCCACACCTATACCTACCGAATCGTCCCTTCCTGTCGAACTACCGCTCAGCTCTAGTATCATAGATGATTATCTCGATATTGGCACGAGTATGGAGATAACGCCGTCGTATAAATCAGTACTATACGCTACGCCCACAACCACAGAGGAGACACCTTCGTCCAGACCTCATCGACCTATGCCTAAACCACCTCCATTGTTCACTCCTGTTGATGAGGTTGCTGATTGGTAGGGTAGGGAAGGGAAGGGAACGATGTGTTGTATATGGATATGGAAGGAGGATATATGCATTACTATTGTATATCGTACGTCGATTTGGTCAGGTTGCGTCATCAAGATGACAAATTGACAAAGGAAGGAAGGAAGGTGGGTGGTCTGTGCGTTGATCAAATTGAGATCGAGGGTGACTGTGTTAGTTATATCAAAGGTATATAAAAGTGGATAAATCAGATATACGCGATTGATTTCATTCTTCAACTTGAATCTCATTATTTCATTCTTCTTCTTCTTCTTCTTCTTTCTCTTCTCTCTCTCTCTTCTTACTTATCGCATCATATAAAGTAACTCTCATCACAACACACCACTCTGCGTATATACACCCTACGCTCTTTTTGAAAAGGTCTTTCATAGACCTTTTTGAGGAGTATCTTCATTGTGTAGTCACTTCCTGTATATTACACCACCCGTTCTTCCCTCTCTTTCCCCCCTCATCGGGAAAAGAGTATCCCTATACATACCTATCATGTCTACATCCACTACTAACACCCATCCCGACGATACCCCTTTACCTTCCCCTCATCCTACTTCTTCTGATACTCGATCAGTCACTAATACCAAAGAGGAAGAGGGTGACAAGGTACAAGACCAAGAAGAAACCCCTAGGAAACCTGAGCATGAACTGAGGATTTATGGGTTGAACCCTGCTGGTAAGCTTACTCCTTATTCCTCAGCTTGATGGCGGAAGGTAGCTAACGTTTTCATTCTTCAGTGACAGCCGAGAATCTTATCAACCTCTTCTCAACTACTAGTGAGTCTCTTCGCTACTCAAGCACACCCTTCTCGCATGGCACACCTTTCTTCGGCGCAATTCGAACATTCATCTCTTGGCCAAGTCATACTAAAGCTCGTTCCTCTTCCGCAGCTCGAGTCCTAGGTGTCCTTCTCCACCCTCAATCCACCTCCTCAACTACCCTTCAATGGGCCCAACTCTGGGTAGGATCTCAAGCAGAAGTAGAAAGATGTATGGATCTCAAGCAACACCTCGCTCCGAGTGGAATGTGCGTGAGAAGCCAAAGACCTACATTTGTCCCGAAATATATTGCGCTGACGAGATACCATAGCACACTCTCCAAAGCACCTTCCTCAGCTCCCCCTCCCACCAACCAAGGTCTCATGACTCCTGAGCTTAGCAATCCTAATCTCGCTATCGATATTCGAGCTCCACCTACTCCACCGTCCCTCTCAAGGGGTTTACGACCTGAAGTCACTGGGCTGGGATACAGACATATCGATCCTCAAGGCCCACTCCCGAGAAACCTCTATGTAATGGGCTTACCACTTGATCTGACCCAGTGAGTATTGTCAGCTCAATCGCAATCTGAGAGTCAAGAGCTGATCTCTTTGGCGAACCTAGAATGCAGTTCAAATCCCTTTTCTCGCAATTTGGTATGGTCGAGCATTCTACTTTACTTTCACAGCTTGATGGTATGGGTAGAAGAAGGTGAATCGTCAGCTCATCTCTCAGAATGTCGCGAGCTGACTTCGTGCAATCCAGAGGGTTCATCCTCATGTCGACCCACAGAGAAGCGGTCGAAGCTATGCATAACATGAATGGGACTTGGCTTGAGTGAGTTCGATATCTGCGAAGCACGCGCCACTGACACCTGATGTCAGGGGCTTCAAGATAGATATTTCTTGGGCACTTGTGCAAAGGGACTCGAAGAATTTCGGATCAAGTGGGTTCTTCTACTTGCATTCCAAGCTGACTGGCAGGTGTTTTTGGTAATTTGCCCAACCGAGTTATCCATCCACCTTCCGTACCTACCAGACGAGAATTAACGGACGAATGCGCTGTTCTAGTTGAGAACTTGGTGAGTGCCTTCACCTCGTAAGATACTTAGCTCATGACATGATCTGCTTTGTACGGCACAGGACTCCTCGTACTTCCCTAACGCCGGTGTCGTCAGAGAGATCTTTAGCACCTTCGGTCCTGTTCAACGAGTCACGATCGTTTCGGTCACACCATTTCAAGCAGTTATCTACTTCGAGCATGAAGTATCAGCAATTGCGTTGATCAATGCGAATGGTCTTTCTCTTGGTGGTCGACCGGTGATCACTCGCAAATATGTCAAACCTTCTTTCCCGGCTCTTTCCTCCAGTCGAGGACTATCCGCGCCTGGAAGACTCACCTTCGATCCCTTCGGTACCGATATTACTGACCGACTGTCGAATCTACAAATCTCTGGCTCGAATGGGTCGTTCTCTCCGACTTCGCTCAACGCCAATTCCGCACCATTCGTTCCTTTACCTTACAATAATGCTCGATGGTTATCCTCGTCCGGCAACGGTCATCAAGGAACATCTCAAATGGAAAGTCCCACAATGGTGGATGATGAGTCACCCGAGAGTGTCAGTCTCAGTAATAGTCATTCCGAAAGTACCAGAAATTCCGGTTCGACCGCTACCACCGGTGGGTCTTTCGGGCCCAAGACTCAAAAGGAAAATATCACCCCAATCGGTCAACACCCCCATGCTTGGCCTTTGCCTTCGGAAAGTACTTCGGCCTATGCTCCAGCTAAATCACGCTGGACTAGTGCTCCGAAGTAGTGTGAGTAGTTATCTCCTTCATCAGTTCGTATGTTCAGAACTGACTGCCTATGTTTAAGCAGACATCAATCTTGCTTTCACCTTGACCCTTGGAATATCTTCGGTGCTTCTTCTAACGTACTTCTGCAAGAATCCATCCCATCACACGATCTTCCAAGAGGTGCCCATACGGTTTGCAAGGTTATCCTACTTTTCTTCGGTGTGCGAACAACACTCGACTCCTGTAGATATCTCCCGTCATCATGGTGACATCAACATACCCAGCATTTGTGGATCTCGATTCAACTGTCCTTGTCCGGTTCAATTCATCCATCAATTCTCTCTCACATCGATTTTGGCGATACCTCAAACTCTTTGTCTCTTTGCGACACCTACCTCCTTATTCGATTTTGGCCTATCCCTTTCCATTGTTCTTCTGCGATTACCTCCATAACTCTTTCGATGTACTATACATTGCCTTCCTCATCTCGTTCTTTCCTGCACCTGTGCTATACGTCGTCCATCCTTACTCGTTCTCCCGTCGTGTTCCTGCTTTATATTGTTAATCGATGTGCATACGTTGTATTTTCATCGACCATTCTATACGATTGTGCAATACCTTCTATTTCATTCATTCTCACACATATGTCAAGTTGTATAAAGATATCATCACATCAATCATGCATCAAATATGAAGCGATATGAAAGGGTATGGGTTGTTTGTGAAGTGTATGTAAATGGTGAGATGGCGAAGTGCTATGTGTGGATCAACATGACTATTCCGCTAGAGTATCCTTACTGACGCTCGACAAGTAGGAATTGGAAAATGATCAGGAGGTGAGGAAATGTATCTATCGACCAAACTACGTTACAATATGTCATATCAGCAAACACCGATCGCACCAAGTCTCGACAACACAGAAAGAAAGGACTCACCAATCTCTCACTAACCCATCCTCCCCAACCATTCTTCTGTTCCTCCTCAGTATCATCCCAATTATACTCGTTTCCCCCACCCCCTCCATTAGCATTAACAACTTTCTTAACAGGTGCCGCTCGAGGCTTGACGATCGACTTCCCCTCCTGAACTCTTATTGGTGTTCCCACTCCTGAGCTAGTCATCTGCCCCTGTCCCTGACCTGGAGATTGGGTAAATCCATTCTGGCTAGATTCATTAACAACCTTAAACCCTATCATATATTTCCCTTGGAGGATATCACCATGTCGACGTAATGCGTAAGAAGCAGAGACGGGATTGGAGTATTGGACGATGTACCAATTACTTCCTTCTGGTCCTGGCGCAAAAGAGGTGATGGGACCGAATTGGGATAGGTAGGGTTGGAGGGAGGATAGGATGGGGAGGGGGGGACCGAATATGTGGAGGGAGGTTGTGCTTTGGTTTGGAAGTAGGGTTGAGGGGATTGGGAGGCTGTGTAGGTGGGGGGGATGTTAGCTCTGATCAATTTCATGTTATGGGTAGGGAGGTGGACATCAGAACGAGATGAGGGGATATAGCTCTCGATATTTGTTCTTTACTATCAAGATCAAGTTCGCCTCTTCACAGGGGAAAAAACAATACCCACTCGACAGCATTGTTGACCTCGTTATTCCTAATTTGCATCGCACCATTCCCATTCTCGTTGACTGAATCTCGTAGACTGGCAGTAGGAGGCATATCTTCGTCGATGGCCATTCCCCCGCCAAACGCAGAAGAAGAACCGAGTTGCGAGTTTTGGTGCAGGAGCGAACGTCGATGGTGTCGTGGGGAGTCTCTGCGAGAAGTGAAGGAGAGTGTCAGCTATTGGCGTGTACGATGGATCCCAGCTCAGTCGAAATAAAAGGGGAAACAGTCTTGATGCCCAACACTCAAGTCAAGTGTATTGGACTCCCACTTAAATTCGAGCTAAATACACCGGTGGAACCATAACCCCCTCTCCAGTTAATGCAAGAGAAAGACACAATCGACCCACCTCTCGACCCTCTCCCTCACACCAGGACTCCTCCTCCCCTCATTCGGACTCCCCACCCCACCCATACTCATCGTATTATTCACAGCTCCAAACCCTGCAGAGGGGCTCATCGAGTTCTGAGGACTCGTTCCCAGCGCAAGTTTGCCAGCTGGCGAATTCGCAAAAGAAGGCAAGAACTTGATTGAATCTGCCATTTTCAGGTCCTCGGAGTCTAGCTCGTCGCCTACATTGTTGGATGAGAAGCGAGTAGATCTGTTGGTGCTGTTGGAATGTTGGAATTGGCCGGGTCGTTGGGGGGTGTGGAAGGGTTGTTGGGGTGTGGAGGAAGAGGAGGAGGTCCACCAGTCGTTTGACATTTTGCTAGGCGTGATTACTTGTGTTTTGTCTCTTTTCAAAAGATTGTCTGTCGAGAAGGAGGACGTATGAGTGAGTATCTTGGTGGTCTCAGGTCGTATGTTGTATGGTTTATCAACCAACTTAAGTCCACTTCGCGTCCTGTGAATTTGAAGAGAGGCTTTTGGATGTTGACGATGTTGATTGACTTTATTTGTTGGGTCATTCATAACTTATACTCGTATGCATCGACGGGATCAAATGGGAAGTTATGTTATAGCTTGATTACAATATAATTGTAATTACCAGTTGGACGTGACCCGTAATGCTCATTAGAAAGGACTGTAATGAGTCAAAAGCGCAGATCACCGCGAGTCTGGCGTCATCATGTTCAGGTCCAAGTTGACAAAATCATATGGAGAGAGTTTCTCTTTGTTTGACTGATTACTCTCATAGCGAGCGCTAAGTACAAGCACATATATATGCGCAAGGAGATCACAGAGACTGTAGTGTAGCAGCGATACCAGATCTCGACTCATGACTTGGAAACACTCTCTACCGCCCCTTGTATCTTGAAGACCAGAACTATGGTCAACATCAATCCCATCTCGACGGTTTCCAGGAGCTCCTTGATCGGTGTGGGCATAGCATGCGGAGGGAACATACTGATAAGTCTGGCTTTGTGAGTGTCAACATCTCCACAACCTTCGTTCTATGCACCGCCAGGTCCGCAACACCACTGCATACTTTGTGCTTCTGCTGATCTGTCGTACAGGACACTACAGAAACTCGCTCATAGACGAAATCAAGAGGCTGCTTCTCGCGGTTCTTCCAGCGATTCCGACGATGACCAAGAGGACCAACAAGACCGCATCGCCGGTCGAACATATAATCAACAAAACGGGCATCATAACAGCGCCCCCTCACCTATACCTGAAGAAAACACTCCGAGCCCATCTCCTCGGAAAGCTATAATACCACAAGACGGCACCGCGGTGATACCTGTAGTCTTATCATCTGAACCTCTCGACCCCAACTCCAACTTCAACTCCAGCTCAAGCTCAAACGTTAAACGTAGATCACCTTCTCCCTCACCTCTAGTCATTCCCCAGACGAAACATGTTCAGCTCAACTCGCCTGAACCATCTCACCAATTCCCCGAATCAGATGGCAGTGACTCGGCAGACGGTCAACCCCCCAAAAATGGGAATGGAAATGGGACCGGAGAAGGACATGTGAAGGAGGGGGAATATCTGAAGTCGAAACTATGGTGGTTAGGACAAATCTTAATCACGATAGGAGAAGGTGGGAATTTCCTCAGTTACGGGTTCGCACCTGCTAGTGTGGTTGCTCCGCTGGGTACTGTTGTGAGTTTACTTCGATTCCCTTTCTACGTACATCTGCCATTTACTTGTTACCATTATTGAACTGAAGGCGGGTTGAGCTAAATCCTGTATATGCTTGTCTAGGCTTTAATAGCAAATTGTATCTTCGCTCCTCTAATATTAAGAGAGAGATTTCATAAGCGTGAATTATTCGGTATGGCCCTGGCTATCATAGGTGCTATCACGGTCGTTTGGAGTTCGAACGGGTCCAATCCCAGAGTAAGTGATCCTCCAGTAGACATTCATGTCCTCTGACAATCTTCCCACAAAACTGTATATTCAAGTTGCTGTATGGTCAACGCTGATCTCACTTCATTCATAATGAAAGCTCAACCCCTCCCAACTCATCGCAGCCCTCAAACGACTCCCCTTCATAATCTACACAATCCTCACCATCCTCCTCCTCATATCCCTTATAATCCTCTCAAACTCATCATACGGCCATCGATACCTCCTTGTAGACATAGGGGTCTGCACCTTATTCGGAGGATATACAGTGCTATCTACCAAAGCGTTAAGTTCGCTATTATCAAACGATTTCTTCGGATCTTGGAATTATGGGA
The DNA here is from genome assembly GCF_000512585.2 of Kwoniella bestiolae CBS 10118. NCBI lineage: Eukaryota > Fungi > Basidiomycota > Tremellomycetes > Tremellales > Cryptococcaceae > Kwoniella > Kwoniella bestiolae. The sequence continues at coordinate 1,492,686 of NC_089248.1, forward strand.
TTACGTGGTTTCTAGTGGTTATGGTGGCTGGGACGAGTATTGGGCAGGTTAGGTGGTTGAATAGGGCGCTTATGAGGTTTCAGAGTAAGGTGGGTTTGACGATTGCTGATTTTGCCGATTTTCCTATCTCCCGTGCCATTCTGACCTTCTCTTGATATGATATGTGTATCACAAGGGGAGAATGGGCATAAAGCTGATCTGGTATTTCTCTGATAGGAGGTCATACCTACTCAATTCGTATTCTTCTCTTTGGCAGGTGAGTACAACGAGTTCATTTTCGCATAAATATGGCCCAATGAGCATAGCTGATGGAAAGTATTACAGCTATCATAGGCTCTGCAGTACTGTACGAAGAGTTCAAGGACGTCCCATTCTCAAGCTTCGTAAATTTCGCCTTTGGTGTGAGTGTCCCGCTATATGAACTCAAATGAGATGACTTTGAACTAAATCTGTATATGACTGTTGCAGATCGCAACCACCTTCCTGGGTGTACACCTACTTACCTCCTCACCTTCTTCCTCACCATCCGACGAGTCCGATACCGACTCCATACACTCCTCATCACGACCAGGTCAACCTCAACGAGCCTCTTCCTCAGCCTCGCTGAACCTCCTCCTACCCTCCACAGCATCCACCTCAATCGGCGAAAGAGCACCTCTACTCATCGCCTCACCCTCAAGCCTGCAAACGCAGACTCCCTCGTCTCTCCAGCAAAACGGCAGATTACAATCCTATACCTATGGTACTAATTCCAACGCTACACCGACCAGCAACAATATAGTAAGATTAGTAAGGATAGGATCAAACGGTGCTGGAGAGTTCTCCCCGGCACTGGGAATAGGTAGTCAGGCTGGATTGCTTTTGTTGGCTACTACCCCTCCGAGCGGGTTGGGGAGTATTGGACGAGGGAGGAGTACGAGTAGGGCGATGACGCTTGGGACATTTGCTGAGGCCCCCGATGCGGAGAGGGGGAGTAGTAGAGAGGGGAGGGGGAGGAGGAACACTTCGGCGTCTAGACGGACGGGACGGGATTGAAGTGGATTAGAGAATGGCGAACTCTTGGAGGTTGACTTGGGTGTCGGAGATATGAGTCAGCAGATGTGTTGTATTTCTAAGAGGGAACTTTCACAAAGAGAATATAGATGTGTTTGTGTATGAACATCTTCTGGTAGATTATGATATCATGATGAGGTCCACCTGCGGACTCAAGATGATTATGATATTATGCACTTGCTGTATTGATCGGTGAGCGCTAGAAGTACAACATAATGGTACAAATGCTACACAAGAGATCGACCTATACTTCCAGTCTCCTCACACCGAACGAACCTACTCTCTTCGGCTCAGCCTTCATCCTCTCCCTCTCTTCCATCTCCCTCTTCCGCTCCTCCCTCGCGGATTCCACCTTCCCCACCAAGGTATTCACCAGCCCTTGTATACCAAGATTATATTTCCCACTCAACACGATCACCTCCATCTCTTCCCCACCTTCCTGTAAATACTCTTCGATCTTTTTGATTTTCTCTTTACCTTCTTGTTCAACCACCATATCCCCCTTATTCAATACCACTACCCCTGCTCGTCCGCTTAGACCCTTCTTATAACTTTCCAACTCATTCTTCAATACCCTGAGATCCTCAACAGGAGAGGTTTTGCTGAGATCCAAAACATATACCAATACGGGTGATCTTTCGATGGATCTGAGGAAACTATGTCCCAATCCCACATTCTCAGATGCCATTGGAAGTAATCCAGGATTGTCCGAGATTGTAAATCTAATTCTCTCTACTTCTCCTTTCTTCCCTCCCCTCCTCCCCCCTTCTCTTACCTCGGCATTGTATCGAGAAGTTGTGTCAGGGAAGACCTCCTCGCCCAATAATCTAGCCACCTCCTCTTTCTCCCTTTTCACCCAACTTTCCTCAATCTCCTCCCCCACCCCCAAATCACTCGACCAACCCCCATTATCAAACACCCTTACAACCCCGATCTGAGGATTGAGCGTCGTAAATTCGTATCCCGCAATCTCAGGGGATTTACCAGTAAGACACCTTAGTATAGTTGATTTCCCACTATTTGGGAATCCCACTAATCCCACGTCGGCGAGAAGCTTCAATTCGAATTCGAATGTTTGGGTTGGGGGGAGAAATCCTTTGGAGGATACTCGGGGGGAATTAAAGAAAGGATTGCCTAGGCCTCCTAAACCCCCCTTAGCCAGTAGTACAGGTTCGGTTAGCGGCTGGTCCAGATCTAATTCTATAGGTGGTTGTTCTTCTAAGCTGGGTGTTCGGATGTTCCATCGATTTTCTCGTTTTAGGAGATCTTCAGCATCTTTATATTCCTCTGGCGAGACCTCTCCACCAGCCGAGGGGTGGGTAACGATCCATCTCTGCCATTTCCTTTTGCGCTTTTCCTCTTCGTCTAGACCCAGATCATTCTCTTCTCTTACTGATCGCTCTTCCTCGCCCTCTCTTCTTATTTCTTTGACTATAGTACCAACTGGTACAGTGATAAGTACATCTTCACCACGTCGACCATGTTTATGGGCTCCTGATCCGCTTGCACCTTGACCACCTATCACCCGTTTCTTGAGTGTAGTAAGAGATGAGAGGGAGGGGGAAGTGGTGATGTACACTGAACCGCCTGAACCGCCATTACCACCACATGGAGCGGAGGGACCGGACCCCTTGAGAGTGGCTTGGAGAGCACATGCGCCGGAACCCCCCTTGCCGCCTCGGACTGTTACGAGGAGATGGTCTATGAATGTGTTTCCCTGTGATACATCAACTGTCTGACAGCGAAATGATATGTGGCAGGAGGCTGGACAAGTGAGGAGGAGGTGATAGCTCACATATTGCCGTCGTTTCGAATCTGCCTTGCGTTTCCTTCGGCGTAGTTCACCTGCTATGTCTTGGAAATCCTCAGAGTGACCTTGGGTATCGTCAGAAACGGAGCTGGAGGAGTATTGACGGAGAAGGGATGGGTTGATCTGGGTGAGGTTGCGTCTGATGTGATGATGACACCTTGGACATGCTGTCCGTATGAATGGTAGCAGTATCATCATGTTATACGATGATGGTATGCAGACATGCAGAAGAGATACATTGCAAGGTTACATCGACCGTAAGTTATACCAAAACAATCGAGAGTCAAGGTAGATCACCTCCACCTCGAGTGTTTTTGGGATAAAATGGCAATAAATAGGTGTATAAGATATTCAACAAACTCACGGCTAAATCGGGGGCGGCTCCTCGGATCTTTGTATCTGGCATGGGGATGTTGATTCCACCTACCTGCATGTGGACGAATTTCAGATCAAGATCATATTCACTATACTGTATTTGACACTCCTTATCCCCTTCATCCTCATCCTAATCTGATCACACCCTCAACCCAAAATGGCATCCCGAGCAGCCCTCTCAAAGGTCCTCCGACCCACCTCGTCATCCATCCGAGCCCTCTCTTCGTCCTCTTCAGCCGGGAGCAAGATTGTTTCGCGAAATGCGCTTTTGACTACCCCCTTAGCTAGGGTAGCTCGATCAGAACCCAAATGGTTGGTTGGTGCTGAGCAACGAAGGGCGGCTAGTACTGAGGAGGGAGTTACTCAGATGGTACGCTGCCTCTCTTGCACTTGTTGTCGGATCGGCTGTCTCTGAACAGACTTCCATCTACAATACTTCTTGATTTGTTTCATCACAAACTCGATTATTATGGTCAACCAAAAGATCGATGCTGATATTCTGTATTTACACACCTGCAGACTGTCAGAGAAGCCCTCAACTCGGCCATGGAGGAAGAGATGAACCGAGATGAAACCGTCTTCATCATGGGTGAAGAGGTCGCGCGATACAACGGTGCTTATAAGATCACTAAAGGTTTATTGGATAAATTCGGAGAAGATCGAGTGATTGATGTGAGTCTCAATTTCGTCTCTGATTTATTGAACCATGAAATCAGACCAGATCTCTGGTTTGTAGCTCGAGGATGTGATCAACTTGGTCAAAGGTGAAAATTCTGTATCTGAAATGTTGCTGATCCTCGTTCGAACCATACTATAGACCCCAATCACCGAATCTGGTTTCGCAGGTATGGCAGTCGGTGCTGCTTTATCAGGTCTTCGACCAGTCTGCGAATTTAGTGAGTGTTTTTCTCTCTTGCTTTTCGTACATTTGGGTATTCCCCATAAGACCCCATCGTCTTGACCAGGGATAATAGTCGAAAGAACGATCAACTAACTTCCATGACCTTCTCAGTGACATGGAACTTCGCCATGCAAGCCATCGACCAAATCGTCAACTCGGGAGGTAAGACCTACTACATGTCAGGTGGAAACGTCCCTTGTCCAGTCACTTTCAGAGGTCCCAACGGTGCCGCTGCCGGTGTGGCCGCTCAACATTCTCAAGATTACTCGGCATGGTACGGTTCCGTCCCTGGTTTGAAGGTTATCTCACCTTGGTCGGCAGCGGATTGTAGGGGTTTGTTGAAGGCTGCTATTAGGGATCCTAACCCTGTGAGTGTTGTTTCTGTGTGAACATAGCTCTGCGGAGAGGGTTTATGGGTGGTGGAGCACTATATGTTTTCTTGTGCGGGTGTAACAAATAATTCCATTCGGAATTGCCTATCATCCGACTTGTCAAAATCGATCATATGCATTAGACACACGGTTCGAGAAGCACAGCGCCCTTGGTAGAATCGTAGCTGACAATTTCTTCCCAAAACCATAGGTCTGTTTCCTCGAGAACGAATTGCTCTACGGTGTTTCATTCCCAATTACCAAAGAAGAGCTCTCCGAGGACTTCCTCCTGCCCATTGGTAAAGCCAAGGTCGAGAAGGAAGGATCCGACGTCACCGTTGTGACCCACTCCAAGATGGTCACTCACTCGCTTGAGGCCGCTGAATTGCTCGAGAAGAACGAGGGCATCAAGGTTGAAGTTGTCAACTTGAGATCTATCAGACCATTGGATATTGATACTATTATCAAGTCGGTCAAGAAAACGGGTCACTTGGTCACTGTCGAGGGTGGTTTCCCAGGTGAGCGATGTTCCCTCTTTGCATTCAATACTGCCCAAGAACCACGATAAGATCATTCAGGCATGATCCGATTGTGGTGTCTTGGATTATTGGTCAAGATGGACCAGTGCTAATGCCGTGTACAATCCGCAGCATTCGGTGTTGGTTCTGAAATCATCGCTCAGATTTGTGAATCCCCTGCTTTCGATTACCTCGATGCTCCCCCTGAGAGAGTCACCGGTGCCGATGTCCCTACTCCTGTAAGCTGTCTCGGTCTCTTCATGACAGCTTTTCAAACACTGCTTACTGTTTGTTTGTAATACTCTAGTACTCTGAATCCCTCGAACACATGGCTTTCCCCGATACCGACATCATCGCCAAGGTCCTCAAGCGACACCTCTGTGAGTGGTCTTGACGCTACGAAAGACGATGGCATGCTGATGTATGATCTGATGCGTAGACCGACAATAGATCATCTCTTAGTATGATAAGTCATCTCGGATAGGGCAGAATAGATCTGGTTGCTAGGTTTTGGTTGGGATGGGTTATTGCTTTCTTCTCTTTGCGTTTCCTTGTTCCATATCAGAGTAGCATGAGCATGTGAATATGGATATGCATCATTGGGCTTACAGTATCCGTTTGGGTGGACTGTGTGCATGGTGTATAGTGAAATTTGGATACACTGCTAGTAAAGTAGTATGGGTTGGATGACTTACTGTATTTTCACCGCGTATGAGATGTGCTCATGTGCCGGCAGATTGAATAGCAATAATGTGATTGTGTCATCCTTGATTCATCCTCGAACCTACCCAAACTACCTTTGATCAATTCACCTCTCATCCTCTTCATCTTATCTTTTGATCATCATCGTTGATCATACCCATCAGAGCATATCCATCAGGACTGTTCAACATCATCAGCTCAAGCATCGACATTGACACCTCAGAACATTCGTCCAGGATATACGATCGAAAACAGATCCAAAAGGGATGATATCCCTCACTCCCATCACCCGATTATGGGTCCTCGTGTTCTCCCTAGGCCTGGTATACAGTCTGGCAGTACCTTCGACCGCCCCAGCTCCGACTCATACTCATCACGATCAAGATGCCCAGAGTGGGATGTTCGACTTGACGAGCTTCGATCTAGGCTCTGTACCGCTTATGAATCTTCCCAGAACGGATACCAATAAAGGTTGGTTGGCCAGATGGTTAAGTATGGGTGGGGAAGGAGAGGTGGTGATTCATGTGAGCTTGTCCTGTGTTACCTACTTTCCTCCCATCCACCTCGTACTCCTACAGTACAATCATACATAACTCGCACTTCAAAGTATAACAAGAAATATCAAAGCTAACTTTGCCACCCCCAGCTCCCACCCTTATCCCACCCACTCAACCTAACCCTCCCTCATCGACCCGCTTCGTTCCCCGATCTCAACCACTTATCCCTCCCACTCCCACTCTCAGGATTCCTCATCCCCTTCTCCAAGCTCTCCCTCTCCCTCGACGATAACACCTTCATCCCAGACAACTCCAACTTGGCGTGTCTCCCTCCTCTGGGATTACCCCGCCTACCACCCCACCCGCCAGCTGGAGAGAGCTATCAGATCGTCCTGGTCGAAAGGGGTGGGTGTGACTTTGCGACGAAGGTTCGCGCGGCTCAGGATAGGGGTGCGCATGCGGTGGTTGTTGGGGATAGTGTGGCTCATTTGGGGGAGAGCGATGAGGAGGGGAGGAAGAGGGAGAGTTTGATTACTATGTTTAGTCCTGGTGAGTGGGGCCCTTCCTTCATCGATCATCTAAATCGCCGCTCGGCAGGCTTTAATTCTGGATATGTGATAAATCACGAACGTCGGATTACATTCATGATTTTCGATTCTGATTTTGATTCTGAAAAAAAACCCTTGACGAGTCACAGGCAACGTTGAATGTGTCAGTACTGATAACTGGTCTGACCGGTATTGCAGAAGATACAGACTCGATCTTCATCCCCTCCGTATTCGTCTCCCGAGCCTCGTACTTGGCTCTGAGGGATCTACTGGCAAATGGTACGTCGTCTGGTAAACAGGAGAGAGAGGGTTTATGGATAGATCTGTCTCAAGGGTCTGATGAGTCTGGGTGGGTGATTCCCTTTTGAGTTCAGCTCCAAAGATCATATCCATACATCGTTGAAATCGAATTCACAAGCTGACTTGATATGTTATGGCATTGTAGAGCACTCACGAGTCTGCTGTCTTTCGCATTGCTCATGCCCAGTTTGTTCCTTTTGGCGACTGTTGCCATCCATCGGATCAGAGTTGCTAGGTTAGTGATAGTCTCTCTCTTTCTCGCTCTACGTCATGTCACTTGTCACTTCTCTTTTAGCATGACCAGCTGTACTCGATACCGCCAGTAGTGTATTGTCCCCCTCGGAAATAAGAGAATCTTCATCAATGCTAACACCTCTTACCCGCTGATACAGACAACGCGAAAAAGATCGCGCGCCACCTATGATCGTCCTCTCCCTCCCCGAGCGAATCTGGACGCCCGACATCGTATGGGAGAAAGACGACTCGTCGTCTGATCGATCCGTCCATTCACAACAATCTCAATCCCGATCAAGATCACATTCACCAAGTCATTCAATACTCATCAACAAGAAACCCACCGCCGTAGATACAGAAGTGACCGATGAATCGCAAATCGCATCTTCATCTTCGGCCATCCCACATTCACCGGCATTAGAACACCCCCCTCCACCCATCTCGCCTTCGGAAGTTCGTACCCCACCGCCGGTGTCAGTATCGATCGAACTTCCCTCGTCACCCCTCGAGGGGGCCTCAGCGTCCGCATCGAAGCATAAGAATAAGAGACGACACCGACATCATGTGAAGAGACAGTATTTCTCGAAAGATGAATGTGCGATCTGCATGGACAATTTCGAAAAGGGCGATGTAGTTAGGATATTACCTTGTGGTCATGTTTTTCATAAGGAGGAGTGCGACGAGTGGTTGATGAAGTGGAGAAAACTTGTGAGTTTGAGTGACGAGTACCGTACATACATCAGACTGAAAGCTGATAGATACATTGGTACTTTGTTCAGTGCCCAACTTGCCGAGCAGATGTGACCCTCCCTCCAGGCGGCGCAGTAAAAGGATCGACCCTCACTCCTGTTACAAATCCACCGGACCATCTTCCCGGAGCGGAGATACCCAGACAAAGGGAGAGTTCATGGGTTGGTTTGTTCCGATCAGCCAGAGAGAGGTTATACGGGTTATGGGGGAGTAGCAGTGAGGATGGCAGTGATGAGGAGAATGAGAACACACCGCTTATACCTAGGAGTCCTACGGGACATGGGAGGAGGGGATCGACAACGTCCATTTAAAGTATTTCGCAGATTCACTATACTGTCCCAAATCTCACATCTGCTTAACTCAAATTATATTTTGTATATCTTTCACTTGGATTCTTATGTTGTTGATATTCTGTTTGTATCTTTTTTGTTGGTATTTCTTTAGGTTGTATATACGACACTATACGATACGATAATCACCCCTATTGTTCCATCTCTTATGCGTTTTATGACTCCCCTCATGAAATACGATATACGTACTCGTCAAGTACATCGCGAGGTAAACCTTGTGTCTGATTCGGTAGGAATACCAGCATGGTCCGAGTAGTCAGATCCTCTCACTCATGATTTCAGCTGCGCCCTCGGAGAACAGCAAATATCAGATATCTCTTGATTGAATTGGAAATGATATGATATTCATACAGTGATATCACAGAAATACAACAGATGTTCTGACACTCAGACCATTAGATCCTCCTCCTCTACCTCCCACCCCTTGACGGTCCCATCCCCCTATACCCACCTCCCCCAGACTTACTACTCTTCCTGGCCTGATCCTCCTTCATCAGCCTCTCCACCTCACTCATCGTTCTCTTCCCTCCTCCGTTCATCTCATCTCTACTAGAGTCCGTTTTGGGAGTTTTGGAAGATTTGAAGACGTTCATTGGAGCTGGGCGTTTGAGAGGATTGATACTGATGGGTTTGGTGCTGGGTGTGGAGAAAGTGGAGAATCCCGATCCAATCGTTGGTTTCGGCTCTTCTTCCTTCTTTTCGTCTTCACCTCCACCTCCATTTGCGGTATCTCCATTCGTACCTGCTGTAGGTGTTGTACCGAACAGATTCAAGCTTATCTTCTCCCCTTCCTTCTTTTCCAACCCCTTTGATTGTTCGGCGCCATTCGCCTCTTGTTGTAACTTCGCTCGAGAGATTTGTTCTTCTAGCATCTTACGTTCTCGCTCTTCGCCGTCCATTGTGGCTCGGTCTTTCTTCTGCGCTGCGGCCTGGGTGATTGATTACAGTATATCAGCAATGGTCTCTTACCATTCATGTTATAAGAACGATGACTGGCAATGGACATCGATGTTATAACCACCTCCCTTGCTGAACAACAGCACCGCATATACGCAAGATCCCAACACAAAGGTGACCTAATACTTCTCTCCACTCAACTCAAATAACAGAACCCAACACCCTCCCCAGCATCTTCTCATCAGGTCACCCAAAAACCATAAAAACCCACCTGCCTAGCCAACGTTTCCGGCCTATTATCAACCCAAGTAATCCACAATCCCTTCTCATCCTCATCCACATGAACTATCCCCTCCTTCCCCAGCGTCTGGATAAACCCGCTCAACGTAACCCACCGAGTGGAATTCATGTGAATATGATGTTTATCCTGGATGTACTCGTTGTACACTGCGTTGGCCCTTACTCGATTCGTCTGGTGTCGGGTTCGGAGGAGGAGTAGGAATTCGGATTGGAATTGTTGGGAATAGTCGTTGATTGCTGCGCCTGCTTTGGGGCCTAGGAGGAGGATCTTGCGCATGTGGGGTTCGGAGCGGCAGTGCGCCTGGGTGAGTGAAGTATGTTAGCTGTCTTGATCTTGGTGCTTGACTTGCATGTGAGACGTAGATGGGTCAAATATGTGGGAGGGCAGAGGGGCACGGAAACAGATGTAGGTAGGAGAATCAGGACCCACCTGGAACCCATTCTCATCTCGACATTGCTTTTCACATACTTGGCAGTACCAACGTAGTCTGCCCAGACCTGTAGAAATGACACACAAAACCATGTCATGAGTCAGTATTTGGCTCTTTGAGATCAATGAGAAGGTTGAGAACACCCAACCCACCCTTCGCCTTGATGGCGTTTCCTATAGCTTTTGCTGAGCCCGCTTCTGCTTTACCCATTGTTGTATCTGGGTTCTTGGTCGTACTTTGATCACTGATGGCAGAGTGAGGTAGATGAGAGAGGTAGAATCAAAGTGAACGAGTGAGATGCTTTGATATTTATAGGTTTATGGGTGGCAACGAAGAAACGACGGAATCAATTTTAGCACCAAGCAGTCAGAATGCAGAATGCCGACGGAACTGGTCACCGAGAGAGACACGAACAACAGTACTGTACTGCAGTGTTGAAATGCATATATAGGATATCCCATCTCTCTTCGCTGTTCTATGTTCTACTCATACAGCAACTCTAGCATTACGAACACGATGTCAGGTCTATCAGACGATACGCTGAGGAAGGTGAGCAAACAGGATTTCCTCAGCTGTCATCGTGGGAATAGTATAAATGAGCTAACTTTTGCTTTTCAGATCCTCACCCAGATTCAACAACAGGTAAGTCAAGTCGACCAGTCCTATCTTTTCAGACGATCATCGATACGTCCTATCTTCTCAGCAATCTCGACGACAGCTCAGGACATAGTGAATTATCATCAGAGCGCGCATTGAGCTGATACTCCACACGCAAATAGGCAATCCAATCGCAGAAACAGCTCTCCCTCGTCCGAGCTCAGATCCAATCAAAGGAAAAGGAGAAGAAGATTCTCTCGTTGACTGTCAGAGAGCTGGATAATGTACCTAGGGATGGGAGTGGGGCGATGTACAAGGGTGTGGGGAAGATGTGAGTGTTCGCGATATTCCTTAGTAAGGCAGAAGATCGGGAAGGAGAGCTGGAGGTATTGCAATGGAAACAGATATGGTGGATCCGAGGATGGGACGGTGTGAGGAAGGCGAATGATTAGACCAAATGGCACACCCGGGTTTAGTGGTCGCTCCACAGTAGCACGTGCTGATTGCTAACATGCTTTGGTACAGGTTCATAGAGCAGGATCGTAAAGACGTAGACTCGGAGCATTCGGCGCAGGAGAAGCAGATAACTGAAGAGCTAAGCACGCTGACCAAGAAGGTGAGTTGGGTTGGTCCTATCGCGTCAGATCAACGGGAATGAATCAACCAGTACTCTCGAAACCTTGTCTTTACAGAATTGTCATACAGCAGATATGAAAACAGATAGACAGACGCTAATTCGCTTCACTTGCGGGAACAGTCGAAATACCTCGAGAAGCAATTCGACGAGGCCAACTCGCAGTTGAAAGATATCGTGAGTTTCGATTTCTGCTCTTGATCTCTTATCGTTGTCCTGTCGCAAAAGATCATTGTTCTTCGCTTTGGTGCTTCTCAAATTCGGCTATGCTATTTATATTTACCTGCACCAGGGTCAGCCTGCTGCTGCCAAAGCATATTGTATGTGTCCAGGCTTACGCTGATCATCTCTCTGTAATATACAGTTCCACAGCCAACAGCGTCAGGCTGCTTAAGGTGTTCACTCGTCCTGCTAGGGATGATGTGGAGAGGGAAGGAGTCCAGTATATACCCATAATGATTTATGCACATCTGTCAATTATCGTGAATCAAGCTGGCAGAAGATAGTAACAAATCAAATGCTTATGATCTGATCGCTCTGCGCGTATAACCTGCCATCGGTGGACAGACGATGTGAAAGCTAACTTGAGCCGTGCTTCTGAGTATGGACTGGTCCATTGAGTAAGGATAATCAAGCGAATCCGAGAAATAGAACCAGAAAAATGCACAGGATTCATGCTTTTTTGATCATTCCATTCCACTCTTACTCTTCTACCTGATATATACATTCCACCCCTCATCCTTCTACCTCGATCTCCATCCACGTGTAAGCTACAGGAGAGATACTTCATCAGCTAGAGTTTGTACAACGGAACAAAGTCTCTGCCCCTTGGGCGTCATAAGTGGTACATTGAAACTCACGAGTTTTCCTGTTCATCTACCCCGGAATCCTTTCGACCGAACGACCTATCCGATTCTCATGACTACACGTAACACAAGTCAGCGTCCCACCATATACCTTATCTGTGTTGGAAAATTACTCACTAGCATTGATCAAATCTCCCTTCTCAGCTTTCAAAGCCTCCTTGGCCTTCTCCTCTGTACATCCAGTCTGAGCTACAACGAGGTTCACATCTTCCTCGGAGATCTTGACGTCGGCGTCGCCATCGGCAGGAGCGGGGGCGTCGGTGGTGGCTGGTTGAGAGGCGGGTTTATCGGAGTCTTCGAGAGCTGGGGCTCTGTGGGTTGGGTTGGGGTTATACCAAGTACGATGGGGTGTATATCAGATGAGTTGTATTGTGAGATACGGGGAAGTGGGTGATGATCATTATGAAATGAATGGTACGTAGATCGTTTGATAGTTTTGATAGATATAGAAGTGATAGTTAGACAAAGAAATAGTCAGTATAAATCCTTATTATATGAATTGTATTCCCCCATCCAGCCCCTAGCTTTCATAGTATACTACGCCCCCATCCCACCCCTAGCTGCCACTATGGATAGAATGCACTCACTCATCACCACCCATCAAATCTTCCAAACTCTTAGGCACCCCCTCCTTGAACCCACCCTGCGCATGCGCCTTCTGAGCAGCCTGACTGGAAGCCGCAAGCTGAGCCTGAGCTTGCAATTGAGCAGCTGATGAGGGATCCTCCAATTTAGCCTCTCCAAATACGATATAACAATCTGATCCGGGGGCCTTGTATACCTCTGGTTGAGCTACGACCATGAGCACACCCTTGGGTCTTCTGAGAGTAACTCGTTGGATTCCTTGTACCCTCTTCAAACCGAGACCTTCGAGGGCTTTTCGGGCCTTTCGCTCGGGTCGGGATTGGATGTCGATTTGGGTTGATTCTGTGTCGTCGATGGTGAGGTTTTCGATTGACATGGTGTTGGTGTTTTGTTTGGGTTGGTAGTATAGGTTAGAGGGGTAGAAGGTTAAGGAAGATGATATGAGGTGAGGTGAGGTTGAAAGGGTCAATCAAGCTGGTTAGTACAGCGGGGCACAGTGAGCAGTGATAATGGCGTGAGTGAGTGGGAATGTGGCAGTTTTGCCCCAATATATGAAATGACGTGGATATGTTACCCGGTTACACCTTATCACCTGCTTTTTATTCCGTCGGTATATATCATAGAAGTAACGGGGATAATTCCTTCGGGGGGCGGTCAAGAGACGCGAGTTACATAAGCGGAGAAACCGAGCATGTAGTCATCAATCTCGGCCTTGAATTGCCAAGTACTACGTAGTGGGTTAGGTTAGTGATTCACTCGGTGTGCGAAAGTGAAAGTACGGTTTATCGGAACAAGTCTAATTACGAGTGAGATCGTATCATCATCTCGCGTAAGTGGAGTGGAGTGGATGCATTGCTAGCATATTATGTATGGCCGAGACAATTACCAACACACTCACACTCACCGTTCAGACCGAAGGGGACTTATCATACATCCATCTTGATTCTTTACTCTTTATATACATACTAGGTAGTATCACAGAACGACGTAGATCGTAGATCATCCATCTATCCATCTATACATCTATACATAGAAAAGATTCATCCTCCTCACCTATATTCAATTATAATTAATCTAACCAGCTCCATCATCCTACCGTGTATCTCTTATCTATAGTTCCATCGAGTATCACACCACACCATGTCATCCTTCTTCACCAGATCAAACAAATCAGCCTCATCTTCTTCTTCCTCACTCGCCAAACAGCCCAAAGCCAACGCTACCTCTGATATCTTCACTGAACCAAGTCAGGAGAGCAGCGTTAAAAAGAAATGGGATTACAATGAGACGCAACTCAAGCAGGTAAATCCTCGTCTCCTTTACTCCACCTCACTCTGAGAATGTGGTGCTGATGATCACCTGTCATCTAGATCGAAGAGCTGAAAGCTGTAAGTGTCCCTCTCTCATCGCATGTTCAACAGAATATATCATCTCATCAGAGATATATACGAAGAACCGTCCATGCCCGCCTTATCATTGCTAATCACTCTATCACTATACTTCCCAGTTCACATCAACCCTCATCCTCCCATCGACAGACCCATACCACCCCTGGGAACTCCGATTCCTCAATGATCCGGGTACTCATCCCAGGTACATGCGAGCGGCCAAGTGGAAGATGGACGACGCCAAGAAGAGGATCCAGGGTACCATCGAGTGGAGGAGGGAGTACAAGCCTGAGTTGATTAGTCCTGATGATGTGGGTGTTGAGGCTGAGACGGGGAAGATGTGAGTGGGGTTTCTCTTGAGGTGGTAGTAGATGGAGAGAAGCTGGCAGTGGATCTGGCCAGAATTGATTGGAAGTCACGAAAAGATACATATCGGCGTACATTCTCTCAGTTCTGGGTTGAAGATCAACCCCAGTGGGAACAGACGTAATAGCACGATTTGAGTGGATCATAGCATGTGCTAACACCATTGCTTTGATCAACCACAGCATCCTCACCGGATTTGACGTTGACGCTCGACCCATACTCTACATGAGACCTGGACGAGAGAACACCGAACGAAGTCCGAGACAGATCCGACATCTGATTTATCACCTGTAAGCGTGTTTTCCTCTCGGCCTGATCTTATAACAGGGACTAGGCTGATTCATGGCATCCGGAAATATAGTGAACGAGCACTCGACTTCATGCCTCCTGGACAGGAACAAGTCGCTATCATCGTTGATGTGAGTTGTCATTGCCTATCACTTGTTCTGCCTATCCTGGTCTCACTTCTGCACCGACTGCCATATCGTGTACCGTCATACACCTACCAGCCATGCAGGTTAGAGGGGTTCAGCTGATGCTAAATCGTGTATGCAGTACAAGTCAGCTACCTCGCAGTCCAACCCTTCCATCGCTGTCGCAAGACAAGTGCTCAATATCCTGCAAAACCATTATGTCGAGAGGTTGGGTAGAGGTCTGGTAGTGAACATGCCGTGAGTTTTTCTATAAAAAGTCTCTCTATCTCACTCTCTATGACACTCTACTTGTCATCTCCACGACTCTCAGATCAGGACGACGATCGTGGTGACTTTTGCTGACTTCACTCGGTAATACATGTAGCTGGTGGATTAACGCTTTCTTCACCGGTATCACACCGTTCTTGGATCCAATTACCAGAGACAAGGTGAGCTCAATACGATTCCATCAGGACTTGATTTGAATACTTCATTTACTGATCCACGTCCCTCTCATGATGTAGATCCGATTCAACCCCAAACTCACCGAGCTCGTCCCAGCCGCTCAATTGGACTCAGAATTCGGCGGCGACTACGTATTTGAATTCAACCATAAACCGTATTGGAAAACTATAACCGAGTGAGTGGGATATCCATCTCAACCTGTGTCCTTCATACCCCTGACTAACCTTGATTCCGTGCTACTTTGCAGATTCTGCCACATCGCTCCGGACGGTTCGAGGATAAACGAACAAGGCGAGAAGATCTACCCACCTTCAGGGAACGGTATCAAAGCTGCCATGGAGGGATTACATCCAGTCCAGGGAGCAGTGGCCACGGGTCAGGTGGAGAAGGTAGATAATCTGGAGGTGTTGAAGAGCCCTACCCCTCCGACAACCACTACACCGCCAGCTGGTGATGCTGCTCCAGCTCCGAATGGCGCGGCAGAACCAACAGAGAAAGAAGGAAGTGAAAAGACCTTGACGGAGGAGAATGAACCTTCCTCGAATGGGCTGGAAGATGGAGTAAAAAGGATGACCCTCAATAGAGCGCTAACGACTGTTCCTGGTGCGCCGGAGGGGGACGCGGTATTTGATCATCCGCCTACTGAGAGTGAATTAAGAGAGGCGAGACAGAGCTTGGAGGGAAGGTAGGCATCGGAAGAGAATGGAGGATATGATCGACGAGGAAAGAGACTGTGATTCAAAGGGGAGTGATAAAGAGATCCATATGTATCTTAGAAATATTTCGAGGTTGGTTGATGGTTGATGTTCGATGGTTGAAGTTTGGTTTATTCTCGTGGTTATCGTGATTTACTTTCTGGTGAATGCAGGTATAGTATTTCGTAGCAAGTATATAACTTGGTGTATCAAGATCATTATATAGATATGCAGGGTAGTATGAATCGGTTCTCGTGTATCGTGCAATGCATCTAGGATCAATTTAATCAACTGTACTGTATCTCGATGTCTACCACGACTACAACCAAAACTACTATAACCTATTTCGAAACACATCAATCAAGTCCAAAGACATGTTCAGCAACTGTGATATTGCTGGATTGCCGTGCACTGCGACTTGGCCATCTATCACTATCACCAAAATAAACACCAGTATCAGTATCAGTAACAGTGGCAGTAATCTTGGTTTGATTCCAGTGTTTATCTTAGTACATAGTACAGTATACAGCAAAGTAAGTTAGTTGAGATAAACCCTCCGTCCCCTGAGTATACAGTGCAATGTGGGTCTGAACATGAGGGAGGGATCGAAAGGTGAATATTCTGCCGAGATGATACCCAAGTTGCTTCTACGGGGGAGCTTGGATATCCTCATTGCAGACGAATACATCGTTACATTATTGTATATCTATGTTGCTTGAATGGTGACAGGCGATATTGTACAGTACACGGTAAATGGGGACCATGTATCCGGTAATGATGATCTCTGCTGCTGCATTCACCCAGACACGAAGCTTTGTCCCTCCCCAGGTGATTGTTGATACGTCCATGCACATTGCGCTGTTTATGATGATGAAGGTTTCTCATCATCCCTAGATACGAAGCCCAATCAGCATCCTCCCGGCACACCAACACCACAAAGCTTGATAATCTAGCGGAACCACCACTCACTTGGCGTTCAGCAACGACAGATACAATGTCCAAGCTATACCGCAGGTCGATTGGAAGGGCACACGATATTGGATAGGCATCAATTTGAAGTTTATCGTTTGGATGAGGGGCCATACTTTCCAGTTTGCTATCAATGCGGCTGCATGCAATTGTCCAATCAGCAGTTTTCTCGATTATATGTATTGGTCAATATCGAGCAGATATATGTGTACTTACGGGCGTACATCTGGTAAATAACATTGGAAGGTCAGTAACAGCACACCGAACAACGGAGCACGTTCCACAACACTCACGTCGGAGAATTTCTCTTTGATCCCTTCTAGACTTCTGCCTTCCATGAATCCCATTGAGGATATGAAGAGGGTTAGCTGTGTTGAGATAGATGGGTGAATCAGTATGATCAGCGATAGAATGATATTCCCATGAGTGATATAAGGACACTCACACCAAATGGTGCCCTACAGTCCGTGACATATCGTCAGCTAAACCTCATCTCTGAAGATTCGACGTATCCCAGACAAGAAACTTCTTCCCCAATCTCTTAGTGGACTGGAACTCCCTGCACCTCCTCACATCTCAGATGGTATCTCATGAGCACAACTACACTCACATGATAAGTTGATCCGCAGCTACACGCTTCGCCAACCCCAATCCAGCACCCTTCGACCCTATCCTAACTGGGATGGCCCTCTCCAACAACCTCATCCAATGTCCTATCAGAGGTCCCATCGCCATACCGTATATTGCGAAGCGGAGGGTACGTTCGGGGTCATACGAGGGTGTTGGGGATGTGGGCGTGGGGGTGTGTAGCTAGTTCGGATACAATGAATTAGCACTGGAAGGGGAGAGCAGTGGGCGAGATAGATTGTATTCATCGCGTTGAAGGGTGGACTGTTTTCACTCACTAGTATGGTAGATGTTTGTGCCTGGGATAGGAACGTGATCAGCACAATATCCCCCTTTCCTCTTGCATTCCTTGACAGTTGATCAGACAGTACAAAGGGATGTAGAATATCTGTGAGATCCCTTGTGTCTGACATGAGAATAAACGACCACTCACCAAAGCATCTGCGATGGTATTCAACACCCCATTGGTCACTATCAGAGTAGGTATAGGTCTCCGATCGAAATTCGAGTTGTAATACCTTGCGAAATTCAGTAGGAACCGAGGTGCCATCTTTATCTATCTATCCTATCTCGAGCTATCTATCTAAAGCAGATATTGTCGGTTGTCTTGCGGATTTGGCGGTTCAGTGGTGCTTGAGATGTAGCTGCGTGTACTGCACAGTCGACCTCGTATGAATGTATAAATATATAATGTATGTACGTATGTATGTATGATTGTTATCGTTATCGTGATCGCACCCAGGAGGAAGAAACGAGTGAAAAGTAAAATAATGAGGTGCACGTCATACTTATATAGTAGTGTGGGGATCTGTTGCGGGGTCAGTCAATCTGAACACAGATCACGTGACATATAGCGGATATCGTATATCTCGGCAAAACCATCTACCAAATTAACCGGCACGATATATATCACTACTGTATAGATTCACCTCGATGATAAGGCGTGTTAGCAATCATCATCATACATATACATATATAAATCAGTGATCGTCCTTACAAGTACTCGATCACCCCTCTTTTCTCATCTTCTTACTCCTTCTATCAGAAAGAGCACCGCTAAGAGGGATCAAGTATCACACCATGACAACACCCCTCCTCCCCTCCTCACTCCCCCTCATCCCTCTTCCTTCCCCTCAGGTCCTCTATCCACATATGGGACTGACTATCCCCCTATCCACCACTCAGCTTACCCTCGTACTCAACGCTGTCCAGTCAAACCTTAATGGGAAAGGTGGGAATGGCGAGAGGGGGATGGTGGGGGTCGTGCCGGTTGCAGAGGGCGATAGGAGAGTGGGACGATGGGCGTGTGGTGAGTTAACCATCGATGGCTAAAATCTTTTGTAAAGACTTAGGAATGATTGAAGGAACTCATGCTGAAGCTGGCTTGATACCTCCTATCCTGAGCATAGCCGCCCGAATCAAGAACGTCCACAAGAGCACAAGTGACGACGATGTATATTTTCTCGATGTACAAGGGTTGGTGAGTGATCGTCAATCTACCGTTACACCTTTTCACTCAATGCGGACTTCCTGAAGAAATCAGAATGGAAGCTGACCCCTCGCTAGGCCCGAATCCGCCTGCCCCGCTCTCTGCCTCCGATCCTCTCCATCCTCCCATCAATACCCGTCCCTACCTCCCCCTTTTCCCTCCCAATCCCCTCACTCACCCAACCCGCAACAGACCTCATACCAATCGCCTCGAAGTTACTACCCGAAGAATTACATTCCCATATGAACAATCTACCTCCATCATTACTGGCCGATATCCTCGTCACTGTCCTCGGAGTGGAGTGGGATCTCAGAGTCGAATTACTTGGTATACCAGATCCCGAAGCCAGATCTCAGAGAGTACAAGGCATTCTTATCGACCTCTTGAACTCAAAAGGTATCACCCCTTCAAACAAAAACATAAGTGGAAAACCAACGTCGAAGGCGTTAATTCTCAAACCCAAACAACCTCTTTCCGTCGCTGGCAAACCACCCTCAACCGCTGGTCAAGCACAATCCTCCGTACCCGAAGATCTGAGATCATTGTTCAACCAGTTCCAAACTCGGTTACCTGAACTTTCGATCAATGCCAAAGAAACGATTCAGAGAGAGTTGACCCGTTTGAGCAAGATACCACCCCAATCGGCCGATTATGGCGTATCGAGAACGTATGTTGAATGGTTACTAGCTTTACCATTTAAGAGGGTCAGCGAGAATTACGAGATTGATCTGAAGAGTGCGAGAAAGAGGCTGGATGGGGATCATGAGGGATTGGAGGGGGTTAAGAAGAGGGTGGTGGAATATTTGGCTGTTTATAGGTGGGTAGACCTCCTCACATATATCCCTTCTTATTGTTATCTCGGCGGACTTTGTGCACATGTAAATAAACAGATGAAGGTAGAAACATGACTGACGCATTCATCTCGTTGTTTGGTAGACTGAAGAAACAGCTTTTTGACGAAGCGCAAGACAAGAAGAAATTGCCCAATTCTGCTCAGCATAACCCGTCTACCGATAAGATTGACCAAGAAGACGGGAGGAATCTTTTAGCTCTTATACCTGCCACTGAAAAGCAGAGTGTACAATCGATCCCAACAGACCAAGTCCCAACTGATTCACAGGGTATAGTCGGCGATGATGAGCCTCCTTCCGATGTTTATAGGGATAAGGGACCGATCTTGCTGCTTGTTGGTCCACCTGGTGTTGGTAAGACGTAAGTGTGCACTTCACACGATCAATTTTTTGCGTGCCACTAGTTGTTTATGGTATCGTCAAAGCATTATTAAGGTGATATTTTCTTCAACTGACATCTCTTTCCATCACTACAGATCAATTGCCAAATCTCTCGCTACATCCCTCGGAAGAAAGTTCCATCGTATCTCCCTCGGAGGAGTGAGGGATGAAGCTGAGATTCGGGGACATAGACGAACGTAAGCTTCAGCTTCGAATTGCATACCGAGAGAGATAAGCAGGACAGCTGAACCTCAAAATCATAGATACGTGAGCGCGTTGCCTGGCTTGCTGGTCCACGCAATGCGTAAAGTAGGGGTATCGAATCCTCTCGTACTGCTCGATGAGCTTGATAAAGGTGAGCTGGCATTATGTGCATCGAATCATGTGGAAATCAGCTGAGGACATGATGTAGTTGGCCACGGGGGATTCCACGGTGATCCGTCGGCGGCACTCTTGGAAGCGCTTGATCCAGCTCAGAATTGGAATTTCCACGATCAGTGAGTGCGATTCATGCTCATACTTTCAGCTGCTCCATACTGGACTTTGATAAATATCACAGCTGACAATGCGAACCTCCAAAAGCTATCTCGGAGATGTCCCCATCGACCTATCTCAAGTTCTGTTCATAGCTACCGCCAACACCCTCGAATCGATCTCATGGCCTTTATTAGACAGATGCGAAGTCATCGAGTGCTCGGGTTATATCACCCCCGAGAAGTTGGCAATCGCTCAGAAATTCTTGTTGCCAAAGCAGATCAAAGAATGCGGAATGGATAGTGCGTTGATCAAAGTGGATGAAGGGGTTTTAGAGAAAGTCGTCACGGAATATACAAGAGAGGTAAGCTATATGTACCTCATCGCCACCACGAGGGCATCCACAGCTGACGATCGGTGAGATTTGCAGTCCGGAGTAAGAGAACTGGAAAGGAAAATTGGGCAATTATGTAGGAACAAGGCTGTTGAGTATTCCATTTGGCGCGAGCCAGATTCAAATGGCGAGAAGCCAAAGTACGATCCGAAGATTGATTTGGAGGATGTAGAGAGGATTTTGGGTGTGTCGCATTACGGGAGGGAGAGGCCTGAGAGTAATGTTCGACCAGGTGTGGTAAAGTGAGCTTTCAGTCTATCAACTTTGTCTACTCAATGGAGGGCACTTCATGTTCGTGATGGGCTCGTATTGATTCATTGACTTACTTGTAGTGGTCTTTCGTATAACGGCTCGGGAAACGGTAGTCTTCTTGTTATCGAGACGCTTCTCGTACCTGGTGGATCGGGTAGATTGGTAGTTACTGGTAGACTTGGTGAAGTGTTTAGAGAAAGTATTGAATTGTGTCTTACTTGGGTGAGCCGAATCTCAGTGCCGTGCGTGATCCGTTGCTGACTGCACGGGAATAGGTGAAATCGCGTTCTTTGAGTCTGGGTATTGTCCAATCGGTCGAGGAAGATCCGTTGAAAGGGTTCGATATTCATGTGAGTTACACTCATACTTCGACATATTGTAATGTTACTTCATTACAGTCGATTAGGGTTAAAGAGGACCGGAAGATCGCTAATGACTTTTCGACAGTATCATATACCCGAAGGAGCTGTACACAAAGATGGCCCAAGTGCAGGTATAGCCACTGTGCTAGCGTTTGTCAGCTTATTAACCGGCAAGGCTGTCAGTAGTGAGATTGCTATTACTGGTGAGATGTCGTTGAGGGGATCATGGTGAGTCAATGCAGCTGGACCATCGTAATTCGTTTGCTGAGGTAAGCTGATACCACCTTTTGTGAGGATAGTCTGAGAATTGGTGGTGTCAAGGAAAAGGTTATAGGAGCTCACAGAGTGGGAGTGAAAAAGTGAGTCGCAGTGTCTGGCTACTCAAATCGTTTGATATGTAGTATGAACGCAGGAACCATTATCATCTTTCGAGATGCTCAAGATGCTCATAGCTAATCTTGCATTGAGCGTAGGATCATCCTCCCTCGATCTAATCGACCAGACGTCTCTGCAGATGTCCCCTCTCAGGTGAAAGAGGACATCACATTCGTATATGTAGATAAGATCGAGCAAGCCATCGAGGAAGTTTGGGGTAAAGATATCTGGGTTGGCGGAGGTGAGAAGGAGCTGGGGTTGAAGGTCGATGCGAGGTTGTAGATTGTTGCGTACTGCTCTCTGTATACATACGTTTTCATTCTTTTTGTACAGTACAAAATTTGGTTGATATATTACTTGACGTTGTATATAACCACCCGACACCCATTACTCTGACTGCTCAGATAGTATGCATACTGTTATTCGACGAGATATCTTACGAGAGGTGTCCGATTGATTCGCATTGATTCGATTCAATCAAGATCAACCCGGTCAGGAGTCAAGTGATATCCGGTACTTAACAACAAGCTTATCTCCGCTGTACCTCTTCTTTCTTCTTTTACACCCTCAATAATCGTGTTTATAGATGTAAGATAGACAAAATATAATGCCGCCCATCACTTCCTCTCATCCCCTAGGGTCAGGGGAGGACAACTCACCCCCCACATCCACATCAAGGAAGAGACGCGGGCTGGCATGCGAGAGATGTAGGAGTAGGAAACAGAAATGTGGGTTTGGCTTCCTTTTCTCTTGTCCTCAATCATCGCTTGCTTATATCTTGTATACACGAGAGGGATGCTTTGTGCTCAACTTGATCGTGCTTCATCTAATAGGCCTTCCGGGTCAAGGAAGTCGATGTCGGAATTGTCAACGAGCCGACACACCATGCGAGTTTATAGAGAAGAGCGCTAATGAGATATACCTCCAGAGGTGGGTCCGATCTTTTCTATTCTCTCTTCCTCCTCTCCTCCCTTTGCTCGACATGTGGAACATGTGCGAGTTCTCAATACTTATATGTCTTGTATTTATGCCAATAGGTATACAACAGAATTGGAAAATCGAGTTAAACAATTGGAAGAATACATTACCTCCTCGAGGATCAGCATAGCAGCTTCGACTTCAGCATCGGCTTCTGGATCGAGTCAAAGTCCTCAAAATCAGAATCAGAGTCAAAATTCTCAGAGTACGTACCCGGGTGGTAATATCGATGCGAGTGGGTCCGGAAGGAGGGGAAGCGATGATGATAATTTGGCTACTGGGGTTGGGTTCTTGAGTCTGAATGTAAGTTCCTACCTCTAAACAAAGGGTAGGTCACCAACTGAGATCGATGATTTCACTCTATAGGGAAGCTCTGATCCGCTGTACCTCGGTGGAAGCTCTGGTGTAGGCTGGGCCAAGGTGTTGATGCAGTAGGTGCAGCCATTTCCCGGCCATATCTCCAAGGCGAACCAGTCCTGAATAACAGAGTCATGTATAACTATACTTACTGATGGCACCACCCTCGCAGCTCTCTCAAACACAAGACCACCACAAGTACCTCCCCGCGGATCAACCGCCTCTCCCCCTCATCACATACAATCCACCTCAACCCCTATCCCCCAGACATATCAGACCAGGTACCCCTACCTGCCCCACCAGCAGAAA
Organism: Kwoniella bestiolae CBS 10118; assembly: GCF_000512585.2. Lineage (NCBI taxonomy): Eukaryota > Fungi > Basidiomycota > Tremellomycetes > Tremellales > Cryptococcaceae > Kwoniella > Kwoniella bestiolae. Next base: position 1,516,550 of record NC_089248.1, read on the forward strand.
ACCTCGGTATACATTACATCACCACGGTCTACTACAGAGTGCAATCAAGATATGGGTTCCTCGATTGGGTGAATATACAAGGTTGGCAAGCGGATTACAAGAAGTTGTGCGGTCTTCAACCCCTCAACACGCACAGAGAAGGAGAGATATCGGGATCGGTGGAAGATCATTTCGGGGCATTCTTTTTGTGGATGTTATATGGGTTTGGAGCGAAGTTGTGCGAGAATGAGGGACCTGTACCGCATGAGGTGGGTCGAGTGTTATTTGATCTGCTTAAGAATCGGCGTAATAAATGTACGATGTGCTGATATCTGGGCTTTCCCCGCTAGGTCTACTTCAACACCGCCCTAAGACACTTCGCACCCCTCTCAACCATCCAGTCACTCACCACCGTCCAGGCCCTCCTCCTTCTTATAGTATATACATTCCGCCATACCTCCTCGGAGTTGAGCTTATGGCATACCGGCGGACTGGCAATTCGCTCAGCGATAGAACTGGGATTACATAGGAAGATACGTTCCAAGGAGATTAGGGAGCGGGATCCCAGGGCGTATTGTATGCGCCAGAGAGTCTGGTGGGGAGCTTATATATTGGATCGGTGAGTCTACCAGCATCTACCACCAGCATCGTCGTTGCTTCATCCCTCGTTGGGAATGGTATGACGTGAGAGGAAAGGTACTAATTTGAGTCTTTGTTAATTGATATAGAATGATCGCTATCCAATTCGGGCGACCATTTGCCATACAAGATAGAGATATAGATATTGAACTACCTATCAATCTCGACGCGAACATCGCGGACCAGGAGGCTCTGTGCGAGTTATTGAACGCTCAGGCGTTGATGCCTGAGACTAACAGGCCAGGAGACGAATATAGGAATGGATATGGGTGTTTTACCTCGGTGAGTGGCCATCATCAGCAACTTCGATCTGTGTAGAAACTCCTGCTCATGGACAATATGCTGATGCTTTTTGTCCTGGAATTCCTAGATGACCTCATTCATCCATACGATCCGCCTGAACCAACTTAAATCGAAGATCCACGAATTGGTCTACACGGTTGACAAGCCTCTCCGGCAGATCGAGGACTCCGATGCGATCCAGGGGATACTAAACGAACTGAATATGTGGAGAGCAAATTATCCGTTGAATCCGACGGATAATAGGATACCTAATTGTTCGCATGAGTTCTTCGAGGTTGAGTATCATAATGTGAGTGATCTTGCACATTTTATCAATTTGTATAGACACATCACTTCTTTCCAGTCAGGTTTACATCTTGCTGACCTTGTCTGTTTGTTGCTCAAACAGTGCGTGCAAATCCTCTTGAGACCCTTGGCAGCACGAGATGATGCCCCGGATTATTGGTTGCGCAATTGTGCGGGTAGTGCGGCTGCTGTGTTGGATGTGGGTCACAATTGGATTCGACCTTTCGAATGCCACCACTGATGTGCGGTTCGAACACAGATCGAATGTCAGTTACTCCGCAGGGACTCGAAGAACTTAGCTACATGGGTACTGTGCAAGATATTCATGAGGTGAATCGACCTCTGGCTGACTTGTCGCATGAAAGGATGTCACTGCTGACCTGTTACGATCTAACATTCAGTGGATTGACCCTTCTGCACGTGATATGGAATCATCCTCAGGTGTTGCCTTCTTCCACTGTATCCAGAGCTTTGCGATCATGCTCTACATGCTGTGAGTCGTACACTCCCACTCCGTCAGAAAGTCAGACTGACATTTCACCTGTCTTTAGTGTTCATCTACGCCCAGCAATTCCCGATCGCAGGCTCCTACCTAGATTGCTTCGAAGATCTAGTCAAAGCGTTCGATGAAAGGCGTGAAGCGCATAACAACGATACCAACAACATCAGCGGTGGCAATGAACACAACATAAGCGCCATGATGGGTTTGTCGAGATCAAACGATAATACCCTTGTGGGCGCTGGTACTAGCTTTGGCGCGAATACAAATGGCGATAACGCCACTGTACCTGGGGTCGGAGTTGTCAGTCAAGCGGATATCTGGACGGATAGGCTGGATAATATGGGTGGGATGTTACCTGGTCTTAGAGAGGATCTGGCATCGTGAGTGATCATCTCCCTTTCCAACGTGCTTTAAGAGAGAACGATCGAGGCAAAACTGATTTATCGATCACTCTATAGGCTGATCAATTCATTCGGTCCACCAAACACGGACCAACCAATGATGAACACCATTCCTGAACCCATTTCACTCCCGTTCAATAATAGCAATTCCTTCAACGGAGGTATGACGAACCCCACGGCCCAAGACCCGATGATAGAGATGATGTGGAATTTACCATTCGATTCGTGGACCGGCGATCAGACCATCGATATCTCCAGTCTGTTCGATAATAACGATTTGCAAGGGTTTGACCTGTTGAACAATCATATCAATACGAGTAATATGAATAATCTCATGTAGATTGACTGGATGAGTCATTGTCTAGTTGTGCTGAGTCTGTTGTCTAGGTCATGTATTTGTACGATACAGCTGTGTAAGTAAAAATTGTTTAAGGTGTACTATCATACCAATGCATCTATGAATATCTATAGTACACTATAAACAATCTGAGAATATATACTGTAAAAATCTAAAAGCTAAAGTCCTCCTCTATGGTGATATCAAACCTCCCATGAATATCCTCTGAACTCGATCCCAAAAGAACCTGATATATACCCTTCTGCACCTCCCACCTGTGATTGGCTATACTCCAATATGCGAAAGCCTCTCTATTCAACTGCAAAGTCACTTTCTCCTCCCCACTTGGTGGAATAAGCGAGGTTTTCTTGAATCCCTTTAATTCCCTCTTTGGTCTGTCTACCCCTTCGATGATGGGAGGACAGACGTAGAGCTGAACGATCTCTCTTCCCTGGGTTGGGCCGGTGTTTCGGACTATACATGATATCTCGATTGAGCTGGTCGAGGAAAGATTGAGGGAAGGGTGGGCTGAGGCCGGTTGGGCATATTGGAATGTCGTGTAACTATATCTCAATCGTTAGTCTTTTCCAATGAGACTGTGGACTGAAGGGTAATAGGGTAGGGCTCACCTCAAACCATGTCCAAAGGGGAAAGCAGCCTGTGGACCGTGCGACACGAATTGGCGATATCCCACAAAAACACCTTCTTCGTAATGTACCTACCCATAACCACTTATCAGCCCGTGTCAATCCGACACAGCACCAGGAGTAGAGCCAAGGAAGTAAGACGTACCTTCCCATCCACGCCTGGGAAACTCTCCAGTGTTTTATGCGACCTACAATCCCCCAACTTCTTGGGTATCGTAAAAGGTAATTTCCCTGAGGGGTTCGTACGGCCAAACAGAATCTCCGCGAGTCCATTACCAGTTTCATTCCCATTATAGAAGAAATGGAGCATCGTATCGCACCGATCCAGGAAAGGTAGCTCAAGGGGTGTGCCACTTTGTAGACATACCACGGCGTCGGGGCGGACAGATAATATTGATTCGATTAGGTTGAGAGTGGGGGAAGGGAGAGAGAGGGTCTGACGGTCGAATCCTTCTGTCTCGAATTCTGTTCCATGTCATAACAGGATCACTTCATCGGCATTTGCCTTCTTGCCTTACTACCTCGTCCCGCTCATTCAGACATGTAATCAAGTGAGCAGACATACCAGCATTCAATCCAGCTACCAACACCACATAATCCACCGACCCAGCCAACTCGATAGCTTCGCGTATATGCTCTTCAGGCGATAATTTCAGGTATCCGCCAAATCTCAGACCACCCCTTGAGCTGAGAGCTAAGGGCCCAACAAAAGATGTAGAAGCGGATGGCGAGGCATATTCTACCCTTATCTTGTAGGTCGTGCCTTCTTGAAGATGTATCGTGTTCGTCTCTTCACGTGAACCTTTCCCGTAGAATAGTTCTCCAGGGAGAGGAGAGGTGGAGTTATCAATTAGGAGACTATCGATGCACATCATGTCAAAATTAGCTTTCTTCATCCCCTTCCGCCTATCGTTCAAACATCTTGGACGGTTATGAAGGAATGACTAAGGTGCAACAGGCCAGACTCACACATCGTCGACATAAAGATCCGATACACCCAACGCACCCACACCGAACTCGTATATCCCGGAACGGGGTGGTGTGAACGTAGCGTTGACAGTGGCGTAACATGCTCTATTCAGCTCTTCAGGTAGATTATCATTGAAGAACATGTTGGAATTGGTGGTGGTCAATTGATGTATGGGTATCCTAGAGGAAGAGGAGGGAGGGTCATTGTAAAATGTTATATCGAATCCTGCTTGGCCTTTTGAGTTTATCAATTCCTCGCCCTGTTCAACCATTAGCAAAAAGTTAAAGAACAAGGAAGCTAATGACTCACAATCAACGGTGTCAACTTATGCGCATCGCACCCCCTCGCATAAAGCACTTCTGCACCGTCACCCACAGCAGCCTTGATCCCATCTAGCGGACTGACAGTATATGTAGGTCGGAGGGCAGCGCTTCCCCCACCGAATATCTGAGCTCGGCTCGCGTTTGGACCTATCACTGCTATTCGTTTACCTGTTTTGGGCAGTGGTAGGATCTTGCGATTGTTCTTCAATAGCACCACGGCGTCCTGTGGTACGACTCTCATGATCAGCCTCCTATACTTCTAGGCAAGATATTTTGAAATGGCCCATCTCAAAGGACACAGAACGTACAGCAGCAGACTGCCTCATCACGCCTATCGCTGGAGTGGGATTCTCGTTTTCCTCCCCATTACTCAGTATACCGGATGGTATCAGTCGATTTACCAACTTGAGCACCTGCTCACACATGACACATTAGTACCTGATGGCGAAGACCTGTATCATCGGCGATTTGAGGGCTACTCACCTGTCGTGCTCGCTCGTCAATCTCTGATTCTTTCACTTTACCGCAGGTCACCATCCGTAACAACGCAGGTCCACGTATGATCGATGGACCGGGCATCTCGAGGTCCAAACCAGCTTGGATCGCTTCGTCTGTAGAATATGTTCCGTGCCTAAACATGTTCTCAATTCAGGATCCATACTTCTCATCGTTCACCGTGCACAGGCCGCTCACCAGTCTGATACGACCATACCTGATTATGTGTACCTCCATCAGCCAAACTTCACACTGAGATTGACAAGACGAAGGGCTCACCCTCATATCCCCATTCCTTCCTCAACAAATCCGTTATCAGCTCCCCAGTCTCCGAGGCGTGCTTCCCATTCACACGATTATAACTTGTCATGACCAACCAAGGATTACTCTCTCGAATCGCAATCTCGAACGGTTTTAGGTATATCTCTCTTAGGGATCTTTCGTCGACTTCAGCTATACACGTCAAATTGATAGATCAGACCGTTGTTTAGATCCAGCATTATTCGTCGTCCTGTGCTCACCACTGATAGAATACTATCGAGCAGACCATCATCAGCACCTACCTCCTGAAGGACAGCTCAAAGCAGAAAGATCGGCCGAACTCACCCGCTGCGTCTCCTGATCATTGCAAACCAGATGTTTCAACGTCGCAGCCACACCCGTACTTTGACATCCCCTTATGAACCCTCCAGCAAGATGTCCACTAAGTAATGGATCTTCTGAGAAACTCTCAAACCCCCTTCCATTCAGGGGTGTACGGAGCATGTTAACAGTCGGCGCCAGTAGTACGTGCACACCTGATGTCACACAAATGGTCAGCAGGTCATGCTTCGAGTTTCTCCTGGAGATATCAGATTGATATGATCAAAGCCAGAGAGACACGACGCACCTTTGGCCCTGCACTCATCACCTAGCGCGACTCCTACTTCAGATACAAGCTCTACATCCCAGGTACTTGCCAGACCCGTCGCACAAGGAAAACAAGCCGCCGGAACACCTTCGAAGAACTTCGTACCCCTACATCCATTCGGACCGTCGGATAACTGCCCTCAAGCTCATACCGTCAGCTTGTATCTTCATCGAGGGGTTGCTCTTGGAGTAAACAAAGAGATAAAGCTTACTCTGAGAGAAGGGATGTTGAATTTTGGGATATCCCTTGTATGCCAATTATCTATCGTATCCCAAACTCATCAGCTCGTGCTGCATTACACCGCGGTGGTTGACATACCTTTTCCTGATAACAATGATACCTTCTCTGGTAAAGACAACTTCGATAATACCTCTTCGACATCCAGTAATTTGATTTTGGACGGTGAGCGCTCTGGGGACGGGTGAATCGCTACGGGCATCTTGCTTTTGATGGACGACAGGCCAGGGGACACCGAACAAGTTGGACGAAGGACGAATGAGGTTATGGAGACCACATTCACTTGTATACGATGTGTTCCAGGGGATTCTCAACGTGCTATTCAACAATGCTTCAACTCAGTGATCAATTTTGTCTGTTGAATTCACTGCGATCTCACTTCAATGGACATACAGCTCATCCGAAGTATCGGTAATTCACTACCTTGCTACTGAGTATGAATCAGATACTGTGAATCATCAGATCATCGGCTAACCTCCGTCTTCAGGAAGATAGGCTCAGTTCCAACCAGGTACCATCCCGGTCCGTACGAGTCCAGTCCGACGAAGATCGCCCGATGCGATGGCACTGGGATTGACCAATCCCATGTCTTCGTACGAAGTAACCGCAAGATCGGTATCAGGGTAAAGAGCTCCGCAAGCAACGCCGCCTCCTTTCCTCTCGCCCAAAGGATGTTTGTACGCAGAGGCCCGTGCGCGCCGTGGCGGTATCTCAAGCTGTTGAATCAATGTAATGTCGGATCCCAAACAACTGGATGGGATGGACTAAACGGAATAAGCGATGGTATCGGTAATTCCTTCATAACGTTATCGACCATCGCATATTCCGATTGTGTGGACTTAGAGCGTGTCTCATGTTGTTTCTTCAGCCTTTCCACCTAATCACTCGCGTTCGCTTTTGGCATCAACTTTCGTTACCAAGATCTCCCTATCCTCGGATACTACAAGAACAAGGTCAAACCAATGTTCAGGTCAAGTATTCTTCGGAGACACTCCGATCTTCAAGAACAGGTAACGGGACCATGAAATTTCGGGAATACCAGTTCTCGCACCGGAGCACCATCTAATTACTAGATACCCCAGGACGTACGGTCTCGCATCGGCGGATAAGAAAAGGGTATATATATAGGACGACATTAGGTATCTATGTCCAAGAATCGAATCCTCTTTCATTAGGACACGAAAACGAAAACGAAAACAAATACCGCGTACAAGATGGCCGCTCCATTACCCAAATACGAAGAGAAATCACTTCACCCCCATCCCCTCGATCATGATCAAGAGCCCCTTGGTCTCGGTATGGGAGGGGACGAGAAGGGACCGGAACCGAACTTGCTCGATGCTACTGCCGTGGATGCCGAGAAGGAGTTCACGGAGGAGGAGAATAAGAGGTTGTTGAAGAGGATTGATTGGTACCTTATGCCTAGTGCGTCTTATTCCTGACCCAATCAATCATAAATATGTGGGATAAATGCTGATTGCAAGTTGTGTAGTTATGGCTATGACTTAGTATGTCCCTCGATCGGTCGATAGTTTGTACAAGAGGTAATCTTACTGATAGTATATCTCTAACAAAATAGTGGTATTCAATATGCCGATAAACAGTCGATCTCGAACTCTACTCTGTTCGGTATCGCCGCAGATACCAATCTTCATGGGTGAGTTTTTCTTCTCAACACTACCCTTGAAGTATGAGCTCATACGTGCTTGGGTTGGAATAGTCAACAAACAGCTTGGTTGTCCACGATCTTCTACTTGGCCTACTTGGTCTTGTAAGTTCAAATTCAATTCTAAAATATAGAACTGGATCTAGGCTGATTCTCCTTCCGACCTTATATAGTGAGGGGCCCATGAACTATATCATGCAAAAGGTCCGACTCGGTCGATTTCTGTCTATCGCAGTGTTCATCTGGGGAGCCTTGGTCATGCTCATTGCTGTGTGTCATAATTGGGCGGGGTTGATGATTCTCCGAACGTTGATTGGTGGTTTTGAGTGAGTCATCCCTTTCTCTTGTCCTTTATCCCACCTGATTTGGTCTTAATCCTCAATCCCTGTATGATCCTTCCACACCCAAATGCTAATATGGGAAGACCCTACTGATATACCCAACTCTCCTCCAGATCATGTATCTCCCCCGGTTTCCTAATGATAGTAGCCTCATGGTACAAACGAGAAGAGCATGGCATGCGCTCGATGATCTGGATGGCCCAGAACGGGTTCTTCGCAATTTTCACAGGACTAGTCACATACGGTATAGGAGTAGCCACCCAGAACAACGGTGGTATCGCCGCCTGGAGATCTATCAACCTCTTCCTTGGGGGAATGACCTCTGCATGGGCTATTGTATTATTCTTCTTGCTTGGTACGCCGGACGAAGTGCGATGGTTGACCCCCGAACAGAAGAAGCAGGCTGTGGCGAGAATAGTCTCGAATCAGAGTGGTGGTGGTGGTCAATCGGAGTGGAAGTGGTCTCAGGTCAGGGAGGCGTTCTTGGACCCACAGATCTATTGCTATTTCTTGATTTCGTTCTTGGCTGATGTACCTAATGGAGGGTATGGGATTTTTGGTGGGATTGTGACTAAGGTGGGTTGACTACTCCCGCTTCTCCTCCCTTTCTTTCCGTACCACCTTGCTATCCCATAAATGAACAGGGATGGTCACTGATGTTATCTGCTCGTGACGAGTTAGTCCTTCGGATTCACCTCCCTCCAAGTCATCCTTCTAAACATGCCAGGAGGAGCCATGGGCGGTTCATTCAATGTTCTCTCAGGATTCCTCGCAACCAAATACAAAAACACCCGAACATACTACATGGCTTTTTCGATGATTGCTGGATGTGCGGGTCTGCTTGTCGCCGCGCTGTTGCCGCAGGAACACGCTTATAGGTGGAAGAAGTGGGGTGGGCTTTTGACGATGAGTATTTACTCGACGGCGGTGTTTATGGGTTGGAGTATGTTGCCTTCCAATGTTGCTGGTGAGTCCGGTTCTTCTCTGAACCAATCGTTCACGATCATAACTTATCGAGGATTACATCACCGAGTGATAGTGAAAATGCTAGAAACGTTACTGATGCTCTGATTCGTGGACAGGCCGAACCAAGAAATCAGTAGCTTCTACAATGTCTTTCGTAGGTTATTGCGCAGGTAACATCGTGGGATCTCAGCTGGTAAGTCTCCCTCCATCACGCTCACCCCTCATCCGCTGACAATAAAGGGAAATGTACTGATCCCTTGGGTTCACAGTACCAAGCCAAAGACGCCCCCTTGTACAGACCAGGTCTCATAGCCAGTGCGATCTGTTTCGGCCTCACCTTCGTGGTCATCTTCATCCTCCGGTTCTACTACATCTGGGTAAACGCCAGGAGAGATAAGAAAGCTAGACAGTCGGGTTTATCTGCCGAAGAGATGGAAAGGCTCGGTAAGATTAATGGGGAGAATGATTTGACGGATATCCAGAATCCTCATTTCAGATATACATATTAGGAGCAAGGCAGGATTGGTCTCCTCAGACCAGTTTACGGAAGAACGGAAAACAATTTTTGAGCTGTAGATGGCATTTGGAGGTTTGATTTTTTTGGGTCGGGTAGATATGCTATGTACTTTGTTAGTATACGAGTAGCGACGTTGTTTTTGTCATTTTGGGTCCGAGTCGAACTCTGACTTGGGTTTGGTTTAGTTTCGGTGGAAGCTTTATCTGGCTGTTAGTAGAGTAGAGTGCGTCTTTATATGCATACTCGAGTTCTTTGTTTCGGTAGAACTATCCATATCCAGTTGAAGAATGTAGTATCGTCTTGTTACCGTATTACACTATCTTACCATGACATTTGGATACTCTGATCGTACAACACAAGTTCTCATCGCTTACTCTTACCCTCCTTTCGACGATTGATTGATTGGGATCGAACTATCTCCTCGGTGATTCGGGCGAGGCAGATCATATTCTGCACAGCATCGGAATCGTGCAGTGATGGCTATGGCTATGGCTATGAACCGAGTGATCAGAGAGAGGGTCAGTGCGTGATTAATCGATTAGATGAATGATCGTCCGTGCGGATCAGATTACTCATCAGACGATTCCTTTCGAAGCAGGTTGATTGATTGATTGACTGGTGAAGCATCGTACGTCCGTATCAACCCGATACTTGGAGCATCAGCACCACATCGATAGATACGAGTATTCTTGTTTACATCTACATCGATAACGAGTAAACACAGTGTACAGAGTAAGATGCGGTTCCGGATGTGGAATAAGGAAATCACAAACTAACTCAGAGTTGTGCCTGAACTCTCCAAGCAAAGCATAAAGCACAAGCACAAGCAGACTAGTACGACCCGAACAAGAAAAGTGATGATGGCCGCCTGGACCTGCTTTCTGATCTGATCCCACGTTTTTCAGCCAGTCAAAGGATGAGGTTAACTTGATATTACCCTGAGATGGGAAGAGTACGTAGAGTAACTAAGAGTAACGTGTTGAGGCGGCCACGCGAATCTCTCTCTCTCAACTCTCTTTTTTCGCGCTACTAGTAGATTTATACCCTGGAATGGTGAAATCCACCAACCACCACCACCATACACACCATACTTCACCATAGATAACTCAATCATCCAACCTTGTCTCTCTTTCTTCTTTTATTTCTTCAATCTCACCTTTCTACTCTCTTTTCATATCCATACATACCCCTCATACCCCCTCTCTTCAAGATGGCTCCTATCCAAGTCAAAAAGATCTGTTGTAGTGAGTCACTCATCCGCTCATACCTCCTCACCGTCAACCAGGGAGACGGTCCCATCATCTGCTGCGCTTCTCTATGATAACGAGTGTGAAGATAATTTACTGACATATCCTCATTTCTACTTCGCCTAACAGTCGGTGCTGGTTACGTCGGTAAGTCAGCTCTCTGTGCTTGATCGCTCTGCAGTTCAGACCAAGCTGACCTCTTCCCATGATTAGGTGGTCCCACTTGTGCTGTCATGTACGCGACTTTCCCCATGATTCTACGCGTCGTATACAACGTGAACTGACGTGTTTCTTTCGTATGATTGCTAATACAGTGCTTTGAAATGGTGAGTAACGACCCTCCATGAAACTCACCCTACCCTTACATGCATTGCATCCCTTCCTCATGTTATCCTTCCCAACTTCCTCCGAGACGAAACCTCCACGTCTTTACGTGGTGGTGAAATAACGTGTCTCCTCTCACACATATCTTGTCTCATAACAAGCATACCTACATATCCTCCTCTTCTACCTCCTGCTCTGTCTACCTTTACTGCTCTACTATAGCATCCGCTAATCTGTGCATTGTTTCCGTATGCAGTCCTCACATCCAAGTCACCATCGTCGATCTCAACCAACAGCGAATCGACGCTTGGAACTCTGATGAACTCCCCATCTACGAGCCAGGTCTCGATGAAGTCGTCAAGGCTGCCAGAGGAAAGAACTTGTTCTTCTCCACTGACGTTGACAAGGGAATCGAGGAGGCCGAGTTCGTGTCGTGATCGCGTATAACCTTATCGAAGAGACGCGCAAAGCTGACGCGACTTGTTGGTGATCGATAGCCTCATCTTCGTCTCCGTTAACACCCCAACCAAGAAGTCTGGTATCGGTGCTGGTTTCGCCGCTGACTTGAAGTGAGTAATATCTCTCTGCCTCATTTCGAGGAACATACTTATGCGTACACCTTAGATTCCTCCAACTTGCTACCCGACGAATTGCCGAGGTTGCCAAATCCTCCAAGATTGTTGTCGAGAAATCCACCGTTCCTTGTAGAACCGCTGAGTGAGTCTTTCTCTTTTCTCTTTCTCAGTCGGTCAGAATATAGCTGATTTCGGAGTAGTGCTATGCGAACTATCCTCGAAGCCAACTCCAAGCCCGGATGCCACTTCGACATTCTTTCCAACCCTGGTAAGTGATCTGCCCTCGATGTCGTCCTGTGAACAAATTGCTAACGCCTTGTCTGCAGAGTTCTTGGCTGAAGGTACCGCCATTGAGGATCTTTTCGCTCCCGACAGAGTCTTGATCGGTTCTCTCCAAACTCAACAAGGTAAAGACGCCTGTGAAGCTCTTACCCAAGTTTACGCCAACTGGGTTCCAAGAGACCGAATCCTCACCGTCGGTCTTTGGTCTTCCGAGCTTTCCAAACTTGCCGCCAATGCCATGTTGGCCCAGAGAATCTCATCCGTCAACGCCCTTTCGGCCATCTGTGAAGCTACCGGTGCTAACATCGATGAGGTCGCTTACGCCGTTGGTAAAGATACCAGAATGGGTTCTAAGTTCTTGAAGGCTTCAGTCGTAAGTACATCTGTTCTTTTGTCCCTTCGTCCAACTTTATGGGAAGGAACATTGCTGACCAAAAGGTGGATTCGTAGGGTTTCGGTGGTTCATGTTTCCAAAAAGATATCCTCAACTTGGTCTACCTTTCCGAATCCCTCCACTTACCTGAAGTTGCCAAGTACTGGAGAGCCGTCGTTGAGATGAATGAATACCAAAAATCTCGATTTGCCAACAAGGTCGTTGACACTTTGTTCAACACCATCACCGGAAAGAAGATTGCTATCCTCGGTTGGGCTTTCAAGAAGGACACTGGTGATAGTGAGTCAGGTTATTGACTTCATCATAGTCAAGTTTGTGCTGACATAGTGCATCTGTTCAGCCCGAGAATCTCCTGCTATCACTCTTGCCAACCACTTCTTGACTGAGAAGGCTAGAATCAACATCTACGACCCTCAAGTAAGCAAGGACCAAATCTGGCTCGACTTGACTGAGTGAGTAGGACAGTTTTTAACGCTCAATTGGGACAGGGTGCTGATATCACGACGTTATAGCTACGGAGACATCCCCGCCGAACCCAGTAAGTATATGGGAACCGGTAACACTGCTTTGTGTAAAATTGCTGACTTCAATTGATCACGTACCCAGTCAAGCCCCACGTCACCATCTCTCAGACCGTTGAGGAGGCTTGTCACAACGCCGAGGCCATCGTCGTCTGTACCGAATGGGATGAGTTCAAGACCCTCGACTGGCAAAAGAGTGAGTCGATCATGACACTGATGTATCGAGTCTCATGCTGATATCCTCATCATCTGTTAGTCTACGACGACTGTCCTCGACCCGCTTTCGTCTTTGAGTGAGTGATTCATCAGCTATCCACAATACTCGTGAATCAACGCTGATACGATTGATGCAATATAGCGGTCGACTCATCCTCGACAGAAAAGCCCTTACCGAGATCGGCTTCAAGGTCACCTCTATCGGTACCGGAGACAGATTATAAGGTGGTTTTTGGTTTCTTGAAAGCTAAGATACCTTGCTTCTTGGATATGCTCGCTACCCATCATCAGATATTCCTCAAATGAATAAACAACATATATATCTTGCGTTACGCTCTTTTTTGGTCATCTCTTCTTGAAATAGACTTTCTCTTTACTCTTATATACTCCATCATGAATCATACATTGCGAATAGATTTGTGGTCGTCAGGCTGGCATTGTGTGGTGTGTGTTGTGTTATGAATAGCATACTTAATGGGAGGGTGGGTGTGCTGAGTGGGGAAGTGTGATTGAGACTTGATTGTGATATGGTTTGTTTGATAGGCTGTCGACGCGAAGGTGGAGGTTGTTTACAGATAACAAAGTTGAGAGGTGCTGCTCGCCATTTCATCTTGATCTGCGATAGTTAGTCATACTTCAACGATCATTGTATATAGAAGCCAGAAGCAAGAGGAAGTCAACCTTATCAGCTTACAATACTCTAGTCCATCCTTCAACCATCACTTGAAAAGAAATCAAAACAATGGAAATATCCATAATCTCCCTTACGCCCTTCCTCATCGACCCCACCTCTGAAGAGTCTAAATCTGAATGCCGCAAGGCAGCGGAATCGTTGATCCTGACGGGAGCATTGATAGTGCGTGATGAGAGGACACCCAAAGAAGCGAATGATAGGTTTTTGGATTTGTTTGAAGATTATTTTAATCAGAGTCAGGAGGAGCTGAGGAGGGATGAAAGGCCGGAGGTGGGGTATCAGGTTGTAAGTTCCTCTTCTATCAAGTCATCGTTTGGTCCGTCCTTCTACGTTAATACCATCTGGCCCAAAGCCGTGTGAGCGCAGAGGCAATGAGATGGATCGGACAGAAACGCTAATGCTATATAACGAGTTAGGGAGTGACACTGGAAAATACCGAGAAGCCCAAATGCGCCTCGGACGAGAACTGCCAGAGTATAATATCGTCGCTTGAGAAGGGTGAGAGGCCGGTGGATCTTGGTGGACATGGGGCTGATCCGAAATGCAGGTGGGTAAGCACCTTCATCGACATATAACACAATTCCAGTGCATTCGACCAATGGATCTCGGACCCTGGGCCGAACAGGTTCGAAATACGTTGTTGCTGACCTTCGATGTTCATTGGGTGTAGGTTCTTCCACCGCATGTCGGAGAAACCACCCTACACCTCGCATTTCCCCGTACTCGAGGCTCCTAATGTGATTCCTGAGAGGTTCGTAAATACGTGGGAAGATGGTGTGAACGAGTGGGGAGGATTTATGAAACAGGCGTGAGACTTCAATCTCTTCTTGGAATAACCCAACGGTTAGTCAGAAATGAGCTGACGAGAGGGTTGATGATAGGGTCGAGGGGGTAGCTAAGATGGTAGCCTGTGGATTGGGGTCGGATGTAGATACTTTCACAGATGCTGGACGATATGGGTGAGTCTCATCTGGAAGTTTGACTTGATTCTTCGTCTGAGCTAATCTTGACCTACCTCTCGACAGATCACACCTCCTCGCTCCTACTGCTACGGATCTGGTCAAGTACGGGAAACTCAACACGTGTGTATAAGCCATAATCTGATATCTCGATACAGTATATCCGCTGACGATCAAGAGCAGGATATACGCAGGATTCCATACCGACTTGAACTTCTTGACGATACATGGTCAATCTCGATATCCAGGGTGTGAGTTGGGTTTCTGGCTTGCCTGCCGAGCTCGTCAAGAAGATCGGATGCGCATCTGGGTACAGGAAGGGAAAGTCGCTGATGCCTCGTTGCCGTTGATAGTGCATATATGGGCGAGGAACTCGGGTAAGAAGATTCAAGTCAAGATACCGCCTGGGTGTCTGTTGGTGCAAGCTGGGAAACAGATTGAATGGTTGACTGGCGGTTTAATAAAAGGTGCGTCACATATTGTTATCCCTCTGCATGTCGATTTGGGTGTTTCCAGCTAATAATCGAATGACTTTTTTGGTTCAGCTGGATATCACGAAGTAGTCTGTACACAGGCTACTTTAGATGTGAGCCTTTTTCCCTTCTAGGTTCAAGTGAATTCTATTCTCGCTGACGCCAAATGGTAATTCCAGACCGTCGAAAGAAGGAAAGAAGCCTTCCCCGATAGACCTCTAATCCGAATATCGTCAACCTTCGTGAGTCTATTTCTCATGTCTAATTGATCGTTTCAGTGACATGCCGTACATCGAGGCTATCACAGACGATAAGTGATTGACCAATCTTTGTCATTTGCAGTTTTGGCACCTCACCCCCGATTTCAACCTCACTCCCATTCCCACCTTGAAGAAGGAAGCAGAAAATCGATTTGGTAAGCAAGAAGAGTATGGTGAGATGTTGGTAGGCGATCAAGTAAGACGGTACGTGCCTGTCTGCATTTGGCTTGATACAGTACATTCCGAGCTAATCAACTTGGCCTCTTGCTTTTGGTGTTATAGAGAACTCGGGTTGATCGCATTGATGGTACCTTCATAAGCAAAGCCAAGGACCGCACGGTACGATGATGGTCAGAACGATCATACAGGCATGTCTCGGATCTTGCTTAGCTGAGACAGGACAAGACATATCTCAATGGATTTCAAGGGACGACCTACCTAGTCGGGTTTCAACTTCTAACGTACAGTATAATTATCATTTCGCCGCCGACTATTCATTCGTTCATCAGTTTCAACGCGACGGACTTTTACCAATTCCCATTCAGAAAATACAGGACGTTTCATCATTCCAATGCTTGTATGTATAGTATTAGCACCATCGATCATCACTCGTACAACAGTACAGAATATACGCTACTAAAGCTGACTCGAGGGGTTGTGCCTGAAGACCGATCGATCGTCCTTACTAACTTAGCGTAAGAATGAACGAACGCCTTGAACTGGAGATGTTGGCGGTGGATGAAACTGATACAGTGGTATTTCTGGGTGTTTGGATATCGACCATGGTCTGAGGATACTACGATGGAAGATGGCAATTTTGTGATACTGATAAGTTATGGTCTTCTATCATCTGACTAGCATGTCTATTTAGAAAACCAGATTGATACTCCGAAGGACCCACTCACCTACTTGCGCACTGAGCTTAGCCCAAGATTTGATTTAGTAAACTCCATCAACATGCCTACACCACCTTGCTCCAGCAGCAATTCAACACGCAACAAGCTCCCATCCTCTTCCCCCTCTTCAGCTCGACTCCGTCGTATCGCCCCCTCACCAGTAAAGATCCCAACCCTCAACCAAACCTCGCCCATAGGAACCCGCTTGCTCAACCCTGTAACCCACTCGGCTCTGAACGATCTGTCCAATACATACTCCCTCTCGTTCGCCTCGGACGGGAAGGAGTACGAGTTCGCCCCTTTGGAACTTATCATCCTCTCCTCGCCTGATACGCAGATCCGCACGTTATTCGAAGTGTTGGAATCGTCCAGGACGGTAGGTGGAAGAAGACGGAGATCTGTAGAGGGGGATGGGAAATTGCCATTGATATTTGATTCGAGGGGGGAGTTTGGGAGATTGGCACTAGAGGCCAGAGCCAGGGATAGAGTTGATGTGCCGTGTTCGCCTTGTGGGTCTGATTGGGGGTTTGACGAGGAGAGCGAAGGAAGTCCATCGAAGAGACGGAGATTGACAACGCAGAGGGGTGATGATCTGGAACAAGTAATGGGGTTGATGAGGGAAGTAGAGTCCTTAACTCCCAGCCTGAACTTGAACCTCAAGCAGGATGTACCGTCGCCCATCTTGATAACGTTCAAAGAAGACATATTCACCGAGAAGGGGAGGAACAAGATTTGGCTAGATGCTCAGACAGAGGAAGAGGAATCTACTCCACGATACTCCACGGAGAGGAACAATGGGCAGACGGTATCGGTGAATCCCGGTAGATTGGATAGAGAAGATAGTTCGGAGAGCTTCAATACCTTTGGACATGGCCTTGATCTACAACTACAACTTCAACTTCAACCTCAAGCACAAGTGCAATCCCAAGAACTTGCTTCGTTGAGGGACGGGCTGGACGACGAACTGGATAATTGGAGTTTCACCTTATCAGCGTACGAGGACGACACCTACCCCGAAGCGGGAGGGATGAGGAAAGATAGTTTCTTCGCATTTGGCTCATCCAGTACAGTCGATTTGACATTGATCAGTACCCCATCGACATTGGATATCTCTTTCGATACTACTCTAACTAGTACCAAAACAAAATCATCAAGCTACATCCCTCATGTTAACCTTTCACAAGATCAAAATTACGACAACTCCCCTCTCTCAGATACTATCATTACCCCCCATCCTCCGCACACGTACATGAGCAAGAGCTGGCCTCCTGAATTGTTGGATGTGGAGGATGAGCTTGAAGATACGCCGACGCCTAAGAACGGGAGTTACGGATTTAGGAGTAGAGTCGTATCGAGCGATAAGAAATTACCTGCTTTGCCATTCCAAACCGGGTCCGACAACCATTCGGATCATTCAATCACACCTGCCGAGGAGAACAGGATACCTAGTAAGAAAGAGGAGAATGAAGGTGAAGCGGTGGAAGTGGCGCTCAAGGGTTTCGATAGGAATATGACTATCCAACTTTGGGTAGATCAGGTAGGCTATCCTCATCTTCCCTCCTGTCGATACCCCTTGTAGCTTTGTACTGACGTTTGTGTGTCCAATGTACCCAGGAAGGATGCCGTGAGAACCGGTCTTCACTACGATTCATCCGCTCAATTAAACCCTCAGTATTCCGCGAGCGCGAGGAGAAAGCTCTGAAAGAAGCTGCAGCATGGTGTGAGTCACCGACAAGACCGGAATGTTTCCAGCAATCTGGGTGTTGGGAGTTTGGGATGGACCCTAAAGAGCGGGATAGGTGGTTGTTCCATCATGCTGTGAGTGTACCCTTTTAGGTCACACGACCATCTCGAACACTTGCTTATGGTGAAGTACAGACTGAAGGATATATGCTGATGCTCTTGTGAGGGCGGTCGCAGGCCTTGGAAGGTCTCCCGGTGCTACGAAGACTGACGATAAACGGCGACGACAAGTACGATTACCTCTCTCGAGGGGCCACCTTACAAATCAAAGAACCTGGGGTCTACTCCGTTTGCGGGGTGGAAGAGAGGGGGAAAGCAGAGTGGAAATTTGAGTATCTGGTTCAGAACAAGTTGTCGGCGAGTACGAAGGAACAAAGTACCAATGAGAGGGTAAGTACAGTACACGCTGTGTCTCATCCAAAGGATGGAGCCGCCTCATTGAGTTTAGCACAACTGATTTGATGTCGTCTGATACGCTACAGATACTCGTCCCACTGGGATTATACGTCTCACCAAACTTCTTCAACCCCGATCGAGCGCTCAAGACCTCTCTGCTGAATTTGTTCAAGAAGACATTAGCAAGTAATATAATGAGCGAGAAAGTCAGACCACCACATATTGGCAAACCCCCTGTCCCGCCCGCTCCCAACACCCCAACGGAAGAATGCGACAAGAGTGCCACGGCCAAGACTGAAATCCCAATGGCAAGCACGGTTGCTGCTAATAGGAAGCGATCCCAAACCCAAAGTCAAATTCAGATACAATCTCATCAATCAAGTACACCCTCGCATGGACATTCGAGATCTGTCAGTCGGACGATTGGAGCGATAGCCAAGGCAGTAGCAGGCATGACCAACACGAGCACTACGCCAACCTCCCAGGTAAATCACGACACTTTCAAATCCCCTACACCGAACGGTATCAACAGTGGTCGACCAGGGTCAAGTGGGATCCACAAATTCGGGACTAAACCAGCTACCTTTGGTCGATCAACCCTTGGATCAAGGTCCAAAACGCCCACAAGCAGCACCACGATATTTGATCATGCCGACGGACCAGTCGAGGCGAGTGGTAACGGTAATAACGACGAGAAGAAGAAAAACAGGAAAAGATCGACCAGTCTGTTCTCCAGATCTAGACCTTTCACCCCGCCTGTGAATATTACGGAACTTCATCCTATCCCCGTTCTTTCAAACGCACAGCAGATGAAATCTTCTACTCCGCCTGCCACTGTTGCGGGCGGGGGATTACTCGTACCGCTCGTTAATAATCATACGTCCATCTCCCTTCCTCTCCAACAGCCTACAAATATCGTTCAAAAAGGGATAAGGCAAAATAGGTTATCTCACCCTCACCCTCATGCCCACCCTCAAGGTCATCCTTTCTTACATCCTTCTTCTTCTGGGGCCTACTCTCCTACATTGAATATGACCGTACAATCTCAAACGCTGTTGACGAGATCATCAAGTATAACATCCCGTTCGAAACCTATTGCGAAAAATCAACAGGATACGCTCGGGTCGTTGCCTATTAATTCTACCGCTAGAAGAGGGATACGGAAGAGACCTTCGACTGCTGAGCCCAGACTAGGGATGAGGTAATCATATTAGGTGTGATATTGGGATGTACTGTACTTGATAATGTTGTATGTATGCTTGTATGTGATAATATGCAGGATCTGAGTTACGCTGTGCAGTTCTCTCCTCAGCGATCCAATGAGATGGTCAAGCGTCATCCAGTTCGATAATAATAATGCCTTGTTGGACAGTGGTCTGCACTGTGACAGATCAGGGGTCATAGGAAGTATCATGATACGGAGGTCCATCTTCTAGGTACACTACAACGTCTATACAACTGCATAGTGCTCTACTTCCTTGTTCTGCTCCACTGTCGTTCTCTGTAAGAAATATATAGTCCAGCTCAAGATACTGGTGCTTATCGTCGCTTTCGTCGTTTCTATTCGACGAGAATCTAGATCAGCTCGCCATTTCCGTGGGGAATAGGCCAAGACCAAGCTGAACAAAAGAACTAACATTATCTCCCTCCCCCTCATCTCTCTTCCTCTTTCCCCTAGTCTCGACCTCATCCTCACTCTCACTTTCCTCCTTCTTCCCTCGATTGGGCCTTCGTCGAGTACTCACACTATCCCTCCTTGATCGGACGACGGGCGTAGCAGAACGAGCAGGGGTAGGAGCAGGTTTGGCCTTGGGTGGTCTACCCGGTTTACGCTTAACGGGAGAAGATACCTCCTCTTCCTCTTCCTCTTCCTCCTCCTCTTCTTCTTCTTCTGGGGCGTCGTCATCTTCATTCTCTTCCTCTTCTCCACCTTCCTCTGCTGCTTCCTCTTCGTCCCGAGCTTCCTCCTCTGTTTGCTGCTCCTGCTCCTGCTCCTCGTCTGCCTTACCTGCATTCGTTTTACTAGGACTTGCCCCACCCCACTTCTTATCCTTCCCCGGATCCTCGGCCCTAGTATAAATCATCCCCTCCCAATCGCCATCTTTCTCCTCTGATCCTCCTTCCACTTGATCATCCCCCTCCTCATCGCCTTCAGCTGTACTCCTTCCCTTAAAATACGGCAAATCGAAAGTCTCCTTGAAATGCCTCGAGTTAATCACCTTGGCAGATTTCGACTTTGTCCCCTTCTCTTTCTCCTTCTCCTTCTCGTGAGTAGATGACTTTGTAGGTTTACCTTTCTTGTTGCGTGGAGAGGTTATGGAAATGTCCGATAGAGGGGATAAGGAAGATCGGTTTGAATTGGGGGACTTGGCCCTGGTCTCACCTGGATGGTTGGGGTGAGCGAGTAAGGGTGAAAGAAGGGGTGGAGAGGAAGGAAGGGAGGCAGAGGAGCTTGATGACTATATATACCCCTTGTTAGCTGGATCCAATCTGACCATCTCGTCTGCCTACATGGTTTGTGGTATAGCTCTGATACAGCATGTCATGTCCCGAGATATCGAAATAAAGGACAGAAAGACAGAGATAGGTCAACTCACCATCTCATCTAGCGTTTCTAGATTGTACAGTCCCCCCAACCTATCCCAAAGCTCTTCGATGGGTATCCAAATTCCAGTACGTTTGTGCATTGATGATTGCAGTTGAATGATGAGTATGTGTTTATGGCGGCCGACTGGGCGATCAAGATGCAGGTAGACATGAGCTGGCAAATTCTGTTCTCATGACACATGACATATACAGTCAAATTACAGGTGACTGAACATTGGCATGTGGACACGAAGACTAGGAGGGGACTGACTCACTCGGTCGGACATCGATTACACTTCTCAACAGCGCTGCTTCCCTATGTACAATTGTATCATGTCATTAGCGAGCTATCCTTCTCTCTGCCATTGCCTCTCAGTATTAGGGATATGAAGCTATACCAAGGCCGCATAGCTGATGACATATAGTATCAGAACCACTCACATCTCCAACTCCGACACCGTAGGCGTAGGCGAATGACCCATCATCACATCAGGTTCGTTCTTGGGTTTAGGCGAGGGCGACATATTAGTGGTGCGTTGGCTTTCTTCCTTGGGGGTTCTCGACGTGTAGAATTGCGGGTTCTTTCACCTCTGGACAGACGAGCTCTGTGATCGTCTCTGGAGTAGATGAGTATCTATACTTGTATGCTCTTGGTACGGGTGAAGAGTGAAGAATCAAGTATTCGATGCTACCAGCGTGGAGGTTGAACGACGCGTGCCTGAATGTCGAAGTCGGAACTCCGAATGGGTGGTGACGGCGGAATGAACGATGATGACGGGCGATACTTGACGATAAAGAACAAATAACAAGGATGCACAAATTGTCCCACAACTCAAGCTAAGTATCTCATGTATTTCTACGTTCATCGACATGTACAAGATTGTTCTTCCTTCCATACTCACACTATTCGCATATATACAACATCGTGTCCCTCCCTTCACGTCTCAAGATAGTTTACTTATCAACCTCTAAATCTTCATACCGAACAATTTCTTCTTCTTCTTCTTCTCCACCCCGTCTTTACCACCCCCACTACCCATACTTAGATTACTCATCGAGTCGTTAAGCGAGCTGGCATAGGACGACTGATGTTGTAATTTGGGTTGTTGGAGGTGTTGATTCTGGACTTGAGGTTGTGGGGGAGGTATTATGGGTGGTCCGACGGGTATGGTCCAATGTCTGAAGTCTAGGATACTGTGATGGTACATGTGGTCAGTAAGGTTTGATTAAAGAGACATAGTGTCCTGATGGAACACATCCCGTTGAATTCGCATAGTGGGATCATATAATTCGAACCAAAGGCAAGTTTCACTCACTTCTGGTACGATGTGGGTTGACCAGGCGATCGATGTGGCCTATTTGGTCCCTGAGGATGAGGCTGGAGCCCTCCAGGAGGGTTTGCACCTATACCTCCTCGTCCTAGAGCTCTCATCTGCTGCGTGAATATCTCAGGCGTCAAGACATGGGTTGAGCCTAAGGTGAAAAAGTCAGATCAGCTTTGTTTCCCTAGTATATCACAGAAGGTACCGCCTTCATTGAATATTAAAAAGGTATTCGAAGCGATGGGGGGACCCAAACTCACCAATGTAGACATCTTTGCCCAACGCCTGTCCGACCGTATAAGCACACCTCATCTCACTATAAGTCATACCCCCAGCAATGAAGATGATTATCCTCTGCTTGCCCTCCGTATTGTTCATACGAGCAGAAGGTGCCTTATGCCATGTCGGTCTAGCAGACCGCAGTGAGCCAGATTGCGTAGGGGCAGCGAGAGTATGAGCTCCTCCTGCTCTGAGAGAGGCAGATGCGTCGACAGGGGCGTCACGGATGTAAGGGAAGTTGGATTGATCGAGTCGGGACGAGGATTGGTCCTGTCATATGAATCAGTCAGTTCTGTTTCGTCATTGTAGGATATATCGGTGGAACATTATCAAGAGGATCATTTCACGGAACATATTGGAAAGAGGGAGTAGCTGGTCATCAGCGAAGAAATTGAACCCACCTCCAGGACCATCTGCACAATAGGTTTATACCTCGACAACTCATATTCACCTTCCTGATTCGAAGGTTTCTGCTTGATCCTAGACTTATTTGATCTGCTCGAGTCCTACCACGCAATGCAACATATCAGCCCTATTATATCCCATCTGCGAAAGAATACAGTAGAGGAAGCAGCTCACTTTTATCACCTTCACACCAAGATGTATCAGATTATTGACCATATCCTGCTCCGAGATCGATAATCTGGCATGTTGATATAGTCTCCGTCTATCTTCATCTGCTACTCCGTCTCTGAAAAGGATGTATAACGCCATGATTCGCACTTTATCCAAGGACCTGCATCCCACATATTAGATCAGCACATTCTTTCCCTCGATTCATAGACAAAGGCGCCCAATTAAACCACTCACGTAATGTTCACACGATCATCCAGTAATGGAACCATCTCTTCTACTATCGTCTTTGGTGTTTTGCCTTCTGACGTGTATCCCGTCGCACAACACTACACAAGACGTCAGATTAGAGTGCCTGTCGGATAAGGAACCGCTAGCTTACCTGTTCAACATTGGCTACAAGGGACAACTTCTTCTTCTCAAATAATGACATACATTCCTGAGCCATATCAAGATGTAGCGAGAACTGTTCACGCTGAGTTTGGAACTGAGGTAGGGAAGCTAACATGTCTTTGAGGTCGTTCACATTGACATTGCCGCCGCTGTATATACACATCGTCGATCAATCAGCTTGTATTCCGCGTTACAACGAGCTGATGGGGGCATGCGAGGTCAACAAACTTACCCTCCAAATCCTGCATTCTCCTGCGCGAACTTCCCAAAATCCGTCATAAGCGTATCGATAGCATCTTTCATATGCAGGTGTCGGACAGAGCACCAGACAGGATCGACTTCTGTCAATTCGGCAATCTTCTCTTCTTTCCCTCCTATCGTATTCGTGTATGTGTACCTGCGCAAATCATGATATCAGCTATCTGACTACACAATCAGGCAAACAATGGAGATGCCCAGGTTATCAAGAGCTCATTAAGTGACCATTATCGAAGAATCATCAAGCTCACTTGTATCTCACACCATCTTCTATCTTCAGCAGATCATTCACCATCGCCTGATACCAGAACTCATGTAATAACGGCGCAGCAGGATCCATCGACCGGTCTACTACGAACAATACACCCTTCGGTCTACCGCTTGCAGGCTATACGAAATCAGCATTGTCAGCTCTTGTCCACTTCACTTGAACAAGATTGGTTGAGTCAATACTCACGGGGAATTCAGGATTATTCTGCAAATATTCATCCAAATCCGCTTGCAGCTGATTCGCAATCTTCTTGCTTAGATGTTCCCCAACGATCTCGGGTGTCTTCTGTCCACCTCCCATTGCTGATCTCCATCGTAAGGACTGTGGTGCCTGCTGCTGGACAGGGGCAGAAGCTTGAGTTTGTGCTGCCAGCGGACCAAGGGGTGAATGGTGGTGGGGTTGGTAATATCTGATATAAGGGGATTCGTCTATTGTTGCGAGGAAGTTCAATATCTGCATAAAAGGCCGAAAGCATGATCAGTGAAAGCTGTTTGGACAATTGTAACCGACAAGCTTACAGATCGGCCGGCAACTTTAACATCATCCTCGAACGCTTCTATGGCTAGATCTGCCGATGCGGCTCCTCCCAAAGGCCCGAACATGGTGAAGAATGATCCCGGGTTCTTCAACGAGAATACTCTATCTTCAATAGCTACGGAGATGTGTCAGCTTATGCTTTTCACATTTCAAGAAAGGCGTAGCTTACCCCAGACATTGCAATACAGTTCTACGAAAGCCTGCAAGACACCGCCTTGTAGACCGTCGGTAAGCTTCTGCGCCAGTCTGTCATCGATACCTATACCACCACTTTGTAAGCTTGGTGTCCATTCTAGAGCAGGGGTTATAGACAGCTCACCATCTATAAAGTATAAATGAGCAGATTTATAAGTCCTCCTTCCGTTGAAATCCGCTAATATACGATCCACATTCTGAGCAGTTGGAGTCAAGAGGTATATGGCATCTACCGACATGGGTGGTCGTGGGGAATGTAACGGTTCGACGGCTAGCATCCAATCGCAAATGCAGGTCAGCTATACTCACAAGCTAGAAATTGACCACGATGTATGGAAGCGAGTCAGTGGAACGAGGCAAACTTACAAGTAACATTCTGCTGGAGAATATCAAAGTTCTTGTACACCGTATCCAACAATGCCTGGGAATGATCATCTGTAATGAGGATCTTCCATGCTGGAGGCGGTATAGACTGTATCGCCGAGGTGAATCCTGTTATGAGTGGATGAGCAGTGTCAGTATAATGAATGGCAGATGCTTATAGATGCGTTGGAAGTGGGACCGGGCGGGTTGACCCCGAGAATAACGGTCGGACGACCAGTATCTCCGTAAGTGACAGAGTACAGCAACTAACGACTCACGTTTCTTGAGAAGATCTCTGAGGGGCATGGTGAGGGGAGGGCGAGGATGACGAGCTTGTCACTATGTCAAGATATATATATATGTGTTGGTAATACCCGTAGAGAGAAAAAAGAATGAGAGTGGGTGAGATGATGATGAGGTCATGTGGATGTAGTTATATGTTTGTATGGTGGTGATGAACGTTACGTAATGTGCACTGACCTCTCCGTCGCGTTTCAGGTCGACAACATGGATTATGAATTTCAACATTTTAGACATTTTAGACATTTTCAGAAATCATTTATTCCACTTCTTGACTCTTCATTCACCCATTCATACCAGCAAGAGCTGTTCTCTCCCAGCCAAGATGGAACAGAAAGTACTGGTTTGCCTACAAGCTACTCTGAGCCCAGAGGAATCGACGCGTAAACATGCAGAGGAGCAATTGAAGCAGTTATTCTTGGTGCCTGGTATGTTGGTGCTTTTACCGACATCTGTATATGTACGAGAAATTGGATAGATAGCTGATGGTGTGACTTCTATCACAGAGGGAGGATTAAGTCTCGCTAGAATACTGTTAGCTCAAGAAGTTGATCTCTCACAGCGACAGATAAGTCCTTCACACAGTCCTGTTCAAGCGGGTCAAGCTGACATCATCCCTCCTATGGACCATACTCCGCCGGTATATTGTTACAGCAGTATGTGAACCAGCATTGGACACCTGCTTCGGCTTCTTTCCAACATCCTATAACACCCATCGAAGTGAGCTATCTTTCAAACGTCATGTTGACTGAAGAACTGATAAGCTCATGCTATGCTTCACAGGTCAAAGGTGAAATTCGACCGTTGATATTTAGTGGATTATCGGATCCTCAGCGTAAAATCAGATCATCAGCTGTGAGTCCTGCCTATATTCCTTTTTCACCTCCTTTCCCGAGGCAAAAGTCGGCATGAGCTCATAAGTTGATCTTATAGGCATTCGCATTATCAACCATAGCGAAATACGACTGGCCGGAGGATTACCCAGACCTCCTATCCAGCCTGGTCGGTCTGCTAAGCGGTACCCCAAATGCAGTTCACGGGGCTATGCGAGTGATATCAGATTTCGTAAGAAACGATCTGAGTGAAGATCAGCTATTACCTGTCGTGCAGGATCTGTTACCTGCTGTATTGAACATATTGGGTGATCCTGAGGTGAGTTGAGCAGTCCACAGTTTGCTTTCCCACTTCACAAGATTGTTCCCGACGAAAAGGTTTAAGTGGTGGCCTATATGTTAACTCCCTGATACCTCCATAGCGTCACTCAGCCACCACTCGAGCTCAGACGATATCAGTCTTCCGACAGACTTTACGAATGCTAGAAACTGTTAAAGATGAGCATCCCGCCTCGGTCAAATCAGCAATGGACAGCTTATCACCCGTCTGGTTGAAGGCTTTTACTCAGCTGTTATCGTTGGATGCCGCTGAAGAAGTGAGGAAGAACTGGGAGGAGTTGAGCATACGTATTGAAATTTTCAGGGTGAGTAGGTTATCCAATGTCTCGATACATCATGTTACCCGAATAGTGTCGCAAAGTCTACGAGCTGATATCCTGCAATTCACACCAGACATTCTCATTATACCACAACGCCTTCCCCAAATACCTCCATCCCCATCTTTCCTCCTATATACCCCTGTCTATCCAAAATCTCAAATCACTCTTACCTTCCTTCCACTCATACTACCTATCCAACGCAGAAGATTCGCATGAACCTCCCTCACCCACATCAGATGTAGGTATGCTAGACCCGAAGATCGATATCACCGATTTGGCCTGTGCGATATTCGATTTCCTAACTCCTGCTGTGCGGACCAAGAACGCACCTTCGATTTTGTTGGATGGTCAGGGGAATGGAAATGAGGTGATGCAAGGAGTCGTGGATGTGGTTTTAGACTATACACAAATAACTAGGGAGAACGTGAGTGGTCCATAATCACCAATTACTGTCGGTCATCTTCAGAGGTAGTCGCATCTACAGGGTGGATGAGCTGATTATGCGAGTTCATCACAGGAAGAAGAGTGGATGGAAGATCCAAATGCATTTGTCATTGACGAAGATGACGAGACCGAACAGTATGGTATCCGAACATCAGGATATGACTTGATCGGTGTAAGTCAGCTAAATTTCGCCGAAGAGCGTATACAGCAAGCAAGCTGAAACCAAAGATAGTCAATGATGGACAAATGGCCTCATCCCGTCACATCCATCCTGCAATCGCGAGTCCAACACAAAGTCCACGATTCGGCAGGAGCAAGATCATCCGGTAACCCTGATTGGTGAGCTATCCCAAGCACTCAGAAAATCATTAGCTGATGCCCCATTTGATGTGTAGGTGGAAACCTCTCGAATCGGCATTATCGCTCATCGGAGGAGTTTCAGACGATCTACGAAATATACTAGAAGATGACGAAGCTGATGGCAAAACACCATCGTTCGATGTGCAATTCCTGTTTGATCAGGTCATCCCTGGCTTATTGAGTCAATCGGGTCAGTCATTGTTTTGATCGTATCGAACATGTCAGCTGACGATATCAAAACATAACGTACTCAGAAACCCCTTTCTTGCAAGGCCGAGCATTCGTCTTCGCGTCTCAATTCGCCTCCCTACTTTCCGATAGTCTGGCAGGACAGTACCTCGGCGCTGCTGTGCACGTACTGGATTCAAGGGATGTGAGCGTACCTGTCAAGATCTCAGCAGTCAAGACCATAAAGAAGTGAGTTCAGAGTCAATCTCATCGAGCCGGACTTATTGTTCGGTCCGCACCTGCGATGCTAATACCCTCTCACAGCTTCTGTCGCCATGTCTCACCAGAAATCATGCAACCTCAATCCCGACAAGTCCTCTCTCTTCTCTTACCACTCTTACCGGAAATTACCAATGAGACTTTGTACTTGGTACTCGAAACTATAAGAGCGGTATTTGCATTGGATACAGATTTGATCAATGGTGATTCGGTTGTGGAAGTTGCTAGTAGAATATATGATGTCTGGGTAAGATATACCGATGGTAAGTAAGATCGGTACTTCTCTCTACCCAGACGGTTAGACCAATATCACTTTGACGAGGCGATATTTCTCTTTGTCAAAGCTAGTTATAGGCTAACAACTAATACAAATCTACCATAGATCCAGTCACAACAGCCATAGTAGAAGAGACGTTCGAAGCCCTAGCCTCCCTGCCCAATCCCTCAGTAGCTCCCGCCCTGGTCAGATTGATAGGTCCCAAACTTGCCGAAGCGATCTCGACTCCGGTGGATGACGATGCAGTCCATATACCTGGTGAAGCTGTTCAGCTGGCCAACAGTCTGATAAGGACCAGAGGTGGACCGCTGGAGCCTGAGCTGATAGGTAGTGTCACTGTTGCTGTTATGGGTGTGTTGAGGAGTACGGATGATATGGATGTGATTCAGGTGAGCTCAGCTGCATCTTTCTCCTGCCCCACCTAAGGAAAGGAACGTAGCTGATTTGTGGATGTTTGGTGTGGGTAGCACGGGATGATACATCTTACTTTGGTTGTTAGGAAGGATTGTGATAAGCTTATACAGTGGTGAGTACATCGGACTCTCAAAATCAGTCTCCAATCGTATCTGCGAGGTGACTCCAACAAATCAATGTTCTCATCCACCGATGCGATTCAAGATGGCTAACCGAGCTGAACATGCCTCCTTTGCCACACAGGCACGACTCTGAAGGCAACAACGGTATTCACTCAATCTTCCACCTCTTATCTCGTTTCCTTGCACCTACATTCTCCGAGTCAGGCGGTATCTTTGTCGGTGAATTGGTGATGCACCTATTCAGAAAAGCAGGAAGCGTTATGGCTCCCGTTTTGCCTGACTTGTTGAGAGCTGTGGTGGGGAGATTGGTGACTGCTCAATTACCAAGTTTCATCCAGGTGAGTCAGCGTGCCTCATACCTAACCACCTATCCAAGCTGTCGGCTTGTGAACGACACGCCGCTCATTATGGATCCGAGGACTGCGCTCATCCATACCACAACAAACAGACACTGGTCCTCCCATTCGCATACCTCTTCGGAACAGAATATACCACCTCCACGATTGACCTGCTATCTTCATTCGCTGTACCCCTTCCCGATGGTACTGAGAAATCAGGGTTAGAAGTGGTCTTAGCAGCGTGGTGTGAGCACTCCGATACTATCACGGGATCATGGAATATCAGGGTATCAGATTTGGGATTATCGAAGTTGTTTGCTATGTCTTCTCAGGATCAGAGGTTGAGCGGGGTGGTGGTTAGAGGGGATCTGGTGATTGATGAGAGGAACAGGGATAGTGCGTTTCCTTTTTCACCTGAATCACTTGAATCTGCCTGTGCTGTAGACTTTACGAGGACTGTCGGCTGATGTAATTTGATGGAATAGCTATAATGACAAGATCACGAACCAGGACAAGTCAGTTGACGATGTCTCTTCTTTTCTCAATCAGATCGATCAAGCTGATGTTGAAACATAACAGACCCAAATCAATATACCCAGATACCCTTCCCTCTCAAGGCATTCAAGTTGATATTGAAGGATGTACAGGCTGAACCTGGTGCGAAGGGGAAGGGGAAGAAGGTGGATTATGATATCGAGGAGGATGATGGGGTGAGTGCGATTCTCGTGATCGGACATGATGGACCGATAGAGTATATGATAGATTGAGCTAAATATGGGCGGTGGTACAGGACGAAGATTGGGATGATGATGATCTCTTGGCTGGAGGTGATGGCGTAGGGGAGTTTGATTATCTATCATGTGCGTATACGTTCCTCATTCTCTCACTCGACCACCGCTCAAACCTCAGAAAGGATCGGTCCTATCAAACGATATCATTTGGCAGTATCACTTACTGATGTGTGATACCATAGCCTGGCTAGACGATAAAGGGGGGAACGAGAATGACGCGCAGGACGACGACGAGGATTTGAAATCCGATCCCTTGGCTCAGATCGATATGGGGGTGAGTGACTGCGTCTACTGTGTTCCAAATAAATGGGCTAATTTTGATTGTCATCGCACAGCAACATCTCACGGATATACTTAGACAAGCATATACAGATGGGAATAGTAATATCCATCAGATGATTGATAGTTTGAGTGAGGTTGAGAAGAAGACTTTGAGGGATGTATTGACTTTATCGTAGTTTAGCTCATATAGAGGGAAAGGATTATACCATGTTATGGGTACAGTATATATCATTCCGATGCGATCATTCGATCTTATCATTTGACCTGCGTACGAAATAATATGATTGTGAAATGTTCAACAAACAGGTTTAACAATATGCGATACAAGTACAACATTACAATCCTATTCATCTTGATAGACCAAGTCGAATGACCCTAACATCCTAATTCCTATTCTATAACAAGCCAAGAAATAACAGAAAAGTCCAAAATCAACAAAGAAATAGCGAGAGACGCAAATCCATCTTTACAGAATGAACAACTACCATGCCAAATTCAAACTCATCAGCTCCGACCCCATCCCCATCATTGCAATCCAGAAGAAAAACGTCAAACTCACCTGACCTTCCCCACTCTCCATCCTCTCTTGCAATATCCTCTTGGCCTTCCCCCTCCAATCCCCCTCTACCATCTCCGCCGTCCGATGGCAGGCAAACTCGAATCGCATATAATCTGGTATATAACTTTCTATGGGGTTTGCCAAAGCTTCGCCAACAGCTTCGCTGAGACCGTGTAGGTCGTGCGCATGGACTGAGTAGACGTACGGCCTGGGGATAATATACCATTTATCAGACTCTATACAATTACGTTTCCTTCTCCATTAGAGATGTGGAATGGGAGATACGTAAAGGTACTCACGGCTCGAGATCCGTCATGTGCCATTGCTGGGCGTGCCATTTCGTCCTGTTTTGGGGATCTTCCTCGTCCCACGTTAAGATTGGGTTGATAAACTACAAAACCAGATCAAATCAATTCAGCTTGGACTGTACATTCGAAACAAACAATATCCGGAAAGAAAATTAGGGGAACATCATATATCGCAAGTAGGAGCAGATAGGCCATACACAGAGAGAGACTAATGACCCACCGGAACACCCATACAAAGCGCATCCCAAGGACTCGGACTAATCCTCGGTCTCCCCACCCCGATAAAAACAAAACTCTTGGCCAATTGCCCATAAAATTCGAGCTTTGGCAACTTCCCCAAATTCACTATTCCAACCTCCTTGACCCGCTTGGCAGTATCCTCATCATCATCCGTCATTCCCCCTATGACCCTGATCCCGTACTCTTCCTGTAATCCCACCAACGCCTCAAGGGTCCAGGAGAATGCGGTGGAATCTTCGAGGTAATGCATTTGTTTAGCTAGTAGATATGCCTGTGGTGGGTCCGACCGAGAGGCAGTGGGCAGGGAGGGGAGTCGTCGGCAGGTAGGTTCGATGGAGTAGGAGAGGAAGTGATTGGAGTTTCGGGGGGAAGGGGAGAGGGTGAATTGGGTTCCTAGGGGGTTGGCGGGGCTGTATGATGATGTGGTATAGGTCTTTGTTAGCTGATGTTTTGGGATGGGTTTTGGGAATAGTATGATAGAAGTAATAAGTGCAGCCGATACACAACATGAAGCGGGATTGGGCAACTTTTGAGAAGGACAGATGTAGAGACAAAGTGGTAGATTAAGGGATGACTGGAATCCCCACTCACTCATCCCAATACCAGAAACTCAACACCCTCCACGCTTCTATCCCCTCCTCATTCTCCCGCGTCTTAACGCACTTCTGATCCGTATGCTCATAACACACATTCACCTGATCCGGATCGGCCAACACCATCCTAACATTCCCTTTTAATATCCCCCATAACTCGACAGTCTTCCGCATATCAGCATTGTACCAACCCAAACTACTAAACACATAGGAATAATTATACGCATTAAGCGTAGATATCACACTTTGAGCATAGATTGTCTCTCCCGCTGTACTTGTTCCGGCGAAAGCCTCGGCGAACCATAGAGAACTGAGGATGAGGATTGTAGTTTGGTTGGTCCCGCATCCTTGAGATATCAGTTCCTCCTCTTCCTCTTGAGATAGCTTCTCGTTCTCACTAAATGGCAGTGAAGTGTTTCGGAGTAAACCCAGATCACGACATTGGTTGATACGCGATATGACCTCGTCGTTGTGTTTCCATACGTCGCCTGTGAAGAAGTAGGGGTTCTCGCCTATGAGCGGATGGGAGGATGAAGAAGAGGATGTGGAGCTGAATATGTGTCGACCGAGAGCTAAGAGGATAGCGATGAGTGGGATGGGGAGGAGGAAGAGGAGGAGGAAGCGGTGTCGTGGGCGGATAGAGGTGGGTAGGAAGTTAAGTGGGAGAGGTAATTTTCTGTGTGATCTGTCAATACGATATACACAAAAAGATCATTATGTTAGTCTGTTTTTCCTATCTCTTAGGTTTCAAGAGGATACTATACTTACCTCCGCAGTATCCTTTCTTTCTGTTCATCTACACCTTCCTCCCCTGCGCCCGAAGGGGATGTAGCTAATGGTATATAATCGTTGTGATTATCCCCTGCCATATTATGTTGCTTTACTGCGGATGATGCGAAAAGATGCGGAGCAGATTTCGTTTATCCTTTGGTTCGTTTCGTCCCTTACAATTGTTTGATGTCATGGGTAAATCATGTTCGTGCTGTTCACACTGTAGTGGACTGTCTGTCTCTGTCTCTTCTAGACCCTCCTATGAACAGGTGGCAGCAGATGGTATGAACACTGATTTGATAGATATATAATCGGGTCGTTGAGCTGTACGAGTGATGTTCACACAACAAACAATCTCAACGACTAGTCCAACTTTTTCCCGTCAAGCTTGAGAAGATGGAGATGGGTCCGAGCGGAGCGCCAAACGCGCCGTGTTAAGTTAACCTATTACTATTACACTTTGAATACGAATATTCGTAATCCAAAGGACAAACCACATTGTAATGAGAAGTGTGCAACGGCTCTATGGTCACCGAACGAAAACCCATTATTATTAGCCTAGATCACGTGTTTTGTATTGTTTCTATTCGTATTCGTGATTCCGTTAGGATATTCCTAATTGATGTGGAGACTCCAGTGCAAGTCAAGAAGTCGCGCAATCGGTTCTAATCCATTAAATTCGGAATCATTACGAGATCTCATTTCCCACAACAAACCAGAACAGTCGGATGACCGGGTGGAGAGGAGAAAGTTGGAGATAAATAATTTAGAATTTAGAAAGCATAAAGATAACAAAGTGGCCAATACGAGTATCATCTATCTTTGCTCATTATATCCACTTCTGTATGATAGTATAATAGTAAAGACCTGTATAATAGTCCATCGGACCAGCAAAGACGACCTCACCTATCCCTTTTCCCCCTTCTCTACGCCTTCATTCTTTCCCTAGTCGAGGTTGATCAGCCAAGATGCAGCTCAAGGACCAACGACCAGCTCTATGGGTATCTTGGTGGATGGCTTTCTCGATAGTAATCGTATCTTGGGGTGAGATGTTCCCCCTGTTTCGCTCGGGAAATCAAGCTGATATGTCTCATCTGCCTGAATAGACGCAGCGTACTGTTTCCTGCGTCCGAGGAGTTTTGGTAAAGGTGATTTAGCTTGGATATGGGCACCTTACAAGTGAGCTCTATGTGAACCGTCTTTCAGGGGACTAGATTAGCTGACACGATGTTCGTGGTAGCATGGTACCGTACAGTATGGTGAGCTCCCTTAGTCCCGGCTAACATGGCACAAGCTAATGTCGTTCACAATAGGTGGACTACCTATATGGTCAGCCAGGTGTAGATGCCAACGACGGATTCACAAATGCTCAAGGTGAGCTCCACCCGTTCAACTAAATGTATCATGGAAGAAATCCAGCTGACATTATGTATCAGCCTTGATGAACGTCATCGAAGTCTTCTTAGCGATCGAATACCTATACCTTCGACACACCTCACCAAGATCATCAACCAGAACACCGAACCCATCTCATCGGTATCACGCTCATGCTCCGCTCGTTGGGTTCGCTGGAGCACTCATGACGCTTAGCAAGACCGCCCTGTACTTCTTACAAGGTGAGTTCATCCTTCAGCTTCGTTGATGCCAGACAAGGAGGCAGATACTGACTTTCGGCGACCATAGAATACTTCTGCGATTGGTGTATGGTGGGACATAATGATAGATTCACATTCTGGGCTGTATGGGTAGCTACGAATGTGAGTGGCTTTGATTTTCAAATCAAGTGTGTCACAGCTCAGCTGACCGACTGTTCGTGATCTTGTCTATCTCGTATCGTAGGGGTAAGTCCAGCTTGCGGACGAATGCCTGTTCTTAACGTAATGATCAAAGCTGATTTCCTTACTTTTGTAAAGAACTTGGATCCTCATCCCTTTCCTCGTCTGCGTAGCCTTAGGCAGATTCATTGCTCAAGCCCTTATGAGAGACACAGCAAGCCAGATTGCCTATCTTGAATGGTCAGCATCGCAAAGCCAATCTTCCACTCCCGGTACCACTTCGATCGGATCATCTACTCCCATTCCAATTAAGCCTGCATTCGATCAGGTCGAGTCCGACGCTTTCTCCTCCACCATCGCCGCACCCGCTGCACTACCCCTTACCTTCCACCCTCGAGACTTGTCTGTGCTAGTTGTCGGGTCAAACCGTCTTGCAGCTACCAGAGCTACCACATTTTCGGAAGCTGGTGCCAAAGTCACTGTCGTAACGCAGTCATCGCTGTCGGACGCAGCACCCGAACTTAAGCAGCTGAAAGATGCTGGACGAATCGCACATCAACAGTTAGAGGGTGATGACAGTCGGGATTGGTCGTCTCTCCTTCCCAGCCTGAACATCTCCCTGGTATGCGTCACTGACACGCTAGTCGGAGCTCACTCTCGTCGATCATCTGCCTCTGCCAAAACCATTTACGACGCATGCTCGTCTCTCCGAATACCCATCAACATCTCTGATCAGCCATTATACTCAACCTACACGTTCCCATCGGTTCATCGATTCCCCGGGCAGGATGGTGTTACCTCCAACCTTCAGGTGGCTGTGACGACGAACGGACAAGGATGCAGGATGGCAGGCAGGATCAAGAGGGAAATAGTGTCTAGGTTGCCTTCAAACGTAGGAGCAGCTGTAGACAACGTAGGAAAGCTAAGGACGAAAGCCAAATCCGCCCCTAAACTATGGGAAGATGAGAATCACGATATTCCCCTCAATTCACCCGTCGCCCAGTTGCCCACACCATCTATTTCCAGAGTGGGATCGGTGGAGAAGCTATTGGGTAGACCTGAAGAGGATACAGAAGAGCTAAGTGAGGAGGAGCAACAATTGAGAAGGATGAGATGGGTTCATCAGATGTCGGAATATTACTCTTTCGAGCATCTCGCAAGATTGAAGGAGGATGATCTGGACCAAGCATTAGAATTATGGTCAACTAATCCTTCCTCCTCGTCAAATGAGGTATCACTCCGACACCACGACATCGCCAACAGTACCAAGCAGAAAGGGAAGATCCTATTAATAGGCAGTGGACCAGGACATCCAGGTCTGTTGACCGTTGCGGCCCACCACGCACTCAAGACCGCTACCTTGATCTTATCCGATAAACTCGTGCCCTCCGAAATCTTAGCTCTGATCCCTTCCACTACCAAATTACATATCGCCAAGAAATTCCCTGGGAATGCCGAGGGAGCCCAAAATGAAATGATGGAGCTTGCGTTGGCAGGCGCACAGGCCGGCGAAGTGGTCGTGAGATTGAAGCAGGGTGATCCATTCGTATATGGACGAGGAGGGGAGGAAGTGTTATACTTCCGTGAGAACGGGTTCGAATCCACCGTCATTCCTGGAATATCTTCGGCAATAGCAGGTCCGTTGATGATGAATATTCCAGTGACCCAACGGGGAGTATCGGAATCGTTAGTTCTGTGTACAGGGGTGGGAAGACAGGGAAAATCAGTGAAATTACCTGGATATGTCAAGTCGAGACCTCTAATCTTGTTAATGGGGGTAGCAAGGATAAATCAAATTATACAGACTCTCACGTCGGAAGAGGGTCAAGGTCGGGACGGAGCGAGATACCCTGGATACCTGCCTATAGGAATTATAGAGAGGGCCTCATCACCGGATCAGAGGATAATTATGAGTAGTCTAGATAAGATAGAAGGCGCACTGAAGAAATTGGATGAGAGACCACCTGGTATGATCATTGTGGGTTGGTCGGTGCTTTGTCTGGAGGGGAGAGGGAAGGTGGATATTCTAGATGATACGAATGCCTCGGAGGGGAGTGAGAGGGGGATCGTAGATGGTTGGTTGGGAGGGGAGGAATATAAGGTTAGGGAGGGGCTGCAGGAGGGATGGAGGGATTTGTTGGGTGAGGTGCAGTAGGGGGATAGATTCGTGTATGTGAATAGAATCTTAGATCTGGGGTTTTGGCATTTTCATTATTATCATTATCATCATCGTCATTCATCATTTATTTCATTATCACTGTCACAATCTCAATGCATCCTAGACATTACACAGATACATACGACACAGCGGGATCGTCAGTCGACTTTGCAGTAAAACGGTCAGCGAATTACGGAGTTGAGGTAAGCTGAGTACCAATCCCTCGGATTCATTCATTTATGCATGCACAGCTATTACGACTCCGATTCTGGAATAGTCTCGGGTTTGATTGATGCATCTGTGCTCGGACGGCAGCAGCGTGAGTCATACTGTAGTCTCCAGTTCAAACAAACGTCATACCGACCAGGGAAGGAAGCGCAGATGATCGTCATACCAAATACCAGAGAGTAGTATATTATTTCCTAAAATAGAATATGGCTCGCTTGGCAATTCATGGTGAATATCTATTTTTAACTTGTAACCTGTGCCAAACATCTCCAATCGATCATCAGACGATTCCAGCTGTTGTTGTTCTATTCCATTCTTCATTTACTCATACATCTGCATAAACCAGCAAGTCAGGCTATCAGGTTTATTGATACATACTTCCACTGAGACGAACCCACATCGCCCATCGACCACGCTCAGCTCCGTGCGCCCCACCATCACAACCGCCCAATCGGATGATCGAAGAAACACCTACGGAACCTCCCCCGCCTCCTGATATACGACCTTTTGGTTGTATTACAGGAAATAACAATGACAAACACAATCGATTAAACTCAGATTACTATACCTCTACCCTCCCTCTGGGCGGGGTAGAGAACACTCATACGGCAGCTTCGCGAGACGAAGGGTACCGATTCAATCCGAGCTCAAGATCCAGATCCAGATGGGGCATCACACTCAAAGCGGCGAATATGTTCATCCCCCTCATAATGCTCTTCCTCCTGGCCTCGACCGTCTCTGCAAGTCCAACTTCTCAAATGGCAGATAGCTACACCTCATACGACGTGCCATTCCTCTCCGACATGGGATCAAGTAAGAGGAAAACGCCAATACTGTCATTCTTCAAATACATCCTCGACTCAGCTTCCACCTCTTTATCTCACTTCACCAATGACAGCAACACTGGTAAGATGAGGATGATGGGCAAGAGGGAATTGAGCACCGGAGAGATCGTAGAGGCTTGTATGATTCCTGTGTTGGTGGCGCTGAGTGGGATGTTTGCGGGATTGACTCTTGGGTGAGTTTGGTTTTTGTTTTGGTCGTGTGACCGATTCGACATTCTGGAATTTTTGGTGAAAAGGAAGAGAGAGGGCATCGGCCAAGATATGTATCTCCAAGGGTTGATGACATGAGCCCGTGTTGTAAGACGGTGGCTGGTATTGATCCTCGTCATTACCATTCGCAGATACTTTTCGGTCGATCCTACCCAACTGCAAGTACTGTCCATATCGGGCACACCGACACAGCAGAAATACGCCATGAAGATATTGCCTGTCAGGTGGGTATGATTCTTCAGTCAACGACTATCAACCCTATCTTCTTCTTGTGATCATCGATTAGTCTCGATCACAAGCTGACCCAGATTGTTGCAATTGTAGGAAAGACTCCCATCTACTGCTCACGACGTTGATCCTGGGTAATATGATTGTCAACGAGGCTCTACCGGTGGTAATGGACAATGTGATCGGGGGTGGTATTTACGCGGTCATCGCTTCGACAGCATTGGTAGTGATGTGAGTTGTCCTCATCCTCCTCATCCTATTCCACCATAGCTACCGTTTTCCCATGCTATTATCGTGCTTCCGCATGTCATGATCGCTGACAATCGCCAACCACACAGCTTCGCCGAAATCATCCCCCAGTCCATCTGCTCACGGTACGGACTCCTCGTCGGCGCCTCTATGGCCTGGCCCGTGCGAATAATGATCTGGATAGCCTTCCCAATCGCATGGCCCATAGCCAAACTCCTCGAATACATCCTGGGCGCACACCACGGTATCATCTACAGACGAAGCGAATTGCGAGAGTTGATCAAGATGCACGCTGCCACTGCAGAAGGAGGCGGGGATCTCGATTTCGATACCGTCCAGATGGCTCAGGGGGCATTGGATCTGGCTCAGAAGACGGTCAAACAAGCTATGACGCCTATTGAGCA
The DNA here is from genome assembly GCF_000512585.2 of Kwoniella bestiolae CBS 10118. NCBI lineage: Eukaryota > Fungi > Basidiomycota > Tremellomycetes > Tremellales > Cryptococcaceae > Kwoniella > Kwoniella bestiolae. The sequence continues at coordinate 1,555,660 of NC_089248.1, forward strand.
GGTGTTCATGCTTCCCATAGAGGCGAAATTGGACTATGAGACGTTGGGTCATGTAGTTAGGTCTGGACATTCGAGGATACCGGTGTATCAGATGGTCGAAGTTCCTGATATCAACCTTGCTGCTCCTACTAAAGGACCGGGTAAGACGAAGATGGTCAAGAAGGTGCTGGGGAGTTTGTTGGTCAAGTCTTGTGTATTGCTTGATCCTGAGGGTGAGTTCAGCTGACTCCCCAGCTCCCCTTTGATTAAGCAGCAAAGCTCACTTGTTTTTGCGTTCTCATAGACGCTACGCCACTTGCTTCCATCCCTATCAACGCTATCCCTTCTGTACCTTACGATGAACCATTGACCAACATGCTGAATGTGTTTCAAGAGGGTGAGCTACTCGGATAATTGATCCTGGTGACCTGCCTGACAATCTGGATATCACAGGCCGATCACACATGGCGATAGTATCCCGACGACCTAAACGAGTCGAGAAGGACCTCGAAGACGCCGAATCAGTCATGACAGCCGCCGCAGGTGGATTGAGACAGCGATTCATGCGGAAAGTGGCCGAGATCTCACACGGCAACAAGTCGTCCTCGGATTCTGACTCTTCAGAAACTGATACCGACGTCGAGAGAGGCGAGAAGGGAGAGGGTAATAAGAAAAGAAGGAAGAAGCGAAGGACCAAGAGGATCAACTCTGGGTCGGACGGTACGGCCGTGGCGTCCAGTCCTACTTCCACCAGTGCCGCTGAGGAGATCAAGAATCAACAGACTCAAGAGCAGGAGAGGAAGAAGAAGGCTAGTCTGGTGGAGAAGGCGAAATTGACGCAGTTGGAACAGACTGTGCCTGCTGATGCACAGATGGCCCCTGGGGCTGTTGAGAAGGTGAGATAGAACAATTAATTGTATGTGTAGGGATAGTAGCTCATGATCCGGATGTTCAGTTTTTCGAAGGGTTGGAAGGTGCTCCACTTGGTGTTATCACTCTTGAGGATGTGTTGGAGGAGTTGATCGGTGAAGAGATTTACGATGAGTAAGTTTGCCTTTGGCATTTCTCATGTCCATCTGCCCAAAGATTCTCATCATGTGCAAGTTGAGATGTGCTAATGTCTTACTGCCAGGTACGACGAGCACGGAGTCCCTCGATCAGACGCCTCAGCGTTCGTACCGCGCGAAGCAATGTTGGCAGCTCGTCAAGCAGCATTAGCAAGACAGAATCTAGCATTAGCCGAATCAACCCCACTACCATCTACCAACGATGCCGACCTGGATCAACAACCCAGTACGGGTGGAACGAGACGAACGATGATTCCTAAATTGACCATGACCAAACCCAAATTCAGTCTCGGTAAGAAACCGGTCTCACAACCTGGTAGATCCAGAACTGTCGATGAACCGAAGATCACCGCGGCTACTCCACCTTTGGTGTCTCAACCTCAACTACCCAGTCATGATGCCCCATCAAGCAGTCTGGTAGCTGGTAGTGAGATTAGAAGAACCTCTTCACCCTCCGAGATTATCCAGGATCAGAATGATGCTCCCAGAAGAACTCAATCGGAAGTAAAGATCAACGCAAGGAGACAATCAACACCCACCGAAGCTCAACTTGGTGCGAACGTACCTCTCAAGGGATTAGATCCAGTCACAGCCGTCCCTGCTCGACTCCTCTCAGGAGGCGGAGCAGTCACTCCCAATATCGCTCCTCCAAGTGGTACCAACCTCCTAAGCGAGGCACTGATGATTGAAAGAGGTAGAAGAAGGGGAGGGACCAATACTCCTCCCATCCTTCGAGCCGTATCGCAGGGTGCGGTCAAGTCAACTCCATCAAGTAGACAGACCACTCCGCCGACCTCCTCCACAGGCCAAACTTCTACCTCGAGTGCTCCTGCGGGTGCGGCTGGAGGAGGGATTTTGAGCCCACAACCTGTACAGGCTAAGAAGGTCCCGAAGTTCAAATCCGTTCCTGCGCCTTTGGTCAGTACGCCTGCTCCGTCTGAGCGAGCGTCGATGGATTGGAAAGGGGAGAGGAAGAGTGAAGGGAAGGAATGAGGAGGCAGTTAGTTGGCCGGAAAGGATGGAGGAAGGAGGGACATCTGAGGGGACGAGATGACAAATAGTATATATACGTATACTATTAGCAGCCAAACTTTGCACGAAGCAACTGATATGAGCCATAGCATGTCATGTAATACTGTCTGATATCTGTTTTTCCATGAATCATGCATGCATCGCAGTTTCAGGTGTGCATCGATCTGCTCGCTCGTTTGTTTGCCATGCACGAATGTTGCCATGTGGTCTTCACGTGTGCGCCACTATGAACGCGGCTGGTTTTGCGTAAACAATGTTGAGGTTGAATGATGTTTGGACCCACTTCTTATGTCGCTTTTCACATTGCTCATTCTTAAGATTGAACGTTCAAAATATACAAACTCTCTCAGAAGCAAATCCACATCCCCATATTCAATCTCACCCCAGAAAACTACGCTCCTCATTACAGTGAATGGAAACACAACACCACCCACAACACCACCACCGAAATGTCTCGTCCGCAGGGCCACCGTAAATCCCAATCCACCTCTGCCCTCTCATTCCTCGCTTCCCACTCCTCTTCCTCATCCTTTTCATCATCATCATCTTCTCATACTCCTCAGATACCTAGGATTAAAGATACACCCTCTGCCTCAGAAGCTAGGAAATACCGCTCTCGCCAATCACAATCTCACTTACCTTCCGTCAATGAATCTGAACCATCCGACTCGGCAAGTATGCCCGCTTTACCTGGCTTGACTACCACACCAAGTCCAGGTACGCCCGGAGGAGAAGGTATGAGACGGACGAAGTCGAACCAATCCCATATTTCTGGTAGAGATAGAGACAGGAGGCGAAGTAAGAGTCATTCTGCGGCTGAGGTGGAGAGGATGAAGAAGTCTGAGGTAATGGGAGTGGGTATGAGGAAGGAAAGGTCGGTTGATGAGGGTTTAGATGGGTGGTTGAGCGATGTAAGTTTGGGTCATCTTTTGTCCACATCCCTTCCCGATGATTTCACCTGACCGTCTAAATTGTAATGATGAGGTGGATGTGACTGACAAGGTATACCTGTTGTTTATTGTGTTCAGATTAAATCCCTACGTAGCTCATCTCGACTTCGGCTCTCAGCACTCAAGCGCGTTGAACGATACCTCGTAGAAATCTGTTTGAGCAAAGATGACTTGAAACTGGAAGACTTACTATCCAAACAAAGTGAGCTTCATGTTTCATGGTGGCTAGCCATATACACAATGGGACAAAAGCTCATGCTGCTTTCGTTGCTCAGTACATCAAACACTCTTATCCCTTCTCACAAGACACACCTCGACCCTGTCACAGAAGTCATCACATACCTCTCTACCAGCCAATGACGAGACCGCCGTAGGTCTTATACCTGAGCTCGAAGTTGTCGCCAGCATATTACAGGGATTATGTTGTCTGAGTAGGAGATGTAAGGAGATGGTCGGGGAAAGCTGGGTGATGGAGGTGAGTTGGATAAGCTTCTCTTTTCACGTCAACCAATGCCTTGAACCGTTCTTCTACGCCTGTTATCACCGTCGAGAACCATGGCGTGGCTAGAATGCTTGATTGATCGGAAGATACGTCCTGTATGAGATGTTGTAGCTCAAACAATCTCTATCCTCCTAGATGTTCATCGATCTTCTACTGCTGCTACGCTCGCAACTACCCATCACAGAGATCTCCAAAGCCATCGCATACACCATTTTGGAACTCTTGTTTTGCATACTAGTAGACTCACCCAAAAACGCACGAACGTATGAGAAGCTTGGTGGACTGGAAGCTGTCACTAGAGTATTGAAAGGTACCGGAGTGACCAAAGATGTCAGGTGAGTGAGAAATTCGGTCCAATCGCTTACAAAATATACCGATTCTGACAAATCTCAACAGAATGAAATGCATCGAGTTTCTGTACTTTTACCTGCTTCCCGAACAGAACGACCCCCAGCGAGCCGTATCCACCTCTTCGTCATCCTCATCCTCATCCAACGAGTCCTCACTCTTCCCACCCTCGCCCCTCTCGACTTCCCAAAACTCGATCGATCTACCCAAAATTGGTCATGCCGAGAATGCCCACTCACCACCTGGGCATCCTAAAGAACTGGCAGATCTCGACATGCCCTTCGTCCCGATGACACCTCGTAAAGCCCCTCAACCCAATCTCGGTTACCTCACACCAGCAACGAGGAAATCTTCCGTATGCACCTCGAACAGTTCTACACCAAGTCTACCTACTGTTCCTGCTTCCCCGAGGGTACCCATCTCCCAAAGTTCCACTTCAAGAGGTCTAGCAGCGATGTTGGATGAGATGGACAGTTCCTCTATGGCCACACCCAGGTCTAGTCGGTCGAACAGAATAACAGGTGAAGATGATAAGAGTGGTGTAGGTCTAGGGCTGGGTTTACCGAAAAATACTAGTGGTATCGTCCGATCCAAAATATCGGAGAGAACAGATTCAACAGCCGGACCAGGGTTCATCGATCCATTCAACTTGGCAAGTACTTCTGAGAGATCACATTCAGGATCTTCGGGATCATCTACCATCGTTCCTTCGTCTACGTCCAGGTCCATCTCAAGATCAAGCACACAGCCATCATTGACGTTAACAGATACCAATGGCCTCCCCAGATCACCCAGCATATCATCAGTGCGAAGAAGTAGCGTAAGGAGAGTCAGTAAAAGCCCATTGATCCAGTCGAATCTACCTGAAGAAGAATCCGTACCCAGAACACCGAAGATAAGACATTCGAGAACACAATCCCATCTATCTGGTCTGCCATCCACGTCGAACGTACCGCCCGTCCCACCATTACCTCAATCATCTCGTACACCATCTTCGAAGCCTCGTGCATTCCCTGCTGAGTTGACGAGGGGCATACCGCCCAGTGCGTCGTCGCCTTCTCTGGGTGGGGTAACCCCCTTAGGGGCAAGTAAGAGGATCCCGTCGGATAAGAGAAACCCTATGATGAGCGCTCGGAAGGATACCGTCGCGGAGGAAGGGATGAAACATGATAAGAAGCGGGTCAAGGATGTAAGAAGCGTGGACGAGAAGAAGGAGATGGTGAGTTCGGTTTCCCGCCTTTCATCAAATTCGCCTGATCGTGCGAAAATGGAGTTTGGGCGAGGTGAGAAATATCAGCTGACGATGCACGTAGCTCGGGATGTGGCTGGGTAATGTCGAACAGCTCGTTCAGGGAGTTGAGAAGGTCAGTTTCTGGGGATCGATAGGGAATAAAGGGAAGGCGGGACGATGAACGCCGTGACTACAAAAGGACGACGGTTGATGATGATAAGGTTCTACTGTTCAATTTTTGTTATAATCGATAATACCAATACAACACTAGGGAACGGTCATGTACTTGTACGGTTGGAATGTGTATATATAAATGTACCTTGCATCGATGCAGCTTTCTGATTCCTGGCACAACACATGCATAAGATATACACAAGTTGCCTCAAGCACCTTATCCTATAACCTACTTATTCCAGCCAAGATCTTCTATCTACAGTAATCCCCAGCGAACATCTCAGATCTCACCACCCATACGACTCGGATTTCAAATACACCTCATTCACATCCGGATACCTACCCGTGAGGATCTGTGAGAATCCCAATTTGAGCTTTGGTGACTGCGTTTGCACAATCAGTGAGGAATGCAGGTGGACCACAGGCTGATGTATACGATCAGCTCATACCCATGGTCCGAATCCAGGTGTCCGGATGAACTCACTAGCAACAGCCAAAAATCCATGTGTGGACGCTACGGTGCGTTCGATCAAATACGGCAAGTCCGGTCGACCTCGGTGGCAATCCGCTTTGGCTTTGATGCTCAGTTGAAGACCTTTCTCAGTAGAGGGAGTGTCGTCTTCACCATGACCATCGGCTGAAGATGGACCAGACTCAGGGGGTGAAGGGCGAGAGAAATCGTCGATCGATTCTTCTGTGATGTAATGTTCGATAGAGACATTGGGATGATGGGTCCGGATGGCCTGCAGCTCGTTTTCGAACCACTTCATTGATGCTTTACGTGTAAATACAAATATCAAACATTAACATCATATCTCAATCACTCAGGAATGATGTCGAGCTGTACCGTCATAGAGACCCAGAATGGAATGAAAAACTCACAAATCCTCTTAACGGCCCATACCAATACTACCTCTCTTCCCATCCCTCCTCTTCCTTCCCTGTTGCCCACCAGATCCTGCAGCACACTCAACGCCCAAGTGATACCCGTCCCTCCAGCCACAATCAAAATCTTATCAAACCCCCTTAAATCACCTCCAACATTCGCATCGCCATACGGTCCATCAATCAGTACCTTGTATTTTGTCTGACCGTTTTGGACTTGGTTGAAAAGGGTTCTGGTAAATCCCGATAAAGGTTTCAAAAGAAATATCATCTCCCTTGTAGCCATAGACCTATCAGTCTTCTCAATATCACTCGATTGCGTCTGTTGGGCCAAGGGAGGGGCATTGGCAATTGTAAAAGGATGTGAATCTAGGAATCTGCATCCCATAAATCCTGCATCCCATAAATCTGATAAAGACATGTTGTTCACCCGACCAATTTATATATATCGTCGAAATTGTAATTTTCAGGGTATCTTCATCTAGCAGCTCGACATGTGCAGAGTGTAGGGTAGGGTTGTTAAGGATTATGAGGATTAGACGGGTGGTGGCGCTTGATAGGAAGAGGACGAGGGTGGTTATCATGTATGCGCTATCACATCATCAATATCGATCGCAAAGTCAGCATTCACACAGGTTCTGAAGTGCGTATTCGAATGAGCTTGAAACGCTTGTACCCACTCGCTATCTAGTGTCTTGTATCCATGCCAGAACATCGCCCCTGCAAAGAACACCGCCATTGTGATATGGATCCAATAGAATAACTCGTAGAATGATTTTCTATAGTACGAACACAACAATCATCGGTACCATCCTCTATGCACTGTCTTGCTCTACAATAATCGCTGCAACGCATTCCGTCGTGACATCGCACTCACCTGAAAGGAGGCAACGCCCCAGCAAACAGTACCAAAAGCGGCGCCAAAGCCACAAAACCCGATACGTATACCTGATTAACCGCCAATGTCCCCTTCATACCTCTCTCTCGAATCGCTCGGATACAAGCTGCAACGGTATGTACCAATGACATGTAGGTGAAGTTGAAGGCCGAGCCTTGATGGAGGACTTGGAGCTTTTCGTGTGAGATGCCGGTTAGGATGGAGATGAGGTTGCGTTTTGAGCCTAGCACGCTGGATGCGACCATCAATTGGAAATAGATTATCAGCATACACGTTAATTTGTACGGAGCAGGCGGTGGACGATGAGCCTCCGATGAGAGGAGGACAGGAGGGAGATAGATATGTTGGGACGAGGAAGTAGAAAAGGGTTAACCAACTCACTATACAAACGGCAGCGTGGCCATGGCTATCCACTCGCTCCTAAGATACAGTGGTGCGCTCCCATAAAACGGCGGATAATAATAATACTCATTGATAAATGTGAACCCAGTCGCAAAGATCAACCCAGCACCCAATAAGATATTCGGTCCCAAAGGTCCGAAAGTCCATATGTACGATACCCATCCCCTGTGGGGGAGCTGAGGGTAAGTGAGTAAGCGTGATATCGCGCTGAGCTTGATATATGCCTTGGAGCGTATACCGTATCTATACCTGATACGTAATTTCCAAAGACCATACAAGATTGCATAGAGGGCTAGGATCCCACAGAGGAAAGCGAGGGTGTAGTAGCCATACACCACCTGGTCGGCCCAGGGGATACGAGCTGCTTGGTAGGCTGTTCGTTCGGCTGAGGTGGGGACGTATCGTCCTTGGGAGTCGATTTGACCTGGAGTGACACCTGCGTCCATTGGGCTTCGGTGGTGTAGCATAATTCAACTTCAAGAGACCGTATGTACCTCTGTGGAGCAAGTGAATGATCGGTAGTAGTAGTAGTAGTAGTAGTAGTAGTAGGAGGGGGCGAGGTATGTCGTTTATGTTCAATCACATTGGTCAATTCCCTTCTGCCTCTTTCTCTTGTATATACATTCCTTCCTTCGCTACTACTCCTGAAGCATCAATCAATCCCAATCCCACGATTCCCTTAATCCTCGGAATGTTTCAGACACACCCAAAGTTATCCATAAAATCGTCTCAACACACGAGCTATAAATGTGATTTGCTGATACACTCGTTCACCTTTGAGCCACTAAAAACAAAGTTGCTCAGTTACCACACATCAACCAAGAATAAAATGGCTCGGTATCCTTCGATCGCATGCGGCAAATCTACAGCCAATCACATACTGTACAAGTGCCAAGTGTAGCTCAAGCTCAAAAGAGGGTCAAGATTGCAAAGTTGATGCATACTGTATACATATCAATTCAATACTATAGTATCCTGGGGCCATGCATATATATAATCCAGAGGGACGAGAGGGAAGGATGCATCTTTCTTCATTGAACATCGCGTAATCAGTACTTATCGTGGTGATACAAGTTACCCAAATACAAATCACCCCTTCTCTTACCCAACCAACACATACAGATACAACCACCACCCAACATGGATATGGGCGACGGCGATATGGACATGTCCTCGCATGCATGTAAGAGTGAGTCCAACTACCTTACCACTGGCCCACTGAGGCAGAATGTATCTGACACTACTACCTATATTGCTCAGTCTCCATGCTATGGAACTGGAATACCATCGACGCATGTTTCCTCTCTTCCACCTGGCACGTACGATCCAAAGGCGGTTTCGCAGGAAGTGTCATCGGTGTCTTCTTACTTTGCATGGCAATTGAGTTTGTCAGAAGGGTGGGGAGGGAGTACGATAGGAGGTTGATCATGGCTGCCAAGGTGGGTCGAGTACAACGCTATCATCATCAACGCATTCTACCTTCCTGATTACAGGAATCACGCTAACAAAACTCTCATACCTGTTCTGATGTGTAGGCAGGATTAGTCCCCAGCGCATTACCAGAATTATCGAACAACAAAGATACCACCGCCCCTATGCCATACCAGTAAGTCTTGCCCTCTCTGCGCGCTCTGCCCTCAGCCTTCAACCCTTCTCACCGTAGGACGATGATATCTGACTTGTATGAATAGCTTCCGCCCCTCTTGGATTCAACAAGTCATCCGAGGGATATGCTACGGCAGTCAATTCACAGCTGCCTTCCTGGTGATGCTCTTTGGGATGTACTTCAACGGATTCATCCTCTTCGCTATTTTCCTGGGTCAAACGGCTGGGTATATCCTATTTGGTAGGGATACTTGTACGGTGTCGATTGATCATGTGGCTTCTGGAAGTTGCTGCTAGAGTTAGATGATAGTCGAATGGTCTTCTGGTATATCAGCTTAGTCTCGCTCAATCACCTCTCATCCTTATCCTTTTTGGTTATTTGTTTTGTATATAGTTCACTAAGTCATACTGAGATGATATAGCGATTATTTCCTTCGTGGGCGATATGAATGGATTGACAATGCCTTAGTCTGCATTCGGGTCATCCGTAAGTATCTGATTAGTCGGGTGTTAGTGGGATCTGAATCATGCTATGGCTGTTACACACGTACTTCGCATATATGTGATTTCACTTCACTTGGATACATACAGTTTCAACCATTCTCTCCTATCTCCTACCCACCCTTTTCTCTACCCATCTCCTTCCCAGAGACCTGTTCGTTATCTTTAAACCCTCCCATCCAAAAGAATAGCCAACAAACTCAACCCCCACGCCGCCCCATAACTAATAAACCTGATCACATGCTTCTCCTCCCAGCTCTTGATCAACTTCTTCGCCTCATCATCGCTCTTGGGAGTGATGATCTTATTGGCGGTTCCCTCATCTTGCTGGGCGAGGTCGAGCAATCTGGAGTTGATAGTTGGAAGACCGAGGAAGAAGGTCATGGGTAGGATCCAGAGGGAGGCCATACCTGCTACGAAGGTTATTTTGGAGATGATGGGGGATTTGTGTAGGTACGAGGTGGTCATGTTCAGTGCGGTTGATGTGAGGGAGGAGGAGATGATCCATGTCTGCGAGGTAAAGGTAGTTTAGCCGGACCGAGGTCATGACCGAGCGAGATTCGGTATAAGTGGATTGTGCATAACGAGATAGGATGATGTGATGGTGTGATATTATGGAAAGCGGGATCAGGTGTATGTTCATTGAGACATAGCATTGGGGATACGAGACAAAGAGAAACACCAAAAATTCATGCGTTCAGCGTTCACTCACAGCAGCAGGTTTGAAGTACCCTCTCCACACTTTCGCTCGTTCCTTATCACTCAGAGTGACAGGTCCCAACCTTCCATTCAAGTATGCGATGGTACCTCGCTGGGTCTCACCGATGTTGGCGAAGAAGACATAGGCGGTGGTCAGCCCACCCAGAGCGAGGGTGATAGAGGGAGCGGGGAGGGAGGTGATAGCGTCTGTGAGGGATGACATTGTTGTGTTGAAAATTTGGATGATGAGATTTGTTTTGATGATGATGAGATTTGTATTGATGATGATCTGTAGTTGATGAAAGAGATAGGAATGAGGAAAGAGTGATTCAACTTATGCCTATATATAGACGTGAGAAAGTGGGAAGTCGAGGGGAGGGGGATCATGTTATGTTCGGTTACGGCATTGGATGACATCCTCTGACCGGCAACAACCATGAGAATACGAATTGGGTAGGTGGGTGTCGTAGGTACAACAGGCTTGACGTCCTCTCTTCTCCGAATGACCTCACTCGCTCCTGCTTTGATACTCACTGTGCCGAGCAGTGACACCGAGCAGAGCGGTGTTACAAGGTATGCATGGTGCTGTTTCGAGATGAGTACAGTAGTAGTAAACCGATAAACCAACAAAACCAACACCGAGGTCAAAGTCACCTTTCACCTTTACAACCGAGCAAATACATGAATTAGTCTCCCACGGTCGAAACCCACCAAACAATCTCGGAGAATCTCGCTACTGTACTCGGAAACAGTCATGAATGAAATGCCAAAGTAAGAACTACAACAAGCTTAACCCAACCCATCTTGACGCCTAAATGCCTAAAAATAATTACGGTAAACCTCTCAACCGATAGTTCCTATCTCCTCAGGGTTCACAACATGCATCTCATGGCATCCAATGTTGCAATGCAGGGCGAGATGACCAGAGGCAATGGGATGGGTGTGAGAAACTCGAACAGGGTTCATAGGCGAGATCTACCATATCCGATTTTCTCGTACAAGGGTAAACAACGAAAACAACACTATGGTGTCAAAGTGTAAACATTGCAATAACCGGTAATGCATTGCTGTCGAATGAAAATTCTTGATAGGCTAAGAGAATGCTTGGATTTTGGTACTCACCGGTGGGTGGATCCAGGACGAAGGACTATGTATGCCATATATGAATGGGTTCAAGAATCGCTTTTGTCTAACATTCGATGTATCCAAGTTAACAAAACAGTACTCGAGCAAGAAATTTTACAGCTAATCAAACAGCAATATGTCGACAGAACCAGGTGGATCACCAACGTCGACTCAATCCTTACCAACCCAGCTTACAGCGATGAGCCGTGAAGATATCACGCAGAGGAAAGGAGAGGAACAACGATGGACACTTGAGAATCAGCTAAAGGTCAGTAATTGTGTTCTTCTTTCAAGCTGCATTCAACACTGGTACAAGTTCTGATTCTCTCCGTCACAAATAGGAAGACCAAGCCTTGCTTGAATCTCGAGGTCTACCACCCTACAAATCCCTCTCACTAGCATTCGATCATCTCTCAGTGAGGGGCACAGGCGGGATAGATAACGTAGAATACGGCAAATCGCTCGGAACGTACTTACTTCCATGGCAGACCCTCAAATACCGTCGAAAGGCCGAACTTCTCTCTTCAGCCAAGAAACATGATAACCCTTCTACCAGCGATAACTCCCGTCGGCATATCGACAAGGAATCTCTTGGAGCACACACACCGGCCAATGACGATGTTGAAAGAAAGGTATGGACCAGAGGTGATCCCCTTCCATCCAAGGGAGAAGAAGGGTTGAGAAAAGGTGAACATTACCTGATCAAAGATTTTTCGGGACTGGTGAAGTCGGGTGAAATGATGTTGGTGATTGGACGACCAGGGAGCGGCTGTACGACGTTCCTCAAGGCTCTAAGTGGGAATAAGGAGGGATACGCAGGACTGGATGGAGCGATATACTATGGATCGATGAGCTCCAAGGACCATCCAAAGGAGTTGGAACCGTATAAGAGCGATATCATCTTCAACTCGGAGGAAGATCTACACGATCCGAATCTGTTGGTAGGGAGGACATTGGATTTTGCACTTAGGATGAATACCCCGTCAAGCGGTGCGAGGTTACCTAAAGAGATTGGTGGTGGACCCATGTCGAGGGGAGAGTATCAGGATAAATCCAAGGGAGAGCTGTTGAAGATGTTTGGGCTGGAACATACACATGATACGAAGGTGGGAGATCAGTATATCAGGGGTGTTTCTGGTGAGTCGATTCTCTCCCGATGCTTGCATTTCTCATCAGTATGCTGTCAACCCTGCGTCAATCTTGTCCACCCTCGCTACTTGCAGGTACTCCCAATTCCACACTCTCTAACATATCGCGTGTTTCGGAATTCATCCTATATACCCTGACAGCACATATGCTGACACTGAATCATACAGGCGGAGAGAAAAAACGAGTCTCCATAGCCGAAGTCCTAACCTCCAAAGCTTCCATCCAAATGTGGGACAATGCCACCCGTGGTCTCGATGCCGATACAGCCCTACGATTCATCAAGAACCTCCGGACTTTCACGGACGTAGAGAGACACACAATGGTAGTAAGCCTGTACCAAGCTGGTAATGGGATATACAACCTGTTCGATAAAGTTACAGTCATAGCCGAGGGACGAATAATCTATTATGGTCCAAGGAAAGATGCCAGGAAGTACTTTGAAGATTTGGGTTTCGTTCATCCTGATGGGGGGAATACAGCGGATTTCTTAACGGCTGTTACTGCTGTAAGCTTGACCTTTTCCAATGCCATATCACCTTCTCACTTTCCTCAGAGACTAAACACCGAAATCCTGATTCTCCTACTGATACAACTCGCTGCTTAGACGAACGAAAGGAAGATCAAACCTGGTCACACAGGATACATACCCACCACCGCATCAGAGTTCGCAGCGATCTACGCCAAATCGCCAACAGCCCAGATGATGAGGGAAGAGTTAGATGAGTATCTCACAAGCAACGAGAAAGATGTGGAAACTGAAAATACAAGAAATATAATTCAAAGTCAGAAAGATAAATGGGCTAGAAAAGTGAGACCTGAAAAATTGAATTATATCGCGCAGATCAAAGCTGCGTTGATCAGGGATTATCAGCAGAGATGGGGTGATCAATGGTGAGTTTGGTTCTGAGTCTATCAGCGATCATGACAGGCCTTCCTTTCTTCCTGCCACCGTTGTGATGGGCTGATGCATGTAGAATGAAAATTATAGGACATTCTGGGTCAGACCCGCTACAATGGTGGCGCAGGCTTTGATAGGTGGCTCGATGTTCTATCAGATGGCCGAGGACACGTCAGGGCTGGTGAGTGACCCTATTTCCTGATGATTGAAGCAATCAAAATCACTTACCATACTGTATCGTCTACAGTTCTTACGGGGCGGTGTCCTGTTCTTAACGTTATTCTGTGAGCAACTTATCCTGACACCCACTCGAACTCTTCGCTAAGTTGGTCGCCCAACCCATCAGTCCCCTCCCTCATGTCACTAGGAGAGACAACAGCAGTATTCACCGGTCGATCCGTGCTGGCAAAACACAAGGGTTTCTCGATGTACCGACCATCCGCAGTCCTCTTCGCCAAGACAATTGGCGATCTCCCCATCTTTGCCGTCCAGATATTCCTATTCTCAATTATCATCTACTTCATGACTGGCCTTCAAGTGGATGCGGGACTATTTTTCTCATTCCTGTTATTCACGTATATGACCACGCTCTGCACCACAGCGTTATTCAGGTTCATCGGCTACTCGTTCAACACCTTCAATAATGCTTCGAAGGCTTCTGGTTTTGCTATTCTCCTACTTTCTCTGGTGAGTAACATTTCATCTCATCATCAGGTCAAAGAAAGTATACCAATTCACTTCTGTTAATTCTGCCTTTCGATATCCGACAGTACGCGGGCTACGCAATCTACACACCGGCAATGCACCCATGGTTCGGCTGGATACGATGGATCAACGTCTTCTACTACGCCTTCGAAGCAATGATGATCAATGAGCTCGACGGACTCTCGCTCGCATGTATCTCACCTCAACTGGCCCCTACAGGAGGATCGTACGACCAGATGACTCAAGGATGCGCCGTGGCCGGTTCGATGCCCGGCTCGACCATCGTCTCGGGGAAGGAATGGGCAGCAGTCGCACTGGGATTCTACAAGAATCACGTTTGGAGGAATTTCGGAATTATCACTGCTATGTGGATCTTCTTCCTGGCGTTATGCGCGATCATGATTGAACTTCTTCCTGCGGCTGGGTCGACGAAATCGATGTTACTTTACAAGAGAGGTGGCGGAGGACGGTTTATAAGAGAAGCTAGGAAAAACGGTTCATCGCCTAAAGATGAGGAAGACGGTACGGGCCACACCCAGCTGTACGAGAAAACAGCTCGATCGTCTGAAGGAGAGGTGGCGAACGGCGCGGTTCATGCTTCAAATTCGTAAGTCACCATCACCGTTCTGAACTGATAATTGAGCAAACTGACAAGTATCCAAACGTAGAGTACTCACGTGGAAGAACTTAAACTACACAGTGAACGCCAACGGCAAACCCAAGAAACTTCTAGACAACATCTCAGGATACTGTAGAGCGGGCACTTTGACCGCATTGATGGGATCTTCAGGAGCAGGTAAAACTACCCTAATGGACGTACTGGCCTTGAGGAAGACAGAGGGTGACATCACAGGTCAGGTGTTGATGAACGGTCGACCGCTTTCTGTGTCTTTCCAGAGGACTACTGGGTACTGTGAACAGGTTGATGTGCATCTGCCGCAGGCTACCGTCAGAGAAGCTTTGGAATTCTCAGCGCTGCTTAGACAACCTAGAACCCTTACAAATAAGGTGAGACATCTTATCGTTCAAGAAGAACTAGCCATGTTTTCATTGCTGATTGCTGATTCACGTGTTGCTGTTCATCAGGAAAAATTGGCATATGTCGAGGTCATCATTGAGCTACTGGAACTGAGGGATATCGAAGATGCTCTGATTGGTACACCAGGAAACGGGCTGGACGTGGAACAGAGGAAAAGACTTACAATCGGTGTCGAACTAGTCAGCAAGCCGTGAGTCTTTCGATCCTCGATGTTCAAAGTGTCGTCATCGACTGTCTCTGCAAAGCTGACTTAGCTTTCTTCCAGCACGCTGCTCTTCCTTGACGAACCGACATCAGGCTTAGATGGTCAAAGCTCCTACCTCATTGTCTCATTCTTGAAAAAACTAGCTGCGGCAGGTCAAGCTGTACTATGTACGATCCATCAGCCTTCAGCCGCATTGTTCGCTCAATTCGATCAACTTCTACTCCTGAAAGGTGGTGGTAAGACGGTGTACTGTAAGTGCCTCCCTTAGATCCCACCGTCAGAAAGCGCTGACAGAAAGTATCGCATAGTCGGAGCGATCAACCAAATGAACGGGTATTTTGAGCGTAACGGTGTCTCCATGCCCAGGGAGGTGAACCCTGCAGAAAGAATGATCGACATCGTCTCTGGAGACCTGTCCCAAGGTAGGGACTGGGCACAGATATGGTTGGATTCTCCAGAATCGCAAGATCGCTTGAGGGAGCTGGAAGAGCTGAAAGCGGTATCTTCAAAGGTGGATATCGCAATCGAAGGGGAACATTATGAGTACGCTTCGCCAGCTTGGCTGCAGTTGAAATTGGTCTCGAAAAGGGCTTCGATCCAGCTCTGGAGGGATACCGAGTATGTCTTCAATAAGGTGCATATCCTCGATCTGACCGTTTCATACATGTGAAGCAGCTGATTGATGGACCGGTATTGTTGTGTTGTAGATCGCTTTACATGTCGCTGCTGCTCTTTTGAATGGATTCTCGTGAGTGGCGGTTAATTGAGTTACCAATGGTAAGAGCTGAACTGATATTTACTTCAACGTTAGGTTCTGGAAGATCGGTAACACGTGAGCAGACTCTTGATGCTGATTCGTAGCGATATCTGACGATCTTCCCCTTCAGTTATGCGGACCTACAAAACCGAGTATTCTCCACTTTCATGTATGTCTTCGTGGCTCGTGAGTATCGCAATTTCTGCTTGCTCGATATCGGTTCACTGTCTCCCGACCTCTTGCCGCTCGAAATGCTGACACATCGAACACTCCCATCCAGCCGGTGTCATCCACCAAACCCAGCCTAAGTTCATCCACAACCGAGATATCTTCGAAGCGCGAGAGAAGAAAGCCAAGCTGTACGCCTGGTGGGCATTCTGTTTCGGTGAGATCGTAGCGGAAATCCCGTATCTGCTAGTCTGCGCCTTGCTCTATTTCGCACCTTGGTATCCCACCGCCGGACTATCGTTCAAACCTGGTGTAGCTGGCGCGGTGTATCTCCAGATGACGTTTTACGAGTTCTTGTATACCGGTATTGGTGAGTGATCCACCTGTTGTCGAAACTACTTCGCGAGACGACTCGGTCCAGGAGCTCACCTGGTCTGTCTTACAGGTCAATTCATCGCTGCCTACTCGCCTCACGAGGTTTTCGCGTCCCTCGTGAATCCCCTACTTATCGGAAGTGAGTTCCGGATCTTTGTCCTCTGACAATCTCCGATTACTGATGACATTTGATAGTCCTAATCATGTTCTGTGGTGTCTTGGTCCCATACTCCCAGATCACCGCTTTCTGGCGATATTGGCGTAGGTCTCCTTCTGCCTGATTTCCTGTTCGACATTCTGACTGACGTCACCCGCAGTATACTACCTCAATCCCTTCAACTACCTAATGGGCGGATTAGTCTCCAGAATCCTATGGGACGTAGAAGTGCAATGTGCAGAGGATGAGTTCGGTGTGTTCGACCCACCACCAGGAAGCGGTATGACTTGCGGTGAATATATGACTCCCTTCCTGGCGAAAGCTCCGGGGTATCTGAACAATCCGGAGGCCACGAGTGGATGCCAGTACTGTACAGTCGCCAAGGGTAGTTCGTACCTTGATGCGCTGGGATTGGGGCAGAAGTCTGATGGATGGAGGAATATCGCAATCACCTTGTGAGTTGGTGTTTCCCCTGATATACGAGATCTAAAGGTAGTACGCGAGTGGGTGCTGATGATCTCGTCTGGTCCGTAGTTTGTTCTGTCTGAGCTCATATGCTTTGGTGTTCCTCTTGCTGTGAGTGTGCCTTGAGGACTGCTGGGTGTTTTAAAGCTGATGTATCGAGGCATGTAGGAAATTGCGAAGCAAACAGTCGAAGAAGGCGAAATGATTCTGGTTTCTTCTTTTCTTAGGACACAAGGTTGACCATCGCTGCCAGACATATCCGTTTGACCGTTATGAAAATTATCAGCAGACTAGATTGATGACAATGTATGATGCTTCAAAGAAGTCCTTTCTCTCCATGACTCGGTCATGTTCTCGGTGCATAGTCGGTTGAAAGAAAGTGGCGAGAGGTCATTCAAACAAAAGAGGTGAAACTACTACAGCACCAAACCCCAAGAATGACGTATTTCAAAGAACATCGGTTAGTAGATAAGGAAAGTCTGTTTGGACCACCCTGAAATCAATTTTCAAATGACGTTTCCTTTGATTCCAGCAATCCCGTCTCGATGCTGACACTGTAAAAGTACATACGTAAAATACTCGTGATTAGGGATTGATCATGCATGCTGCGAGACAAAAGACGGCTGACCCTTTAAATTTTACCTTATTTGTTTTCGCTGGAATCATTAGATGACGTTCAATTTTGTTGGAATCCCTTTTACGTCCGTGCGCTGTTGTATACTACTGTACTGTATTTCTCGTTGCCGCCGGCATGATAATTAATTTTCACCTAATATCTTTCTCAGTTGATTTTCATTTTGTTCTTCTTTTTCTACTTCCTCTCGAACACTTCGCCGCTTCTGCTTCTTTTCATAGACTGGATTACCTTGAGATACCTACCAAGTTTTAGGAGAGGATTGCATGATGTTCCGAAAGACTAGGAATTACCTGAGATCGATAGAATTGACTTATATGGAGAAGACGGAAGAGCAAAAAGGATTGTTTGGCGATATCAACAAGGATCTCATCGCGACGGCGGTAAGTCTTGGTTGGCTACTTCGATCGTTCAGAATCATACGGCGATGTGATGCTTATCTTTGCCATCGCGTGATAGGGAGAGTTCATAGGAACTATCATGTTCTTCATATTCAGTCTAGGTGTGAGTCGTCATACAGTCCTCGATCCTACCCGGCTCTAGGGATGGAACAATTGGGAGCCGGTGTGCTGATGCGATGCCGAACAACTTCTAGTCAATCCAAACTGTCAAAGCGTTCCAGAAAATGGCGGATAACAATGGAGAACACGAATCGACAACTTCATCTCCAAGCGCAGATGCAGCACTGGCATTGATCGTAAGCTGTTATTTCTTGTTCAACTTACTGCTCCACAGTGAACTCAGAATCAACATGATATTCATAGAGCTACTTCTACTCGGCAGCGGCGTTCGCTGTATCGTTGTTTGCGACATCGACGATATTCTACAGATTCACAGGATCCATTTTCAATCCATCAGTATCGCTGGCTTTGTATCTGATCGGGGCGATCAGACCTGTGAGATTCATACGTGAGTCAAATGTCCTGTATTTACTCCACTCGTTCCTACCGATATATTCATCGATTGAAGCTGACCACGATCCTCCCCGATCTTAGTCGTATCTGCCGCACAGATGGCGGGATCCCTCGTAGCGTGCGCGATTCTCACAGGGCTTAGTCCAATAGACTTGGATGTGAATGTGCAGTTACAGAATGGGACTAGTAGGACAAAAGGGGTATTTATAGAAGCTTTCTCTACTGCGGGACTGATTTTGAGCGTATTGATGTTGGCTGCCGGTGAGTCCACTATCCAAAGAACCCTTACCCGTGGACACAGACAGTGCTGACTCATCGATGGTGTGTGGCCCACAGAGAAACACCTGTTTACCCCCTTCGCACCCATGGGATTCGCTTTCACCCTCTTCGTCATCGTGCTGTACTCTGCTCCTTTCACAGGTGGCGCAGTCAAGTGAGTCAATAGGTATGTGTATCCTCGGAGCGTAGTCTAATTTTGCTACGTACCACAGCACCGCCCGAGCGTTTGGTCCTTCGTGCTTCCAAGGATTCTCAGATTACCATTGGATCTACTGTGAGTGGTCTGATGGTTAGTTCACCTTTGCACAAATTGCTGACACGAGATCGTTTCGCCAGGGCTTGGACCAACACTCGGATCATTGCTTGCTACAGGAGCATACGTGTTTCTGAAAGCCGTTCATTATTGGTAAGCGAATTCCACTACACCGCGCCAAGCAAAAATGAGAATGCTGATTGAGACCGTTCCAGGAAAATCACTCCAGGACAAGATAGTACAGGTGAAACAGTCGAGAATGACACGATTCAAGTCTCGAATCGCAAGCTGGGTGAAGGGGATTCAAGAAGAGAGTCTACTTGCTCGAACATTCCTGCACGTGGTATCCAGAATATGGTCTGACTTGATCGACTCAGAACGACATAACAGGACTAGCAGGCTCATTAGGCTAAAAAGAAATCATCGGTGTTATTAACGATATGTGTCTTATAAGAATCGTAAGAAACCAAGTATGAAACCACCTCGGCTTTGTCATATTGTATTCCTGGTACACGAATCGGATACTTTACGAACGACAGTAGATGATGTGTATATTAAACGAGCTTCAAATAGAAACTAGAATAGAGAGTATAGAAATCAGAATATAGAACATAGAATAAAGAACATACATGACGAATTACGACCTCTATCACATAGATATACGAGGCAGATGGCATGCACGCCAACATGACATCCTCATCCATATCTTCCATTTCAGAATACGGAGTATGAGTGATCAGGTGATCCTGCTGAGGTGAACCACTCAGTCAACAATCCAAATCGAATGGAAAGATAACACAAGAATACTCACGGGCATGGTAAATGGACCTGATGCATCACTGCTCTGCCTTTACCTTTCTGCCTTGACCTCTACTCTCCACCAGCTCCGCCATCTTATCACCTTCCTCTGTTCCCAAAGCTTTATACCCATTGACTACACCTTGCCAATCACCATCCGAGCTCTCCTGGCTAAGTTTGAATCTGCCTTCTATTCTATCTATCTTAATTTCCAACCCTATTATTGCTTTCTTGAGAAGATCAACGTATCTTGTGGGGGCATCCGACACCTTCCATGGTTTCTCCTCATCAACTTTCCCTTTCTTCTCTATATGTTGCAGCTCATTCATTTCGGACAGAGCTTCCACCTGGCTCTGAAGGAAATGAGAGGTTTTCTCATTGTTTTTATAGTAAATCCTAGCTTTACCGTACACTTGTACAGCGGCGTAATCCCAAGTTGGAACTACTTTCCCATCTCTGGGTTTTGTCTCCACGTAGAATTTGGGTGTAACGTATGAGTGGGCGCGCGAGTTGAACAGGATCAGGACTTCTTCGCATAATTCCTCTTTGTCAGATTGGGTGAGAGACTCCACAATGGATTTCGATTGAGGGTTGGCTCGTGCGATGTGACCCCGAAGCGTGCCTTTATCCGCTCCATTGGAAGGCTCATCGAGTACGAAGGGTATATGAGTGGTCTGGA
The DNA here is from genome assembly GCF_000512585.2 of Kwoniella bestiolae CBS 10118. Classification (NCBI taxonomy): domain Eukaryota; kingdom Fungi; phylum Basidiomycota; class Tremellomycetes; order Tremellales; family Cryptococcaceae; genus Kwoniella; species Kwoniella bestiolae. The sequence goes on from NC_089248.1 coordinate 1,576,533, forward strand.
TTGTCGCGTTGGAAGGATGGGGGATCGATGTGGTGAATAGTCCCAGAGGGTTTTGACGGATGAACTGGTGGAGGGTGGGGACATCAAGCTCGGCGTGGACGGGTCGGATATACATCCTGGATAGATGACTATAGGTGTATGCTTGAAGAGTCAGAGGAGTTAAAAGACAGCAGGAAATGATGTCCAATTGACATTCAGTCCGACAGTCTTTGAATATGACTCGAGGACGATGTGGATTGCGAAATACCTGTTGTTTGATTCGATGCATCTGATCGAGTCACCATTGATAAGACTTAGCCTGAGTTTTCAAAGTGCATTGTAACCGTAAGCGCGCGCACATATTAAACTGTATACAACACTCGCCAGTGTAGGCGCGTGCACCGGGGGCGGAGTAACACTTCCACAAGAAGCGGATATAAACTCCAGTGAAGTCGATTGGCGTCAATGAGTACAACAATGCGTGATTCATGTACTCGACACCAACTGGATTCTGAGATACAAGTCAAGAGGCAATTGGCTTTCTAATTTCAACTTGTACTGCAAGAGCGGGCCGAGTGCTTGTCACTTTCCATCTTTGTAATCCGGTTGTGCGGCGTGTTCTTGCCGGAAGTACCAAGCAGGCTTCCTGTTGCTGTATTATATTCGCCAGCACTCGCAAAGAAATCTGTCGTCAGCCTGGACCTGTCTTAGCATGATATTGCCATCCTCGCCGTGTATGGGACCGATCCACAAGCAGAAGGAATGCGGATATGGGTGATGAAGGTGCAGTAAGCGGGAAGGAGGGGAACCACGTGAGTCGCTCGCCAAGCAGATTGATGGTTCCTTGGTTCCTGAAAACACACGCTATCCCGCGTACCAATGCACTATCAATAAAGTGCCGATTCCGAAATATGCGTGTTCGGCAATGCGCACTCTTATAGATAATACCCGAGCCTTCATGTAATGAGCCGGAATGGTTTTGATCAAAGTTGTAGATGGGATTCCGATATTTATAGCAATATCATCCACTATTCCAAGCTTCATATGCTAAAATAACACCAGAAATCATCAACATTACAATCATAAAGCGACTCTAACAATCCAAAGAGAACTATATCGTATACCAAATCATGACTATCGTAAGTGCGGGGATCATGTCGCGAGAATCAGCGTTGACCGGTTAAGCCTACAGACTCCAGCGTTACCCAGCGATTTCTTGTTTGGGTTCGCGACCGCTGCAGCACAGATTGAAGGAGGTGGAGCGGAAGCAGAAAGGAAATCGGGTAGAGGTGACTCGGTGAGATGTAGCTCACCTTGAATCACTGCGCAGAACTAATACAGACATGTAACAGATTTGGGACGAGTTCTGCGATACACCCGGAAAGATTAGAGATGGCACCCATGTAAAAAGGACTTGTAACCATTTGGAATTGTACAAAGAGGACATTGCATGTAAGCGTGGTCGGCACCAGTACTATATGACTTGAATGGCAGCTAACATATATACAGTGATGAGATCCCTTGGCGCCAATGCATATCGATTTTCCCTCTCATGGCCTCGAATCGTACCTATGGGAGGAAAGGGCGACCCAATCAACCAGAAAGGAATAGACTTTTACAACAACGTGATAGACGAATGTTTGAAAGTCGGTTTAGTGCCATTCGTCGTGAGTCGCATCATACCAGTTCAATGAGCTATTGCTAATACCGATTTGCCAGACATTATACCAGTGAGCCGCTTCTGATGCATCTGTGAAATTTGAAGCTGACTCCATGTCAGCTGGGATCTGCCCCTAGAGCTTTTCAAGCGATATGGCGGATGGCTCAACAAAGCTCGGATTGTCGAGGACTACACCAACTACGCTAAAACATGCTTCGAGCTTTTTGGAGATAGGGTAAAGCACTGGCTGACCTTCAACGAACCTTGGTGCACTGCTGTGCTGGGGCACGGTATTGGTCAATTCGCTCCGTGAGTCAACAAGGCTCTCTGTGGCCTGATCGATTACTGATGATCAAGCTCTGATCTCAGAGGCCACGTATCGAACACTGAGCCTTGGATAGTAGGACAGAATCTGATGATCGCTCATGCTTCGGCTGCCAAGCTTTACATGCGAGAGTACAAGGCTCATCAAGGCGGTATGATCGGTATCACCCTCAATGGCGACTGGACAGATCCATACGACGAATCACCGGAAAGTAAGTACGAAGAATCATGACTAGATTGAGCAGGGCTTACACTATGCGACAGATATCGAAGCCGCTCAGAGGAAGATGGATTTTGCCGTCGGATGGTTCGCGGATGTCATCTACCTCGGTAGATACCCTCAATCGATGGTCGATATACTAGGTGACAGGCTGCCTAAGTTCACTCAGGAAGAGCTTGGTCTACTGAAAGATAGCTCAGAGGTACGTGCAATCCTCATTGTGGCTTGTGCATCGGGCATTGCTAACTTAGCGATATCTCTCAGTTTTACGGATGCAACGTGGGTCTTGTCTTGAAATCGGTAGGCGCTATCATTCTGACAACATGCTTTCATCCAGACATACACCACGAATACTATCAGAGCCACCAGGACGACAGACGAGTTTGCTGGATATACAAAGATGGCTTTCGACAAACCAGATGGTACTGAGATTGGTGTCAAATGTGAGAGACTGTGACTGCCTTGTCCTGAACAGATCTGGCTGACTTCAATCGCGGATAGCTCAACTTGGTTGGCTTCGAGACGTTCCATGGGGATTCAGAAGACTGTTGAACTACTTATACCAAAGATACAAGAGGCCGATATACATGACTGAGAATGTGAGTCGGCAACTGTCTATGTCTCGTGAGTATCACTGACCAGATGTCGCAAACCACAGGGATGGGCAATCAAAGGCGAAAGCTCCTTGAGTCGTGCAGAAGCGTAAGTTATGGTGCATATACGTCCTGCAAATCAAGGCTAACATCGTTTATAGACTTCGTATGTAATGCCCGTCCTGCCCAGACAAAATTCTTAAGACTGATAATGATTACAGATGACGAGGGTCGAGTGCAGTTTTACGACGGTTATACACAAGCTCTCAAGGAGGCCGTGCAGATTGACGGTGTAGACGTTAGATCGTACTTCGGGTGAGCTCCTGCCGTCCCAGTTCTAAGAGTCAAGGAGATATGCTGACTCGAATTGTTCCAATAGATGGTCGTAAGTCAAACGTCGTTGTAGATTCTCGAATTGGATGGGTACTGAAACGATTTGCAGATTCCTGGACAACTTCGAGTGGGCTTCAGGATTAGGTCCAAGATTCGGTAGTGTCTATGTCGACTACGAAACGTTCGAAAGGATTCCCAAAGACTCGGCAACTACTTTGATGCAGGTGAGCTCCGCAGATCAATGGCGCCAGAGAGCAGGGCTGAGACCACAGTTATTTCAGTTCTTCAAAGACAACATCGCTAGCAAGTAGTTCAGGTGTCGTGATAGAGCTCACGTAAAGTGGTAGAATGGGCTTTCAGGGATTGACTAATGTGTATCATTTTATGCATGTATGTGTGATAGTTGCCCTGGACTTCAGTGTGTAGTTTGTGTCTGTGTCCGTGTCTGTGTCTGTGTTTGTGTTTGTTTGTGTTTGTGTTTGTGTGTATCTTTGATGGACGGTGTATCCGACCACCTGTGTTTTTGATGGACTTCGATTGTACCATCATCATAGTGATGTCAAACGTCCGCCCCTGAATGATTTCCAGTATTGAGTAATCGCCTTTAAATGAAGCGGTGATGATGGGGATTTGAACTTCTCTGGCACAAGAGACGGTCCCAGCATCACGAAAGGTCCGCTCACAAAATGGTCGATAAATGTGAATCGTTTTGTATTTCCTCAAAGTACGAGCTTACTAGACCACGTCTGATTGATTTAGGCAAGTCGAGATAAACTGGCGAAAGCACCGTTCGAGTACTACCATACCAGACATGAATTTGCAATGTTATTCATCATCACGAGCATAAAAACGAAAGACTTCATTCATTTCTTCTTACTTCAATATATCCAAGATACTAAGATACTGAAACCTATCAAATCCACGAGTCATCAAGCAAGATGTATTTCATATACAGACAATCATAAAATAGAATTAACGAAAGAAAAAGCGAAGGCGAAGCGCCAAATACTGTGAGTCGGAACAAGAAGAAGGTGAAAGGTTCAGGTCAAGGTTGATGTTCACAACTACGCATCGATTTTCTCGACAACTTTTCCGGTGGATTCGATGACCACTTTGTCAACTTTAAGGGAGGCTTTAACAGGGTTAGGCTGGTTGTAGACCCATTCGAGCTGCTCGATAGTTCTACCTTGGGACTCGACACTATTCCAAGGTGGCGTCAGCCTTGATCTGAACACGACGACTTGCAGTGAACGCACCAGAAGAGGAACCATAAGATGGCTTCGACTACGTCCCATCCAACGAAGATGTAAATGTATTTGTACCTATATATCGATGTACGTCAAGTTTCATCCCACTACCCAATTGCTACTACTCACTGAATATTACCAAGAGCGATGGGACCAGCAAACTGATTGATGAATCCGACACCATTGACGATGAAACCGTAGACGGCTAGACCTTTAGCCCTCATATTGGTATCGAGAGCCTCGGAAGGCAAGACGCCTTGAAGGGGGGTGTAGGTGAAAGAGTTGACAACGTTGAATAGGAAATAGGCGGCAAGCGCGCCCTGGGCCACACTGGAACTGACTTTGGAAGCGTCGTCGCCACTCGCCTTGACCTGCGAATCAAGCTTGGCCGATAGACCAGAATTGATGGCCAAAGTAGCAGCACAAGCTACCACACACTGTTTGAGCACAAAGTATCGATGTCACAAGACAGGGAGATAGATAGACTCACCCAAAGTACCGAAGATGAGTACAGGTCTTCTGTTCATCTTATCGGTGAGGGATACAGCGGTGAGAGCTCCGATAGCTGACACGACAGAGTTGAGCAAGTTGTAGGCGAGCTGCTTGGGGACACTGGTGATACCTAAGTTTTCGTAGATGACAGTGTTAAAATAACCTGGACGACATTGTTAGCCTTTCTGAATGAGTACCCTCAGTCTGGGCTAGAGACTTACCAAGACCGTTACCAGAGAATTGACCAAATACACCGATCATGATGACTTGAGCCATTCTCCATCGACCATTGTGAGTTATAAAGAGTGGTCGGTCTGTGAAAATTAGGTTACATTCAGCTTCTAGGACTGACAGTTCTTCAGCCCAAGTCACTCACAGTCCCACCAAACCTTATCTATACCGTCCAATCGAATATTCTCTCTCATCTCTTCGATTTCGAGGTGTACGAGCTTCGAGTTCGGGTCATCTGCACCGTGGTATTTTACGAGGAAGTCGATAGCCTCCTCTTCTCGACCGTTAGCCATGAGATATCGTGGTGATTCGGGGATGAACCATACACCGATAAGTACGATAAGACAGGCGAAAGCTTGGAAGATAAGAGGTAATTGCCAAGAGAGATTCGAGTCGATATTGTTGCAACCGTATGTCACAGCAGCGGCGGGGATCGAACCACCAAACCAACCACAGTTGTAGAAACCTAAAATTATAGCTTACCATCAGCCAAATCTGATGATCTCCTGAGGGATTTGAGACTCACCGGTACATCTTCCTCGCCAATGAGGAGGAGCGATTTCGATAGAATAGGCGGGTGCGGCCACAGTCATGATAGCGATACCAAAACCCAAGATAAATCGAGCGACGACGAATTGAGCGACATGCTTTGAGGTGGCAGCAATGATCATACCGGTTATGATGGTGATACTACCGCAGACCATTGCCTTTCGTCGACCAAGTCTGTCGGAAAGAATAGCAGCGAAAGGTGCGCCGACCATTGCACCGCTAATATCCGGTGTATCAGGTAGGCTCACAGGGACTATGTGTTATGGACGTAACACTTACACAGTATAAAGAGAGAAGATCACGGACACTTTGGGACCGGTCGTACCACTGTGGAAGGTATTTTGGAAGTGGGGCATCGCAAGGACAGCCGTCATGAGTGAACCTTTTGGATGACAAGTCAGCCGAGCTTTCTAGTAGAAGTAATAGTCCCACATACCGTCGTAACCATTTGCGCATGCACAACAGAATGAGACGAAGACAGCGACTGGAACATTAAGCCAGTCAGTATAGGGTCGATGCTGGGCTGATTTCGAGGATACATACAGTAAAGATGTATCGATCGTTTGCTCCATCGAGGAATTCTGCTTTCGTGGATAGCAGCGTATAGCTCGGCCTAAGACATGCATCAAGTCAATGGTGACATCGATGGTTTCGTCAGGATCTTAACTCACATTCTTGACATCTTTCACCTGGGCTCCAGGTTCAACGCTCGCATTAGGTACACGCGGAAGTGTATCGTGATGTAATGGATCGAGGGCCTTGAGGTCCTTCTCGTGCTCGCCGGGGTGTGAGTTAACCTCGTGAAGCGACATTATCGGGAAGGTTTGCTATTGATTATATGCTTTGAGTAAGTTTGAGTTATTCTTGATTTGATTCTTGGAGAGCTTGAAGTTCCAAGAACATATCAACATGGTGATCGATCTCTCTTATATCTCGTCGACAACAATTAAGATGCGATGTTGAGAAGAGTGTAACATTCCTTTCGCGAAATAAAATGAACCGATGAGCCAGCACGGCCCGTTTACCCTGTAACAAGTGCACATCAATGCAGTCCCATTTTAGGTCCGTAATGTAGCGCTGATGCCCCACAATCTCGCAATAGCCCCGTAGGGCAAACGCGGAGATCATGTGAGGGTGATTTCTCTTTACTTGATCGCTTTCAAACCCGAAATTGGGCGAAGGCGGGCCATGTGCTTCGAGCTTTACGTTTACTTCCTTGGCCTCATTTTGGCAATTTCCACGTATCGTTGCCATTGCCGATGCGTATTATTCTTACGACAAGCATAAGATCCCTACACGACATCGTGCGAGTTCACAAAATAAAATGGACCGAATAATTACCCAGACCGCGATTCATAACGTTCACGGTCCCGCTTCAAAGTCGTCCCGGACCGCTCCGTAAACAGGCACGTGTTTCGAAAAGGAAGCTTGGACTTCCATCGTCATGTATTTTGAACCACTCCAGAAATTGTGAGGTATACTCTGCTTCCCCAATTTATCTGAATTTGCAGAATAGATCTTCAGATCCCCATTACTCACGAAACACACCGAAGATGCTGAAGAGTCCTCTGCTCGAGAACTGGGAGTTCAGCCAGGTATCGTCCGAGCACTCACCGGATGTGCACGAATCATGGAACCCTTGCTCCATACCTACTTCAGTTCACGTCGAGCTGAAGAGATTGGGTAAGATACCTGATCCATACAAGGACTTGAACGAATGGAAAGTACAATGTATGTGAATTTCCGAGAGTAGCGTACGATGATAAAGTCCCCCACTGATATGCAGGTCGATGTAGGGATACAAGAAGCAGATTGGGTGTTCAAAACCCAATTTGATGTTGACGAAGCTCAAGTAAACCAGAAACACGTGGATCTGCTCTTCGAAGGCTTGGATACGTATTGTACCATCACCCTTGTCAGTCCCCTCTCCAACAGATATGGGGCAGAGGAAAAGCGACACTGATACGTGAAATAGAATGGTAAAGAAATTGCAACAACCGATAACATGTTTTTATCCCATCGAATCGATGTCAAAGGCATGATCAAAGCGAAAAGCAATCAGTTAGAGTTGCATTTCAAAAGTCCATGGCACGAAGCTAGTAAGGCTGAAGCTGAGAATGGTGGTCCCAAGCCTCTCTGTGGGTCCATGCATATACATATCAACGCAAATCAGCTGATGAGAATGCAGGGAACGGAGCGTCAAACAGGCTGTACTCTCGTAAAGCCCAATATGGATGGGGTGAGTATCATTGTCTTCGCTCATATCCAGAAACAACCAGAGTATTATGCTAATCCTGGTATTCATAGGCTGGGACTGGGTGAGTCTCTTCTCATCCCAAGTCTAACGCTTCAGCATAGTCCTCACCACTTTCGTCAGGGACCGGTAATGATGACCGTCGGACCATGGAAAGCGATCAATCTTGAAACATACGACATTCGACTTGACGAGATCCGCATAGATGACTCCTTAACAGGAGAGGCATACGACCACGCCAAATTGGCAGCATCATTCACACTTTCCGATACTGATGCCGAAGCCCATCAACTCGAAATCACCCTTAAGGACGCTTCTGGTCAAACTATCCGAACCGTCAGAGATCATCCAGTTTCTGAGAAGCTACGCTGGGATCTAGGGAAAGATGTGAAAGCATGGTATCCCCGAGGATATGGTGATCAACCGTTGTATGACCTGGAAGTACAACTGAAAAACTCTGTGAGTCAAAGTTCTTGCTTAATAGTCTAGCAAGTGCCGACATGAAGACGCTTAGGGCGGCGACGTCCTTGACAGGATTACCAAGAGGGTGGCATTCCGATCTGCGAAAGTCATTCAAGAGCCCCTAGAAGGGCAAGAAGGAACAAGTTTCGTATTTGAGATCAACGGGATAAGGGTCTTCTGCGGTGGCAGTAATTGGATTCCTGCCGATTCTTTCTTGACGGAAATCGAACCGGGAAGGTATCGAGCTTGGGTGGATCTGCTGGTGAGTCGCACACACTACATAGCTCTGAAAGCAGGCGAGGGGATGTCGAGAGCTGATTAATAGTCTTCGTATAGATAAGGGGTAATCAGAATATGCTTAGGGTATGGGGTGGAGGGGTATACGAGGCTGAGGAGCTGTATGAGTGGGTGTGACGATACCTTGACATCGTGCTTTCGATGGCTGGTTTAGCTAATGAGGTGATGAATATCAACGTAGTGCATGTGACGAGAACGGGATATTGGTATGGCAAGATTTCATGTTCGGCTGTGGTCTGGTATGTCAACCTCGTTAACGCCCTGGACAAATACCTTGTACCCCATGATTCACCTTCAGCTAACCAAACATTTAGTATCCATCTTACCCCAAGCTCAACGAAAGTATCAAACTAGAAGCAGAACAAGCCGTCAGACGTCTACGAGATCATCCATCAGTAGTGATCTTCGCAGGGAACAACGAAGATTATGCCCTGGCAGAATCGATCGGTGTGATGGATTACAAAGACAATTCGGGGGATTATATGAACTCCAAATTCCCAGCGTAAGCTAGACCTAGAGCCCTCACGCTCTACTTTCCTGCTGATCTGTTTTCTTATACAGTCGACACGTCTACGAGGTCCTCCTTCCAGAAGTGGTCGACCGCCTGTCAAACATCTTTTACCACCGCAGTAGTCCCTACGGCGGGAAGGACTCGTCAGATCAGACGGTCGGCGATATTCACCAGTGGAACGTATGGCACGGTACGCAGGAACCATGGTCCAATTGGGATAAGCTGGCTGGGAGGTTCGTCTCGTAAGTCAAAGACGAGTCTGACAGATCCAACATTTCGCTCGGTTCAATTAGGCTGACACATGTATTAGGGAGTTCGGAATGCAAGGTTATCCGAATATACGAACAGTGAAAGAATGGACCGATGACAAATCCCAATTATTCCCTCAATCGAGAATCTCAGTGAATCACAATAAAGCTGTAAGGTCTACTTGCCTCTGCTGCACACACGGCTTCTTAGGTATGATTATGTACTCACTGATCCATTGTCATCGCAAATAGGACGGCTTCGAACGTCGACTGGAATTATATCTCATGGAGAACTTCCGTCACTCCTTCGACATACCCTCATACATCTACTACACCCAGATCATGCAGTCTGAATGCCTCTCAGCTGCGTACAGACTATGGAGGAGGAGCTTCAAGGGAAGAGGTAGAGAGTATACGGCAGGTGCGTTGGTATGGCAGATAAATGACTGTTGGCCTTGTGTTTCTTGGGCTATTGCGGATTATTATTTGAGACCCAAGTGAGTGTGACGTTCAGACGCAAACTAGTCCGGATGTTCGAGGTGATGTTGATGCCCATCCTTCATGGGTGACAGACCCACTTTCTTCACTATTGCGAGAGAGCTCAGGACGTACACTGTTGGAGTGAGTACCTCCTGTTCCATTCGTACGACGAGCGAAAAAAGCTTACCCAGCGCCTTCAATAGATTACCCGGAAAGACGTGAAGACACATCGAGACAGTTCCACCTCCGCTTTCTTCGAGATCAAAGAAGAGGTAAGTTCAATTTCCTTGATCAGCTTCAGTTTGTCATTTAAACATGTCGCTAACAATACAAAAACCCAGATGGAGCTATGGGCCTGCAACTCCTCCGTTAATCCAATCGACGTAGAAGTCGTACTCGAAACCTTCAACCTCAACACCTCCCAACGTGAACAGAAAACCTTCAACGCCCAACTCCAGCCCAACGCATCTACCGAAATATGGAGCGGTCCCGTCCCTTCACAACCTATCCGGACTGATCACTCCCAAATACCAGAACCAATTGTCATCCAAGCTCGTCTTTATCTCTCTTCTGCCCCAGACAAGGTAGAAGCAAGGTATTCGAGCTGGCCTGAACCGTATAAATACCTTACATTCCCTGAACCGGGTCTCAAGATCACGGTAAAGGGAGATGAGGTTGTTTTGACATGTGAGAAGCCTGTCAAAGGTCTTGTATTGGATGTGAAAGGGGGAGGGGATGAGGCGATATGGTCGGATCAGGCGCTGGATTTGTTCCCTGGGGATGAGCAGAAGGTAGAGGCTAAGGGACTGGGTGGGAGGGATGTTACATTCAGGTATCTTGGGGATGGGTCGGCGTGATTCAGCATGTATCTAAGATTGGAATTAGTTGGATCAAATGTACAGTGCATGTCCACGACAAGATAGGTCGCGAAAATGATACAACCTTACATAGATTCTAGCTTTTGATCATTCCGTTATACCTTGATCCATCATTTATGGTGATCATACAGTAAACAACGTCGCCCTGCTCTTCTCGTCAGCTTGTTGCTTTATTTAATGCCTTGGTGGAGCTCACCAATAATCATCATCGTTCATTCCTAGCGTCTCATCAGGCAATCCCATGAATTGTTGCTGAACACCACCACACCCGGCAGATGGTCAGCCTATAACTTTGCACGATAAAAACAGAACCAGGTTGGAGGTAGGCGTACCAGCTGAGCCATAAAATCAGGTTGATCCCCACCACCCAACATCGCCTCAGTTCCAGTTCCAGTTCCAGTCGTACCGCCCATCGGATCTCTCATAGGTGAACCAGCTTTCGATTCCATCCCTATCGCTCTCAATGTCCTTTGTACGAACCTTGCTACGTACGCGGGAGCAGTATTATGCTCTGTTCCTGAGGCTTTGGTGTATGCCGCCAAGATACGTTGGAGCAGGGTGATGATGAGTAGTTTCTGGGTTATACTTGACAAATGGAATATCTAAATCGTAACATTAGCAAGACCAATTAAGTGGTTCGTGGAAGTCCGAACAGTGATGGGATGTCGAATGCAACGAGACGGACCTTCCTCAGCAACACAGTCAAAGACGAGGCCATAACGGAGCTCGTGTCCTGCATGATCTCGAGATCCCCATTATCCGCCACAGCATCAATCTCATCTGTGATTCTAGACGCATAGGACAAGCACGCATCAATCCTAATAGGGTCGTTGGGTGAAGCCTCGAGGTGATGTCGTTTGAGAGTGAGCATGAAATCGAGTGTGGCCCAGAGTCCGACATGTTCTTTCTCGTATTCGAATCCAGGGGGAGGAGCTGATGAATGACCAGAGTCAATCACATGAATCCATCCGCCTTCAGTCCAAATCATTGGCCCCATAGCCAGAGATCTAAGATGGCCATGGAACCCATGATTGAAGATGACTTACCATCCTTCCTCCAGTATCTGCTCAACAGAGCTTCACATTGAGCATGCACACTCTCCAGGGCGGCGTCGTTGTATGCCAGAGACTGGAATGAGGAATCGCATATCGCTCGCCACTGGTCTTTCAGTTTGCACAGTCTGATCAAACAGGCGGCATCAGTCTTCCTGTCAAGTAGATATTCAACTGTAAAAATGTCTTGAGCTTACTCTATAGATGAGGCTAAATGCACATCCACCGATGGACCGAGATATGTGTGTTCTCTTGCCCAGTTGCCAGCCTAGAAGGAATGCATTGTTAGGATGACAGCGATGCATGAGAGAGTTCCGCAAGGAAGCAGGGCTCACATCCATCATGTGGCTGGGTTGAATGGCAAAGGGAAGACCGTATGTCTGAGCCAGCCTGGATTGGATCACTGTCAATACAGGCACAAATCACTCGAATGACCAGCACACTCACGATCGGTCGAAGCCTTTCCATCGCTTATGCGTTAGCCAGGACGATCTTCCCTCTGCACAGTTTATGGCTACTCACAGAACAGACCTATCCAAGATACACAGTAAGCAATACAGATAGGTCAACATGAAAGCCACGACTCACACATCCAAGTCCTTTCAGAGTTCTACCACCCCCGGTGATCCCTATTAACTACATCCTTATATGTGCCCATCCGATGACATCACTCACCAGGATCTTCCGAGCCAGAACCTCATCATCCGGTAGCACCTGATTCCTCGGTACGTGCCAATACAGCTGATACCCCATTCTGATCGCTATCCCGATTTTCCTCCATGACGATGTGTCAGCGGGCAACTTCCAGTACATCAGGATCATTATTGTCTGAGCCACCCCGACATCGGCTGTACCATTGTTAATTGCTCGGCTTAATAGAGTCTGGGTATGCGATACGAGAGTGGAATGAAGGTCGGGTCGGGCGAATTTGCTAGATGCGGAGAGGACGGCGGAGAATAGGATGGTAGATGTTGAGCGGAGGTAGGAGAGGGTATGCACTGGAGTGGTGTAAGCGGATTATAGTGGGTGGTAATAGGAGTGAACAAGACCGGAGGCAGAGCAAGGACAAAGTGCAACGGGGAATAGTATGCAAAGGATCGAGGTACGAGGGGAGTATCTCACTCACACTTGGCATCTAAGACCGCTACCAGATGATTGAGCCGATCATGAAATCTGCTCATTGTCAGCCCGTTCGTCGAATCACCGACGCGCTCACAGTTGTACCAAAGCCAGTGCTTCGCTCTCCGACAGAATCATCAAATTCACTACGCATCCGACATTAGTATTCTGCACTGCATATCACTTTAAATAATACTCACCAGGATCATCCCTCGCCTCACCCTGAGACACCTCTTCACTTTCCAATCTAGTATTCTTCGAGGTATAATTCAGAAAGAACGGCGAACTGGGTCCCTGAAGTTGGATCGGCCTATCGGCTGGATCGAGGTATTCTGATAAATCCAAATTGCGATTGGTACCGCTTGCTTCTGCTGCTTCGGACGATCTGGGTGAAGGTTGGACCGGTGGGTAGGCACCTGTGCTGAAGCGTCTATTATCAGGACTGAGTGAGGGGTTATGCTGTTGTTGTTGCTGTTGAGCATGGTTTTGGGTTGATGAGAATTGAGGGATCGGCGGAGGGGGGATGCTGTAGCCCATACTCATATTTAATGTACTGGGTAGCTGGACCTGACGGAAAGTTGAGGATGATGATCCTGGACCCATTGGGTTAGGTGGAGTGATAGTGTTGTCTAGATTACCATTACTGCTGCTTTTCCTACGAGGTCGACCTCTGGGTTTGTTGATTAGTGGTGGGGTACATGCGAGACCGTAACGCACTATATAGGTGGAAGTCAGCATTCACGTTGAAATGTCTTGTGAATAATTGGTCTGTGCTCACAACATCGCATACATGCGTGATCTAGTCCCTCGTTGCGTAGACATCTGACCTGTGAACAAACAAGCCTTCAGTGGATGATCTTTGAGTTGCATGGACCCTTCCTTGAGCATCATTTACCTTATTGAACCTGCATGCAGCACAGCTGTATCGCAGAGCAGAAATCAGCCGAGTCGATTGCATAAGTGCAAGAAGACTCTACTCACGCCAGCTTGGACCGTGTTGAGCCGACTCCGGATTTGTCTGTAGATGTTGAAGCTGAGGCTGACGGTGGGAGATCCATTGCAGACGTTACAACATCTAATTTTAGGATGAGACATACTGATGTGGTCTTGTAAGTCCACGCATGAGGTGCTATCGCAGGTGATAAAGTCCCCAGGGTTGATTGTTGACTGGAGTCCACTTGCATGCTTATGCTTATTCTCATTGGAACAATATTAACACCTCAACGGTCCGATGGGGGCCCGAATGGAGACGGAGAAGGAAGACATCTCCGAAGACATCTCCTCGTGATAGGCACGAGACCTGTTCTCATCATCAGCATCCAACTCCTCAATACCCACATGCGGTGTTGTACACACACGCACCATTGCAGAATGTTATAGGCACATCGATGATGCTAGCGGCCAGCGCTCTTGGCGCTCACCTTCATTGGCGAGATTCACAATAATTCTGTGCAACAAGCCGATCAAGAAGGATCTAGGGATGATGTTTTAGTCCGTTATCAGCTCCGATTATACGTCATCCCGGCTCGGTGATCTCGGTGATTCCGATAGTAGACCTTTTAGGCTTCTATCTTGGCATCAAAGAGTAATCTTCATGCTTCTCAATGCGATGAACCATCCCCAGAAGACTCAAGGTATATAAGCCGTAGCATGCATTGATCAAGAGTACACAATGACTCCATCACACTCACCACACATCATCTGGTCACAATGTTACCCCTTCATTTACTAACAGTCGCTACCCTGTTCATCTCTCGAGTACATTCACTACCCCATATCTCAACCCGTCAAGATACTCCCTCACCCAACGCTACAGCCGGTTCAGCCAACATTGTTGATCAAACTATAGTAAACAAACTCGATGATATTCGATCCAGATGGGGAATCAAGGGTATCAACGTAGTTTTGGTAGCTTCACCTGAATATATGGGTCATAAGACCGGTACCAACACTACGGAGTGGGCTACACAAAGTATAGCTTTGGGCCAAGCTAATAGATTTGGCGATGAATTCACCGATGAGGTGAGTGATTTATGTTCTCATCTCGTTCTTGGTCTTTACGACCGAAAGCTGAGCTGATCCTGCCGTCCCTCAGACCCTCTACGCTCTCGGTTCAAACTCGAAACACTTTGCTGCTGTTGCTGTAGCCCTTCTGATCGAGAACGGTACAGTCCTACCAAACGGCGAACCGTTAACATACACCACAAAGGTCAAAGATATCTTGCCTGAGTTTGGGTTGCTAGATGAGTATGCTGGACAGAACGCTGAATTAGTTGATCTTTTGTGTGAGTGGCATATCTCTGTTTCTGAACTGTTGGAGTCATGCTGATATCAACTTTAGCCATGCGTTCGGGATTACCAAGGCATGATCATTTGATGGGGTGAGTGGGGTTGACAAGGACGGACCAGACGAGGATGAGTCATTGATGCGATGCTACTGTCCAGCCTTGACGTCGAAGAGGTCGTCTCCCGAATGAAATATCTTCGACCCTCCACTCCATTCAGACACGACGGCCAATATCAAAGTCTCCACTACATCGTCATGGATCAAGTCGTCTCCACTCTGACGGGCACATCATTTGTTGACTTCGTCCAAACTCACATGTTCGATCCTCTCGGAATGACCAATACATACCACAATCATACTCAAGCTGTGGAGTCTGGACTGTCGGTCGCAGATGGATGGGTCCACGAAGATATCGATCTGGAAGGTTGCTTGGCTGCTTCGCAGGAGTTCATCAAGCAAGGTGGGAACGCAAGTTTGATACCTTGTGCTGGAAACGTTAAGAGTATAGGTTGGTGGGATAGGACCGATGGAGTTAGGATCGGTACTACTGGGAGTGCTATCACCAATAGTCAGGATATGGTAAGCTACCTTGTGCATTCATCATGCTCTGCGCTGTGGGACAATGTCCCATGCACTCCTTACCATGCTGATATTGAGTTATAACTGGGAATAGTTCAAATGGCTCAAAGAAGAACTCTCACCCTCAATCCTTCCACCAACCATCATCCCAGCAACAGTGACCAGCCAAACAATCCTCACCAAGAAGCCCGTCATCCCAGGAATAACAAGTTCTTACACCTACGGCCTCGGCCAGTTCATGTACACCTACCGAGGCTACGCTATCAACGGACACGACGGGTCCGTATGGGGTCAACTAAGCCACAATACTCGTGTTCCCGATGTTGGCGTAGGGTTCGTGGTCATCGTCAATGATCAGGCGTACGGTGATCTCATGTGCAGTATGGTGGAGCATATCTTGTTGGATGCGATTCTAGGATTAGCAGAGATCAATTGGGAGTTGGACACTTTTACGGGGCTTGCTGGTGATGTATCAACAGAGTCTACCGATTCATCCACTTCGCAAAACTCCGCTTCCCCCGCCACCTCCTCTGATAACTCCACTTCCGCATCCGCAAGCGAGACCGCTCCTTCACCCCGACCACCACTAGGCGCTGAGTCCATCGTGGGAAAATATACCGACGAAGCATACGGTACATTCGACATCCAACCCTTATCGAACCTCCAAGATCCCGAAATTATCCTGGCGTTCAACAAAACATTCACCCTTCTAGATCTTCCGCTAGGGAACAACACATACTACTACGAGAACACCGACTCATCCTCATTCATCACGCACTACATATTCACCCCATTCGACGGACCGATATTCAACGTGACTGCTTCCTACGTCGCTCCGCTGTATCCTGATGGAAGCGAGACGAAGAACGGTTCTACGGTGATCTCTTACGGTCCTGGTAGTGCGGTGTTCAAGGATGATGGAGTGGGGCTCTTTGGGATTTGGCAAGCTGGGAGTGGTGTACCTGCGAGAGAAGTTGTAGAGGTTGATGTGGAGAATCAAGCCGAGGTGTGGCTGAGGAAAGTGTAGATGGTAATGTAGAATACACCAGAAAGTAGGATTTTTGTCATTATCATTACGATCTTCTCGATATATAATAATCCATTCTATCAACTCTTCCAAAACTATAATGCATATGACATATCTCAGACTACAAAGCTCTCTCTCCGTTGGCAACAAAGGGTACAAGAGCGGAGCCAATCTGATCTGGTACCTCGTACAGCCAACGAGGAAAAGATCAGTTCCAATACTTGATCCTGATCCCCGCCACTTCAGCTTCCAGCTCATCCCTCTCCTGACCCTCTTTACCCTTCCCAGCATCAGTGATATCATAGACATTCTTGAAGATATGCTTCTGTCGCTCCCTCACCCAAGCTGCATCAACCCGGTCAGCATCTCCTACCTCTGGACGATCACCCGATCGATGTTTCAGTGAGGCATGACTCACTACCAACAGTCAAAGGATCTTTCCTCTCTTCTAAAGTCTCATACACCCCCTCACGCTTCAAAAGCGGACTGTCTTTGACCACTTCAACAAGCACGTCGTTATTTGGTCTGATGAAGAATAGTACACCCAGTCGATCGAGGTGACGTTGATCGGGAGGTGGGACGGAGACTCGGTGGATGGAGGACTTGAAGTATCTTCCGGAGAGTAGAGAGAGTGTATCGGCCTGTGCATCAAATATCAACAAAATCTCTCCTAGCTCGGAAGATGGAAGATGATAGCTGGATCACGAGGACAACATAGACTTACAATATTGACGGTAATCTACAGCATGTCAGAATCAGGAGGATCTTAGCGCAAGAATATCTTTTCAGCTAGCCAGTCGAGGATGTCTGTACTTACAGTCCCAGGAACAGGCTTCACCCATCTATATTTCCCATCGTTATTGAGAACCTGCAGACCTGCAACAGGTTGTCGGAACAGTAAAGTTATGGATCCGAGATCCGTATGCCCAGCTGTAATGGTTATAATACAGCTCGATATCAATATTCATGTCCTGCTTCCTTCCATGAACGGCGACACAGGAAGTATGAAAAATCAAGCCACACTCACTAGAATACAATTCTTGAGCATCCCGATTCACATCCTCATCTCTAGCCGTATACAGCATATACCGAAGATCTACAATAATCCACCAGAGATGATCAGTATCTCTCGTGTACCTTTTGATCTCAGGTTCAAGCACTTACGATCTTCACCCCTCGTCTCGTAATCATGTCGTTTAACAAAGTACTGCTCATCCTCCAGTTCCAACACCAACGCAAAGATCACCAGAAGCCTTTCAATCACATTATGATGTACGGTCTTGGCGAACCTCTCTATCGTATCCCAATTCTGTTGTACGGGTGGAGGATGAGCCACTTTCCCTGGGAAGTGCGAGGTGAACTTTGGTATGTTATCTGCGAGATGACATAATTTTAGCCGATCCGTATGATGCTTCCTTCGCCACAATGACAACTCACAACTTTGGATATTATGTTTCGGATCGTATACATCTACATCGGGTCTGAGTGGAAGACCAATCAAGCACGGTTAGTCAGTATAGTAAATTAGTCGAGAACGCCTGGGCTGGAACCACTCACTCATACACCGCTGGACCTGTATACCCATTATAAGAGAACGATTTGGTGTCTGCCCCGTACTTCTTCTTCTCGCCTAATCAGATGTTCATCTGTACATCAGATAGAGCTGATTGGTGAATGTATATTCGCACGTACTCAGCGGTAGATCGAATATCTTCTTGCCAATCGAAAATTGATAATCCACTTCTTCTTGAGTCAGACCAAAGTTGGAAACGTAGAAGAAACTGATGGACTCAAATTGATTCGCGTCAGATCACCATAAATATCCTTTGAAATACTGAACGTCACTCACCCAACGTTGTGAACAGCGTATTTCAACTGTTTCGCTAATGCTTTCTTACCTCCCGGCTGATCGAAAGTTGACAAATCAAGATTGACAAGTTCAGCCCAATCGACTATGTTCCACGCGCTTCCACATCAGCATTTCAACATGACATGAGGCAGTGAGAGTAATCTGCAACGATTTATCGTGCCGACTTACGCTTCTCAGTCGTCTCGGGAGTGGTCGAGTAAGGCTCGTAAAGCTTCTTGAGACCTGCCATTGTGTGCGCTGGAATGATTTTTTGTTTACCTACTGAAGAAGATTCAAGGCTTGCGGTCATTTAATATAGCTACAGTGTAAAAAAACAATTCTTAGCCCTGTCAATGCTAGTGCTTGTATATTTTCTTTCGCCATGTCACGCGCACTGCAGTCTCTTGCGACCATGCTGTTCCGAAACTCTTATCTCTAGATGACACCTGATCATGGCGTGATACTGTACCATCGCCAATCGGGAAAAGCATCTCCGAAGTACGGACCAACGGGTTAGACCGGTCAGATGGCGACATAGTGTATCATGCATAACAATCAACTCCGAGCATTGTCCGGTGGATCGTACTCTCAATGCGTGGCGCCAAGAGGAATTCGACACACTATTTTTAGGCTACCAATTATTCCACGAGTATCAAGGGTCACAATGGATCGATTTGCTATCATTATATTTGGATGTCGTGATGAGCTCAACAGGTGATCACGACATGAGAGCAGCGGATGGCGAAACGTTGGCAAAAATATCATTCGAGAATGAAAAATCTAGTTGGATCGTCCTTGTGAATATCATACACGACTATATATGCCGAAGGTGAATGAAACTGCAGTCCGGACGCATGAAGCTTGACTAGAACCAACCACTAACATTGTGGCTCTAGGTCTGTCCATTTCAGCTCACAAGATCACCTCATCACGATGTCGACCTTTGACCCCTCGCCCGCAAAGGAAAAGAAGGATCTGGAAAACAAGACTCTCGCTGAGCTCGAAGATTCCTCCCTCAGCTTTGACGGTGACGAAGCGGGACGAGTAAGTTGCATGGAGCCGCACCCTTGAGAAACAACCTTTACATGGAGATACTAAAGGTTTCTTTGATCTAGTTTCTCAACAGTGTCGATAGTCAAAGCATCATCGACTCAGCGACAGACAATGATTACAAAGCCCTGGTCCGAAAGCTTGACAAGAGGCTCATCCCGATCTTGTTCTTCACCTATGCTTTGCAATGTATCGATAAGAGTTGTCTTGGGTGAGCCTGCATAGCTTTCGCCTTTTGTATTGCATGACCCCAGCTGACTATGTACTTTAAATCAGATATGCAAGTGTTTTCACCCTGTCTAAAGATCTCGGACTGAAAGGCAAAGAATAGTGAGTACAATCACACCCACTCCTTCCCCCGATTCCATTGTTGACTCGGTATCAAATTGGTAGCTCTTGGCTGTCCTCCTTGTTCTACTTCGGCTACCTCATCTGCGAATATCCCACGACCCTTTTGTCCCAGAAGTTCCCCCTCGGTCGATTCATCGGTCTTGCCATTGTGGTAAGTTTTGGAAGAGTTCATGCAATCGACTGTCCAGTCTCTTTGGACTGACCCCTTTGGACTGACCCCTTGATCTGAAATTTGAATTTTACAGGCCTGGGGTGGTGTCCTCATCGCGACAGCCGGAGCGAAAAACTTTGCTGGTATGGCAGTATTGCGTTTCATCCTGGGAGGATTCGAATCACTCATCACCCCTACCTTTATTCTAATCGTGAGTGAATATTGTACAGATTGGACGTATACCAGAAAAAAGCTGAGTAAAATTGGCAGAACGGAATGTACTATACTCGAAAAGAGCAAGTGCTGCGGACAGGCGCTTGGGCAGCGGCAAATGGATTTGGATGTGAGCTTGCCACTTGACGGACTTGAGCGTAACGCAGACTGACAGTGTTCTGTAATTAGCCATGGTTGGGGGGATCATCGCCTTCGGCATGGGTCATGTCAATACTGGTATCTCTGGGTGGAAGGTAAGTCCGGGCGAAAATAGGCAAAGTAATCGCGGTCTGAGCTGATACAGCGTATCTTTAGTGGATCTTCGTTATCAATGGTAAGCTCGAGCTTCCGAAGTCCCACCTTACTACGCAGCTGCTAACTTCCTCTGATGACAAGGCTTGATAACTGTGATATGGGGTGAGTGCAGTGCAAGTACCTATGTAAAAAGCATATGAGCTCATGCTATTTACATATCCTAGGAGTACTGGTCTTTCTCCTACTTCCACCTTCTCCAATGCACGCCAGATTCCTCACAGAAAGTGAGCGAGTGCTCGCCGTCCATCGTATCAGAAGCAACAACACCGGTATATTGAATCGACATCTGAAGTGGAGCCAGGTCAGTCCACCCCCTGCATACCCTCGCGTGGCCATCTTCCTGATGATGTCCCGTTTCGATAGGTCCGAGAAGCATTGAACCCTTTCGAAGATCCACAGGGATTGTTACTTTTCCTAACCATTTTCTGCAATGAGGTGTTGAAGTAAGTCTACCTCAATATGAACACACATCGAGACTGACGTTCCTGTCTGATGTGTAGCGGTGGTTTCGGTGCCTTTGGGACCCTCACAATCAAGAGTTTCGGCTTCAATTCACTCGAATCGACGTTGATCTACATTCCGCAAGGGTTCATCAACATGATCTGTATCTTGTTTGGTGGATGGCTCGCACAGAAGATCCCAAATGGCCGAATATACGTTTCGATCGGAATGCTCGTGCCCACTTTCATCGGACTGCTCTTGCAGATCGTTCTTCCCCGTTCAAACGTGGCGGGTCTGTTGACCGGAGGTATGTGTTCAGGCAATCCACCTTGAAACTATTCAGGAGATAAGCTGATATCCTACTTAGTATACCTCTTCCCACCATTCGCAACATGCCTGTTCATCTGTCTGTCACTCCCCGGAGTAAACAGTTCAGGCTACACCAAACGAATAACTTTATCGTCATACGCATTTCTAGGTTATGCCCTGGGGAACATCAGCGGACCATTCATGGTGAAGACTGGAGAAACACCAGCTTATAGATCAGTTTTTGTCGCTGATATCATCTGTATCGGTCTTCAAGGTGAGCAAATACCACATGACTCCTTCAGTAAAATAGCTAATCAGAGGAATGACAGCTGTGTTCCTGGTAATTCTTCGAATTTACTATGTGCGTGAGAACAAAAGACGAGACAGGCTCCTAGCGGAAGGTCAAGTTCAGAATAGCCCAGAAGATGAGTTCGCAGATAAGACGGATCTGCAGCTTCCAGGATTTCGATATGTTGTGAGTCTCCCTGTAATGTTGCATCAGTATATCGGGTGAGCTGATAATTCATGAAAGCTCTGATTCGACCCGTGCGACAAGCGAAGATTGATGTTCTACCGTTGCAGAAGAAATGGAACAGACGGCGGATATTGTGGGTAAAGCTCGATACCGAGGTAACGCATCATACATGATGCAGCCGTTCCATAGTCGACATGGAGAGTATCTAAGACACTATGTTAGGCCGGCCTCCTAGCAGGCGAGATCAGCATGAATAAGAACAGTCACATCATCAACACTCACCTCGCACAGAATCGATTCCTCATATGAGTCCCCATTGCATATTCTCCCACGATCCCGTAGAGCTACCAGGATCATTTTGTAGAGCCGACATATCGAGATTGGGTATTGAAGTGAAGTCAAAATCGAAGTTGAAGTCGTAATCAAGATCGAAGAATGAGTCCGATCCATTCTGCTGGGTGTTATTGACATCTGTGACGCATTGGAAGCGATCAGCCTGATGCCCGTCCGGCGACATTGACTTGATGATGACTTATTCACTTACCACCACCAGTGGATGACAGTTTGTCTTTCACTTGTGTGAAGAATTGATTGATATCGAGATTGGTGCGGCTGTCTTGCATATGTTGC
Source organism: Kwoniella bestiolae CBS 10118 (assembly GCF_000512585.2). Lineage (NCBI taxonomy): Eukaryota > Fungi > Basidiomycota > Tremellomycetes > Tremellales > Cryptococcaceae > Kwoniella > Kwoniella bestiolae. The sequence continues at coordinate 1,599,139 of NC_089248.1, forward strand.
CGATACTGTCCCGCGGTGTTCAATATGGCCGTTATGGGTAGCAGGAGTTCTGCAAAAGTCCCAATACAGCTTCGTTGTACTTGTTCCAAGACTTCTTGAGCTTGATCTCCTGTCAATATTGTATGGATGGCCAAGACAATGACCGATCCCATGATCCAACGTCTCATGAACCTAACAAAGCGGACTTCTATATCAGCTCAGACTTAGGTGCTACATTCGGATAACTCACGCAGGTCGCAGATCCGGGCAGAGAGATATATCCCGCTGCACCCTCAAAATAACCTTTGCACTATCTACGCAAGCACTGCTTGAGAATTTCCAAGTCGATTCTTTGTACCCTCGAAGAAGTGTTGGCCGGTGAAGACGTATGAGACGATAAAGGATGCCTGTTTAGTTTTTGTGAGTAAGTCGCTCGGTGTCCCATCCATCGATTAACTCTTGATCACTCACTGCACTGTAGAGTTCGCATCATCCCTGTCATTTGTGTTGAGCGTATCAGCTCGGGTGTTTACTCACTACATACATACAATGTAGCACTTACAGCTGTTCTGGGAGTCCGGTAAGGATGGCATGAGGCCCAGTACGCTTCTCAGCGAAGTATCATATGTTATGATCTGATGGAGAGTCAGGTTCTCTACATTGCCAAAGATCAGCCTGAGGCAGGAAAACAACTTTCACGTGACCACTTACGATCTGAGGTGAAGCTTCGTATGGTATCCACAAAGGAGCTGCCGATCTACCATTCCCCCCGTCAATCATGGTGATGGACCTATGTGTATGTGTGCTGAACTCACTCTGGACAGACTCGCTTCAGTCATCTGGTCGACAGACTTTGCCGCAGGCTCGGCAGTGTACAAGTAATCTCCATCATCGTTATTCCGTGGTAGTGGTGTATCATCTAGAAAGACATAAGCGACACCCTTCGACGTTGAAAGCTCACCATTCCTTGCCAGTCTCCACAAGCCAGGTCTTTTGAAGATCGTGCCATCCATAAATTTCAGTAGGTGATAAAGCTGTTTGCAGATCTCAAGGGCGTGTCTGGGGGATAATCCTGCTAAAGCAGGATGCTGGACAAGCGACGAAGGTAGCGTATCTTGTAGCCCATCCAGCTCAAGCCATTGTGCAGTGGTTATAGCACTGTCAAGGTGGCGTAGAGCAATGCTTGATTGATCGGTAGATTGCCCAAAATGCTGTGCGGTGTGAGCATCTGGCAGATGGCGGTAAGACTCACGAAGAGGAAGAGTATGTACAGGATCGAGACCTGAACGCATTGTCAACACCACTTGACCCTACTTCTTTACTTTGTTTCTGACTCACTTGAATATGCCCAACCTGCGGACGTGACAGGTAGTCGGATTTTTGGAGAGCCTTTATACTTGCATGGTACAAGGTGGTGGGGAGATCTGATGATTGAGCATTGGTAGCAGCAACGAGCGGGCTTTGGTCGGCAGTAGCGAATTTGACGGATAGGGAGAGAACCTATCGATGGGACAGATCAACTGTATTCACCTCATTCAATGATATAGGAAGACCGAGCCGACTCACCATCAAGTACAGAGCAAACCATATCGGATCCACCTTGATCTCAAGCTGATCCAGCGATAGCGTACTGTACTCCCTCAATCTGGATTCGAAAGCGGGCCGAGCAATGACCTGATGGTCAGCACTGCTTGTAACAAGAGTTCACTCACATGCCAAGAATAATGTATCGGTCCCTCAAAGAATGACTCTACTAGTTTCTGCGAGATAGGAGAGTTAGGTAGTAATTGCGGGAGAACAGTGATGAGATCCGGATCAAAAGATGCGCTGCTGAACAAACTCGAAAGTGGGAAAGGAGAGGGATTCGGTGGTCTCTGGGGGTGTTTGGATGGCGAACCGAGAGTTTCTGTGATTCCTGGACGTATACCTGGACCGACTACGAGATGCTCCAAGTCTATCGCAGCTGTTTCGAGGTCGCTCGAAGATGAGGAGTATTGGTGGTCTGGCAAAGGCGAACGGTGAGGTAGAGAAAAGGAAGTTTGCTTGTTGGTGAGCGTGTTGACGAGGTTTTCTAGACGGTCAACCTGTTGTTTGAGGGCATCAACCTGGTCGATATTTGCGGCATGAGCTTCATGAGGAGGTGGGACTATCGGCTCGCTGAACGAGATGACGAACAATCAGACTTGGGTAAGACGCCGGTGATCATTATTCACTAGAAGGCCAAATCAAGTAACTCACCTTTCCATACCTTCCCATCTGCAGTCTTCGGGTTTCCCTCTCTTGAGACAAGAGTCACAAGGGACTTTCCCAAGTGCGGAGCACTATACGAGATTGATCAGCTCAAACATATTACTATAACAACCCACCTTGGTCTTTCTCCTCTTACATTCCGTACAGCTCAAGGCCCTCCTGGCTGGTCTATCTTCGCTGGTAGCTTTACGTTTCTTGTTAGCTTGCATGGTTGTTTCCGTTGAATCTACGGAAGATCCACTTGGATTTGTCATTTCAGATGATATACCTGATGCATGGTGCATGATGAGTATCAACGTAGATGTGTACTCGTAGTAGGTTGATAAACATAGCGCAACATACTCGGGGTTGTTTGTGTAACGTCGTCCCTTCAGAGTGGAGTTTCCGTGAAACGTGGCGGAATCTCCGTTTGGCGGAATGTTGATTTCTCATTCATCGACCACCTTACAACGATCCATGCTGCGCTAAAAAAAGGTATAAATACTCGATACATCCACGACAAGGACGAGAGTCATTTCAAGAAGCAACGAATAGCACACCCATCCATACAATAAACGACCCACGAAGCAAACCCCAACTCCCAACAACCGAATAACAATGTCGACTGATCTCAAGGTTCTCATCCTCGGTGCTACCGGTTATATCGGAGGTGAGCCAAACACGCTTCAAACTGGTAGTGGCGAAAGCTGATGTCAGAGTACGCATACAGGTACTTTACTCGTTACTTTGCTCAAGGATCACACTTCCAGTAACATCACCACCCTCGTTCGGGACGAGGCTAAGAAAGCCTTGCTTGAGCCCCTTGGGGTCAAAGTGGTAATAGGCAATGTCGAAGATGCCTCATTCCTTCAAGATTTGGCCGAACAGCACGACGTGATTTACAACTTCGCTGTTCCCTTTGGTGGCGGGGACGCCTCCATCCAGGCTCTGGTCGATGGACTGGAGAAACGAGCCAACACCACCCAGGTCAAGCCTGTCCTTCTGCAAACGTCTGGTACTGGTTCGATCATGTATGGAAGTAATGGTGAAGCTGGTACAGATGTTTGGAAGGTATGTCACTGCTCTTTTCGTTCCCGATACGATAAATACATTGATCTTACTGATGTATCTATCGGCAGGACTCCGATCACGATCGATGGGAAGCCCTTCCTGATACCGCTTTCTTCCATAGTGGTGATAAAATGTAGGTCACTCGACGCGTTCATCCACCAGAACAAACTCTGACTTTGGTATGCATGGGTGATCAGCGTCGCTCGAGCTGCCGAAAGGGGGGTTATCTCAGCCTACATCATCATGTCTCCCACTGTCTACGGTCAAGGTACTGGACCAGGGAACAGTGAGTTTGCAAGTCTATTTGCAATTCTCCGTAAGCTAACAAGCAAGCGCTCTTAGAACTCTCGCTCCAAGTACCCGCATATGTGAGGTACGCCAAGAGGACAGGCCAGGCAGCATATATCGGAAAGGGCGAGAACATTTGGGGCAACGTGAGTCCACCGTAAACCATCATCGATCTCTCGCAAGCTAATGATCCCAATTTGAATCCTGATTCTAGGTACACGTACAAGATCTCACCGACTTATACATGATGGTGGCGAGACATGCCTTATCCAACCCCAGCTCTACCAAAGCTACTCCAGGGTCGCACGGCTGGTCCAACCTCATCTATGGAGGTCTCGACACCCACACGTGGGGACCTATCATCAATCTTGTAAGCGACCAGCTACATACCAGGGGAGACATTGCCAACCCCGGAGCGAGGAGTATCGAAGATGGTCAAGGGGACATGTACATGTTTGGGACCAACTCTTTCATGGAGGTCAGCGAGAAGGCTAAAGCTTTGGGATGGAAACGGAGACAACCTACTCTCGAAGAGGCCGTCAAGTTGGCTCTTCCAGTCTCAAATAGATAATTGGTAGACTTCCCTGAGTATAATATTAGACTTTATTCCCATACTTACATGCGAATCGTATCGCGAACTACCACCTCGGCACATCACAATGACAAAACTGATGGTAAGTGGCAGTTGGCAGTTGAACGTTAACTGCTAATGGCACTTTGCAAATTGGTTTCAAAAGCTTTCATCAAAATTCACTGATGTCCTTCTAACATTTTACATCTCTAACCACCCAAGAAAGTTCGATTCTTACCAATTCTACAATTACCAAACGGAAAAAAACGGGAAAGCAAAAGGCGTAAAGTGGTTGTAAAACCGTTTTGAAAGATAAAGTGGGGATGTTTGGAAGTAAGGCATATCACAGATCTACGCAAGCGTAGGCACATGTCCAGGGACTGGCTGCTGCTGCACCACGGCTCTTTCTGCCTCGTCCAAGATGGTATCACCCTGAGCACCACCTTCAACATGTTCGATCTCCGCCTTCTCGTCGTGATCAAACGCCTGCTTCTCCGTGCCGATCTCAACAGCCTCATGCTTGATCTTGACCTTTGTGAATTGTCGGGTCGGTACCTTGTTAGCGAAGAGAATATCGAGTTCTGCGAATGAGAAGCCACCTGTTTCGGGGAGTCGGAAGAATGTCCAGGTCAGACAGACGAGGTTGCAGCCTAGCCAGAAGTAGGCCGACTAAACGACATGGATTGTTAGCTCAAGAGGTTGGTCGGCTAAGGTGTTAGGATGTGATCTCACCTTGGCACCCCAGTCCCAAGCTGTGGCAGTCACCATCCTGGCTCTAAGCTGAGAACCGATGATGGCGCTAACAACATAGACAAATCGTCCAAGTACGATGGATCGCGATCGGAGCCTCGAAGATGGGAGCTCTCCTACGATGGCGTAGCCTGATTCAATTAGGGTGAGCCATTGTAATGCGAAAAAAGGCTCAGTGTGATTAGAATCGCACTTACAGACCGGACCAAGTGAGAAGTGGAACAAGAGATTAATGACGATCATCAAACCACCCATTGCGTTCAATCGAGCATTGGTTTGAGGAATGGTACCGAGAATACCAATAGGTAACAAGCAGCAAGCTTCGAGGGCGATTCCAGTGATGTAGATCGGTCGTCGACCTGTCCAACCGAGAGCGACCCAAGAACTGCAGCAATATCAGCATCATACCCCTTTTGCCGTAGAATGGAACATCGCTTACATAGCCACACCGATGATTCCCATTGCAGAGAGGACGAGATTCATGTTAAACGCTCCAGTCGTCGACATACCGGCGTTCTCGAGCCTATTGACGATATCGCTGAGCATAAATCAAGATTGGCAATGAAGTGGGAAGATTGGTACTCACATTTCAACGGTCAAACCGGTAATCATATTTCCATTCCAAAGTTGAACCAACCAAACACCAAACATCTGCACATGAGCCAATCGTCAGTAACCTTTTCACATTATGCTTTAAACACCAGACATCACTCACAATTTCCGTTCGCCTGAGATTGACACCCTTGAACATCTCACCCCAACTTCCACCTTTCGCATCGAGTTTCTCGAGCGAGTCAGTATGTCGCATGAAAGCCACATAACCCTCAGCTTCTTTATCGGCGTAGAAGCCTGGTCGAGCACATCGCTTGAGGACTTTCTCGGCATCATCAAATCGACCTTTTCGGACTAGCCACCATGGACCTGCACAACATTACCTGCAATCAGCATTTGGAAGCTGATTTGAATTGGTGCGACAAGCAGACTCACTTTCTGGGGCGAAGAAACATCCCAAAGCGAGAGGTACGGGCCATACCCATTGCAATGCATAAGGGAGCCGCCATCCGTACTCGCCAGAAATTTGCAGACACGCTCGAAGGACTGCGCAATTCGTCAGTAGGCTTACCTTAAAAGGAGATGGCACCACGTACCTCCCGACGCAATGAAACTTCCTCCACCAAATCCAACAGAGGCAAAAGCAGAAAGATATCCTCTGAGTTGGATCGGGCAGATCTCAGCCGCATAGGCGGTTGACAGTGTTTCTGCAATCATAAGCCTGCTTTAGCAATCCAGCCTAACACATGTATCCAACCGCAAGGAGTCTTCAACTTACGGAACATTCCCCAAGGAACTCCCATAGCAAGCTCAGCGACCAACAACATGTTCAGACTGACCGCAAAGAACGCCAAGAAGATCGTAAGAGCCATGATGATCATACCGCCAATGAACGTCTTTCGAGAACCAAATCGTTCTTGACACCATCCATTCAGGAACAGACCGATGATTTGACCAACATAGGCAATGTTGACTAGACCACTCTGATAATTGGCAGGAATGGCGAGTTTCCCATTTTTACCTCTTGTGCCAAAGGATGCAAGGAATGATGGTAAAGCGAAGAAAGAGTTGATCTAAACTCGGACGGAGAAAGCTGATTCAGCGAAAGACTGGTTGTAAAGAAGAGGGCAGCACCTACGATGGCCGTATCGAAACCCTCCATCAACAACGCACTACTCAGGAACACACTCCATCCTGCAGCTCGACCATGGTTCCTCCACGCTTGAATGAAGCTTTCCTTCTTCTGTCTTTCAATCACTTCATGACCGATTCGAACGAGTTCAGGATCGAGGTGAGAGACAGCTTTGAGCTGCTCTTCGGTCAACCTGACCGTGTCTGCGGTGTGGGTCTTGAACGTAGCACCGACCATTATGGGTGAATGAGGTGATTAATCCAGTCATACAGCGGGAGTCCCATGGGGACAAGACATACCGTCACTTATATAGCTTCACGCAACGGCACAAAGAATGACCGAGTGTGACTCAGTCTTGTACGGGGTACCATGGGGTACAAGAGGAGTGCATATCGGTAGAGCGAAACATCGGGATGGCAGGGCTGCTCGCAGTCCCGCGAGACCACGGTCAATTACTTCTCCGTGATAAGGCCCATTAGTCCGTCATGTGGACATGAAGATGGATACTGCAAGCAAATATAGCTAAATTGTCGATGTCTAGCTCGATAGTTGCTCTAAAAATAGATTCACCTGTTTGCGGTCCGTAATGCTTTGAACGGTCCGCGTGTATTAAGTTTAATTTCGATCATGACGAGTCGTGCCGTAAGGTTGAAAGATCGGTCATTTCCGAACATGGGCAGGCGCACTGGAGATGTCATGCAGAGAGGAGGTCAATTCGGCCCTTCTCAGTCAAGGTGGAACTCCCTGGCTGCACGCAGACTTGCAGGCGAGCAAACGTCACACTTGCTAATAGGTCTTGGGAACGACATGGCGTATAAAGCCGTTACGCAGCATGGATTCAGTCTAACCCGAAATGGTGTCGATCGATGTCGTATCGCATCGTCTCTTCGGACTGACAATTCGCCGTATTTTGTATTGCTCTATGCCCTTCAAAGCGATGCCATGCGGAGTACGATATGATAATTCATCTGACTTGAGACTTCAGCGACTCTTGCCTTAATCTTAGTGGTCTTCAGGACGGGAGGAACGTCGATGTCCGAATAAAGACGCTCATTGCGCTTAGAAGGAGGAACCACAGTCCGCTATTTGGATTTCGCCCGATGGGTTGATGTTGCCGTTGACGACGATGTGGGAGCAGTCTTGGACCACTTGACACGTATCGCTGTACAAAACCTTTATTCGAGCGGTATAAGCCGACTGACACATCTAAGTCGATGATTGACGGCCCTCCCCATTTTCATCTCGCAATCAATCTGACTGTTCTTGGCGGTCACTTTGAATTGATCTTTCCATAGTACTGATACAGATGCACAGACGGCGATGCTCGGTCGAAGATGCTTGTGCGATGTCTCGAATCGTGCTCGATATACAATAAGCTGTCGGCTAGCCTGGGTACATAACAGGTTGCGATGACACGCTGCAGGCCTCTTGACTTACAATAACAAAGGAGTTTGACGGGGACTGGTGTAGTAAGTGTGAATACAGTCTGATTACGATTATTTGATTCCGCTGGCGCACAGTATCCTAATGGCTGACTACAAATGACTACAACAACAAGACCGGTGCTCCCCGGCGCCGGAAGTAATCACCCGGAGAACCCGGAACGGAGAGTCTGTGTTTGCAAGTTTCGCAGCGTATGAGGTGAATACATAATGAATGAATGCATTGACTTCCAATTGACTTCTGCCCATTATACCAAGTCTGTTGCTGCTCAGACATTCCGATACTTACTCATCATGACTGCTTTACCCACTGTGTCAGCTCAAGGCAAGGAGTCGTTGGACAAGCTATTGGAGGAAACGGTCGATCGGAGACACGTCCCAGCTGTATTTTACGGGGCTACCAACGCGAAGGAGGAGATTTACTTTAATCAGTACGGAGAGAAGGTGTTTGGAGATGAGTCGTCTGGTCAGATAGACGCGGATACTAGTGAGCCTAAGCAGTCTGACGACGAGATGTCGTTACGACTCGCAGCTGACAGGTTATGGCATGTAGCTACTGAATGCTTCTCACAATCTAAGCTTATCACATGTGTAAGTGCGACCTTACCATCATTCAGCTACATCCTGGCGGTTTGATCGAACGCTGATGAAGCCTGGGAATACAGATTGCCGCTTTACAGCTTGTTGATCAGAAGCGCGTATCGTTAGACAGTGTGGAGGACATTGAGAAGTACCTTCCTGAGATCAGCAAATTACAGTTGCTGAAGGGATATGACGAGAACGACAAGCCAGTACTGGTCACACCGAAGAACAAGGTGACACTGAGAATGCTGATGTCGCATTCTGCTGGTGAGTAATGTCATCCTCAAAGCATCCAGTTCATCATACCATACTGATGAGTACATCTCCCAGGCTTCACCTACATGTTCGGTCCCAACATCCTATCAAAATGGCACGAGCAGAATCCCCTTCCCGGCCTATTCGATCCAAGCGCTACAGTCAAATCACTATGTACTCCCCTAATCTACGAACCAGGTACCTCATGGACATACAGCCCCTCCATCGACTGGGTCGGTAAACTAGTAGAGCGAGTCTCAGATCTAGATCTAGAGGAGTACTTTCAGAAGAACCTATTTGAGCCTTGTGGAATCAAGACGTTGACTTTCTACCCCACAGAGGACATCAAGAGACACAAGATGGGTATATGTTATAGAGATTCCGAAGGGAGGGTACAGCTCATACCCAATGGGTTTGGGATGGGTCGTCCCACCGAGGCGAGCCAGGTTCCTAAGGAACTCTTATCGGGCGGAGGGGGATTATACGGTACTCAGCGAGACTACCTTACATTCCTTCGACATCTCTTACAATGTAACCCCGATAGTCCACATCACTCGTCAAAACCTCTCATAACTCCTGAATCATGGAGAGAGCTGTTCACCCCCTCTATACCTAATGGAGAAGGGTACAACGGTGTAGATAAGATAGTAGAGATGGTTACGAAGCCTCAGTACATTCATCCGGTCGCTACCACTGAGAATGTCAATCACTCAGTGGGGTTCCTTTTGACGACAGACGATTTCACAGGGGGAAGAAAAGCGGGGAGTGGATGTTGGTCAGGAGCAGCTAAGACGCAGTTTTGGATTGACCCGAAGACTGGAATTGCTGTGAGTGCTTTCACCCCGCTTGACTGGCAGAAGGTAAAGATGTTCAGGCTAATAGGTGCGTTGAATCTGATTTAGGCGATATGCGCAACACAACTGTTATCGCCATCTCCCGATCCTTGGTATGCCTCGTACGTCGCATACGAGAGGGCTTTGTATGCTGCGTTGGAATGATAAGATGGTGAAATTCTCTCGCCAGGCATCGTCTCTTTTGTATTGTATTGATCTGGGCTTTTCGGATATTTGGAGGTTGAATGCATTGTTGATGCAGATATTCAATGGATCAAATCAGACTCCTTGGTTACGATTTGCAATGTCTGCTCAATCCAGCAGAGTTGAGTGCTGAACAATTGACCGGAAAGCTGAATTGACTCATCTCGATGCCTCGGAAAGCAGCCACGCAGCGTACAAACGAAGACGAGTTGCATAATAGTATCATGTGTTTTACAAAGAGGCTTTACCTCTCGATTCATACGGTAGAATCAAGACAATTGCACCAGCAGCTAAGAACAACGCTCCACTGGTGTAAACCGGAGCGGAAGTTTCGAGATTGGCGAACATGGCTATGATTGGAGCTGTTCAAAAAATCATATCAGTTTGAGTCACGCTGGAATATGAACTAAACATTTACGCAGATGGAAAACACCCACCCATAATGCCAAACACCCTATTCGCCGTAGCAGTCAAAGCGTTGCCCGTACCCCTATCCTTCGTAGGGAAGATCTCCGGCGTGTAAGCGTAAAGAACCGCATACATGACATTGGAGAAGAACGAGTAGAGGCAATCCCATGCCAAGAGGGTATTCGAGTTCTTCGCAGTGGTCGATCCATAGATGAATATCCCCGTTAAGAGCGTCGAGAGACATAGAGTCCCCTTCCTTCCTATCCATTTGACTTCAACTAGTACTCCTCCGAGCATTGCCCCGGGAACACCTAGGACGGCGATGATACATGCATTACGGTAGGTGATGTATGTTGAGGAATCGCCGAACTGGGCGCCTTTGGTGGCTAGTGTGTAGGGGATGAAGGCGTTCTGTTTGTGTGTGTGTGTGTGTGTGTGTGTGTGTGGGTGTGTGTGTGTGTGTGTGTGCGTTTGCAAGATAAGATAAGGTGGTGTGTTCGTTAGCAATTCTCCGATGACTCGCTGAGGGCATCTTCGCGTAGCCCGATGATTGAAAATGGGTTGGATGAGTTGAAAAGTAGGTAAACTCACGTATAGAGGGAATGCCAGACCGATGAACGCCCATACAACCATGATCAACGAGGTACTAAAAGCTAATCTCCTAGTAGCGAATAAAGCTTTGACATGTTTGGCGCTCAACTTCTCCATCTTCCGTTTAATCGCAGCGGTAGCATCGTGTCTTTGCTCCGTGACCACTCCCCCATTGAACCCCTCACAAGCCCTCAGGTCATCTATCGTGAGGTTTGATACCTTTCCATTACGTCTAGCAACCTCATGCACTATTTTGACGGCATCCTCATCTCTTCCTTTGCCCATGAAGTATTTGGGCGACTCGTAGATGTGGAATACAAAGAACCTTATAAAGAACATGACCAAAGCCAGCCCACCCATGGTAATGATAAAGTACCTCCATCCCATGTTCTTGGAGCGAGTACAGTCCGTATCGGTCTGCTGACATGTCAAATTACCCAGAATGGGCCAGGCAATGAGGGTGGCGAGTAATTGGGCGAATGCCCAGAAGATCGATAGGACCGTTAAGAGGTATTGATGCGATTGGGGCAGGAATTCAAGGAAGATCGCGCTGTCCACGGGCAGATTCCCGCCCACCCCAAAGCCTATTCGAGTTGATTCACAGAAAAGAGAAGAAAGACGAAGAAAATATCAGCTGAATTAAGTTTGGGGGACGCACGGACCATGCCACCTTTCTTCGACCACCATTTTTCGACAAGACTCATTCCCACTCTAGTTGAAGTGTATAAGTGGGATATGTACTCACCATAGAGAGCTACGAACGTCCCTGCAGCACCGAAATTAGGACTCGAAGCAGCCAACATCCCAAATACCCCCGTAACTCCCAAAGTAAGGTTGAACCCCCATTTCCTTCCGAAAATATCACATCCGAACCCCCAAAAGACCGCTCCGGCAAGTAAACCTATGTTCTGCGCGAGGGTGAGCAAGGGTGGTCGGGAGGGGTGGAACTCGTTTGAGATAGGGGTGAGGATGAGGGAAGTAACGATGGGCCATAGGTTGTCTTGAGCCCATCCGAAACCTATGACGAAGAAGAGTTGCCATTGGTATCGGCCCATGCCTATGTCTTGGATCTGGCGTGGACACAGCAATATATTAGCTCAAGCGCAGACTAAGAGTAGATCGATGAGCTGCGGATGGACGTACCGCTCGATTGAGGACCCTGGCTTTCGCTGCATATACCGGATCGACCCCGTCGATGGCAGCTTCATCTTCTACCACAGCAGCTGGGACGATCTTCTCATTCTGCTTTTTGGGACTATTGGGATCGTTGACCGTATCGGCCCTGGGTGATTCTTGATGTTCCACCATTTTTCATCGATGTTCGATAACGAGGGTATTCGTCGAGATCTGAGGAGTAGAGGTGCGGCATACCGAATGATTCCCATCAATTTATATGCTCATGCGTTATCGATACGGTATATATGGTACTGTACATGCATGTTTTTCACATTCACTCATAAGGAATCCCCTTATCGGATCACCTCATCTCTACTCATATCTTAGGTTCGGGTTTGACACATGAGTTTCAAGTGTGATGTCATGAAGAGGTGCGACGAGGATTCCCCCTCGATTGGAGTTGAGTTACAGTACGAGTACTGATTTCTCATCCATATCTCTCCTATCTCGCTGCGGGTCAGAAGTTCGATCGACATTAGAACATGCAGGGGAGTTACGTCACTCAGGAGTCTGGGACGATCTAACCTCTTTGATACGGTTAATATGGCTCGCGAGATCTGAAGGCATGCTCGTGTGGGAAAGGAAAGACACGCGGCGAGGTGATGACTGAGCTTGCGAGTTTGACTGGCATCTTTTCAGATGACGATCTTCCATCTCCGTTCTATAGCTCTCTATATCATGGAAACGGCGGGAGTACAGAAACACGGACTGTCGAGCTACGAGAATATGGTCTCCTGTACGTGCTAAATGGATGATTCCCACCGTGGGAGAGTAAAGGTAAAGGGGGAGTATGCTGTGTATGTACCATACCATATGAGTATCTCGTATGATGATGACGCACTGACCTCCACATTCCTTACACCGTTACACGGTTACACCGCACGTGCCTCCTCTCCTTGCTCCCTTTCCCACCGTACAGAGTACACCATTACACCATTACACCATTACACAGCCTCATTATAAGCTACCATCTATATCTTCACTCGTATACATCTTCCCTTTGTTATCACTCATACACGCATATACACCACCCTATCGCACTCAGTCCCTCTCTATCTCGCCACTCGACAACTAATTCATAACCATCATCACCATGGGCTTCGCATCCAAACTAGCTCAAGCAAACCAACTCGCAGGCGCAGCAGGTCTAATGTCAAACAAACCACCAGGTGCTTCATACGGCGCTCAAGGAGGGTACGGCGTAGCTCAAAGCCAATCTCCCTACGGCGCTCCTCCGCAACAAGGTCAATACGGTCAGCAACAAGGTCAGTATGGCCAGCAACAACCGGGACAATACGGTCAACAGCAACCAGGTCAATATGGTCAGCAACAACAGCCGGGTCAATACGGTCAACAAGTCCAACAAGGCTATGGTGCTCCCCCTGTTCCAGGTGGTAGACCAAGTCAGGCCCCAGGTGGATATGGGCAGCAACAACCTGGTCAGTATGGCCAACAACCCGGTCAATATGGTCAGCAGTCTGGTCAATATGGTCAACAGCCCGGTCAGTACGGACAGCAACAAGGCCAGTACGGACAGCAACAAGGTCAGTACGGCCAACAGCCAGGTGCTCCGGGTGGGTACGGCCAACAGCCTCAAGGGCAATATGGTGCTCCCGGTGGGTACGGTGGAGCCGCTCCAGGAGGTGGTGGTGTGAATGCTCAATACGTTAGTCAGCTCTTGAGCCAATGTGTCCGAGATGTGAGTGAGATCTGTACCTCATGTGTGAAGTGCCAGCTAATAATATCGTACCCTTTTTAATCATCTCTATCTCTGTCTTTCCGTCTACTGTATACCGCCCTTATCTATGTCTTTATCCAACCACCGCACTTCCCATTTCCCCTCCTACTACCCACAGCAACACCTCGAAGCATTCTACCCTCCTCAAGCACTCGACCCAATCGCTCAAAGAGTCGTTCAGTCCGGTGCTCTCCAACAACTTGCATCTAACTGGAAACTACCCGTCGAGCTTGCCTCTGACTTGGTCAAGATCGCACTCTTCGATGTTGTGGTTCTCATCGATGACTCTGGAAGTATGGCTTTCGAGCAAAATGGTGAAAGAATTGAGGATCTTAAGATGTAAGTATTGAGCTATTTATTTACCCCCATCACCACATGCATTGCCATAACACCCGTATGCTTTTACTGATACTATCTCTTAACAGGATATTGGGCAAGATCGCTTTCGCTTGTTCCCTGTTCGACCATGATGGAATGTAAGTGGATTGCCATCTCTTCAATTCCCGTTATGACGCTAACAGTGTCATTTATATAGCCAGGTCCGATTCCTCAACTCCCAACTCCAGGGTAACAACATCAACAACGAACAAGCAGCGTTACAGCTTGTTTCTCAAGTCAAGTTCAGCGGTAAGTCATCTTCTTCTGCTCGAGTTGAATGCAGGTAGTATCAAGCTAACACACTTCCCAACCTACCCAGGTCTCACCCCACTTGGTACCTCGCTCGACCAAAAGATTCTTCAACCTCTTCTTCTGGGTCCTGCTAGATCGAATGCTTTACAAAAGCCCCTTTTGGTCATTGCTATCACCGATGGTGAGTTATCCGGTTATGGTGGAGCTGTATTTGGCTGACCTAAGTGACGCTAGGTGCCCCTGCTGGGGAGTCGACCGATAAGAGTGAGTGCAATCCACAAAATATTTCAATCAGCGGACCGCTGACTGAAGAACATTCACAGTCGTCCAGGTCATCACCAACGCGAATCACGAGCTCCAAAGAAGCCGATGTGAGTTGAATCTGTGTGTCCGCGGGGCTATATGCTGATTCAATGCACTATCGATTGTAGACGGACCCGATGCCGTCTCTTACCAACTCTCGCAAGTCGGTAACGATAAATCTGGTGAGTTGCCGTTTATCTTCGACCTCTCAGCAAAACAAAGTCCATGCTGACCATCTCCATAGCTCAAAAGTTCTTATCATCCCTTGATGACAATCCCACGATCGGTTCTCTCATTGACCAAACTATGGACTACGAGTACGAACAAGAGCAGATGAAGCAGAAGACTGGAGAGGATCTCAGCCCCGAGATGTGGCTCATGAAGTGAGTTTATATTCCTTTCCTGTGAGGTGGTGCTTCTCGACGAGATGCTAACTTCATCTGTCACAGATTATTACTCGGTCCTATCGATACGTGAGTACGCCCTACCTCCAACGATGATGTTACCGTTCCACGAATTCCTCGCTGATTGTCCGCTACCATCGCACGTAGCTCGTACGACTCCAAGGACGAAACCAACGCTCCCCCTCGACGATACTAGGGTGCTCACAACATGAAACTCGCAGACGAAGCTGTGTAAATGCCGGAAGAGATGTGAAATATGTGTATATATGCTGATCATAAGATGAGCAAAGAATAATGCAAACATGTGAATACAATTACAACCCCTGCGCAATGATAGCTCGCCAACGTAGACACGAGGTGTTGACAAGCTCCGGGTATTCCCAATCCACTCTGCCGGACGGCCCACCGCTGTGATTGCCAATCAGACCATGATCTCATCCACCAACCTCCTGCGAGATCTGCTCTGAGAATAGCATTCCGTCGAGACGGAGACTTGCTTATCTTTGCGATCACATGTCACCAATGGATCTGGCGGCAGCGTCTAGCTCAAACGCCACTTTGTTACCTTGACGTAACCCATACTCACCCCGACAGAGAACTCCCATGTGAATATAGTTGGATTGAAGCGTATGGTGGGCATGAATGCTTCATCGAAATGCCTAAGCGACTCTAGCCGCGGTAAGCAGGGTTCGTTTAACACAAATGCCAGCGGGATCAACCAGTAACCTGCCATGGTGCCCCCCCGGAATAACCGTCAAGTTCTTCTCCGACATCGCGGATTGTTGGTATCCGAAATTAGAAGTACGTTATCGAACTGTTTGGCTCCGAGCCAATTATAGCGATGAATGGTGGTCGTGAGGTCGGTTACTTCTGCTCATGAGACGATGTGCATAGTTGGATATCGGTTTTATCGATGATGACGGACATACATATATACGTGGGAGAGCTGGGCATGAACAGGATGTGTCCCCCCCCCCTTCTTGCCTCTTCTCCACTATTTCCAGTGATCACTGATAATTGAATCGGATCGAGTGTCACCATCGCCCTTAACCACTCGCAATGTCCCAATTCGACGCAGCACCACCCAACACCTACGCAGGAGGACGAGACGATAACCTCCGAATCAAGGATGGTGCCCTCCCGCTCAACGCAAGTAACGACGCAGAGGGGGATTTCGATATGGTAGCGTACAAGCGTGATACACCATTGTGGAAGAGGATCAAGGATCACAGTTTAACGCAGATGATTCTGTTGAGTGTACAGGCGTTCTGTGGTCCGGCTATGGCTGATGCGATTGCTGGGTTGGGGGGTGGGGGGCTGGCTACTCCCACAACTAACAATATTGCGTGAGTGCCTTTCTCTCTACGGGTAATACGAAGTGTTACGGGACAAGGAACACAGAACGCTGACTTGGGTATGGTAGCAATGCGGTATCTTACGCTGCTTTGGCTGGTGGTGAGTCCATCCCACTTCGTACAAGCTCCTCGTCCGTAGCTGACCAACGATGACAGTCTGTTTCCTCGGTGGTCCCCTCGTCAATAAGCTGGGTACCAAGTGGGCTTTACTCATCGGAGCTTTGACTTTCCCCTTGAGAGGTGCATCTTTTTACACAAACAGTAAATACGGAAACCAATGGGTGAGTCTGCCTCTACAACCAGACATCGCATACTTGCTGATAATCCTGGTGAACACGACAGTTCCTCATTCTCGGTTCGGCGCTCGAAGGATTCGGTACTGGTGCGTGGTACGTCGCTGAGTCCGGTACGATCATGTCTATTGCGCCCAGTGGAGCTAGAGGAAAGTACCTTGCTTTGTGGATTGTTAGTAGGAACTTGGGACAATTGATCGGAGGCGCTATCAAGTGAGTTCACCATTCCTTCTCATGTTCATTTGTGTGGGGAAGCTGCTGATGAGGTGAATCGTGTCCAGCTTGGCAAAGAACCATATCGATGGGGTCGAGGGCGGTGTCACCCCTGATACGTACATCATCTTCTTGATCATTGAGTGTTTAGCGTGAGTCATCAGCCTTATTGGCTCGAGCTGGTAACTGCAGCTCACACTGATTTCATTGATCCACTTTAGCATCCCCTTCGCCTTACTGATCTCCCCGCTGGATCACGTCGTCCGATCAGACGGTACCAGAATCAGAGTCTCAGAGAAGATCGGAACTGCGCAAGAATTTAAGTTGATCAGCAAGACCTGGAAATCCAAACTTATCTTGTTATCTGCCTTGTGGGCTTTCTGGTCGTTCTTTTACGGGTGAGTAGCTACAACCTCACCGCCGTGACAAGGACATGAGCTGATCATGTGCTACACAGAGGATCGTGGAGTACATATCTCGGTCTTTACTTCAGTGTCCGAGCTCGTGCCCTCTCTTCTCTCATCTCACCATTCCTCTGCATGTGAGTCTGCCATCGACCCATCTGCCACTCAGTGCATGCAGCTGATATATGGCCTTGACATAGTGTTGGATGCTTCGGTCTAGGTTTCATCCTCGATCTAAAGTCCCTCTCTCAGAGAAGACGAGCCCAGCTGGGGCTATTCACAGTGGTCATCCTCAACGTCGCTGTGTACATCTGGTCGATCGTCATGCAAGTGAAATTCAACAAGAACGACCCAGGTGCAATCGACTGGAGCGACTCGAGATACGCCGTCTCGTTCTTGCCTTACTTCTTCATCCAGACTACTGGTCCGTTGTCGCAATCTTACATGTATTGGTTATTGTCTTCGTTCGCTACCGATGCTCAGTGTAAGTTACTATCGCGTTTTCTTATTCATGTACGACTGAGGCTGATAGCTCGTGGTGGTCGTAGCCAACGTGCGAAACGGAGCTGCGTTCAGATGCATGGAAGCTATCGGACAGGCCGTCGCTTACGGTATGAACAGTAAGACTGATGAGAGTCCCTTGATTGGTTTGTAAGTTTGTCTTTGCACATGCATCTGGCCGACCGCATATCTGACGGTATGATGGTGTTCGTAGTTGCGTCACGTTCGGTCTGATGGCTCTCGCTCTCCCACCATTCGTCGTTCTGGTCAATAACACTCCCGATAGGATCCCTGCGGACGTCATGGCAGAGGAAGAGGCGGCCGAGCACAAGCTGGAAGGCGTGCACGAGAAGAAGGATGATCCAGTACAGGTGTCTGTCTTGGGGTAGACCTGTGACTTCCACCGTCACCGTGTCGTCTTCGATCAGCTTTACCTTATGTCAATCTTGTGCAATAGCCTATATGTGTTTATGCTTTTCTATCATATCTTATCGTCTCGTCAATCTTTCTATTACTCGAACAGTAACATCTAATTTCCACATCTCAGTTGGTCTTATTTTGTAGAATCTCTTTCTTCATAACGCTATGCAGAGCTTTGGTATCCCTGCTGGGCGCACCAGAGTACCCGTATCTGGTAATTTCCCTCTGCGCCCTACATCTCCAAAACCTTATTCCACGAGTCTATCGGATGGTACCTGAAAATCAATCCTGATGAGCCAGCCCTCCACCGAAAGAAGTATGCAAAGAAAGTCAATCTCGCAACTAGGATATATTATTTCTGAAATATCCTCCGCGAAAGATTGTCTGTCATGACTTGTAAATGACATAGGAATCATATCTTTAACATGTTGCCATCGTTGAACACTTCACGATGGGATTGATCAGGTCGTTCTCCACCCCACGCGGTCTTTTCGCCGCGGTCGCTATTATCCTGTTCACCTATACGATATGGAGCTACACCTCGAGTCCCAGCACCTTCAAATCGCGCTCATATATTGGTAAAGGACTAATAGTGGATTTAAAATCTATCTTGACGGATAGACCTCCAGGACAAGAATCATCAGCATGGACAGAAGGGGATGAAGGGAAATTCGTGACTATAGGCAAACCAGTAACGAAGATCCAGTTCAACGATAAAGGTATAATAGATGTGCGAACAGGAAGGGAATTGGAAGGTGCAAATGAAGGCTCGACATTCAATCTGGCGGTCCTCAAGCTGCCCAGAGGATCGAAATGGGGCTTCGTAGGCGTCGCGAGGGGTCCAACGAGGCTGCGAGATTTCATGAAAATTAATGGGCATTCGTCGAGGGAACAGGTTCTGGTAGCGTGAGTGTCGCTTCTCTCCCTTCAATGCGTGTCGAAGGTACGAGTTTGCTGACTTTGTCGTAGTATGGGACTCAACATGACATCTCAAGGACATCTGATAGCCGTCACAAAAGGACAGACATTAGATTTCCCTATGATACCACGTGAAGGATGCTCCAGTGCTGGATCTTGGATAGCTACTTACGGAGCTGAGGACCCCAGGCTGTTTTGGACGGTAAGTCACGCCTGCTAAGATAAAGCCAACGCCACGGATCATATAAGCTGATTTTTGATGATTACTATAGGACGCTGGTACGCCCGCCCTTACCTATGCTCGTTCAGCAATGGACAACGACAGATGTCGCAGTGTAGGCTTTGTGAATGATCTACGTGCCATATTCCCAGATCTAGATGACGCGCTGTATACCGGTGTCGAAGGAGTATCACCCTACGATGGATATAGAGAACCAGGTCAGGGGAGTGATAGAGAGCTATATCGGACGGAAAAGCAAGGTGTAATAGAGAAGAACGTGAGTTTACTCTTACCTGACTATGAGCTAACTTTCTTAGTGGATGCCATTCTACCCAGGAGCCCTTCCTGATGGGGAGACCGTTGTACCCCACATCCACTACACCGTCAAATCTGCATTATCGCTCCGGCCCATCGAACTCACACCCACTCGAGCTATCTACAAAGACGTCGATCTCAGCTCGTCAGATACGAAGAGCTGTATCGGTACTGCACACTCCAGATCATTCAAGATACATCAAGCATCTCCCCTATATAGATTGACATTGTGCGATAGAGGGTGTATAGTGACTGAACAGAACACAGTCAACATCGCCCTGTCCCATACTCAATCACCCACGCGGCAATATGGTAGATTCCTAGCTACATTCAACGTGTCGTACCCTTTCAACCCTATCTCTGTTGGACCAAGATTCCACTTGAATGGGTGTGACGACGAGAATGATATCAACTACGCTCTGTCACTCGCACCCATACCGGAATCCGACTTGGATCTCACGGTCAAACAGAGGAAGACGCCTCAGATAGTCCAGCCGGATCATTTTTTCTTGGATGATCAGATGCTGATCACGATGGGTCATAATGATAAGGAGATGACTTCGGTGTTGACGACCGTGAGGGAGATATTGGGTAGACAACATATGTGTTGAGTGTATAGGACGATCGGATCGGTCTTGGGTATCACTTTCATAGATGTATGCATATACTGTATTCTCAGGCAGAAGAAACGGTGAAAGATAGCATGATGATGTCACATGACGAGGTTTATGACGATGCCTAACAAACTAGCAGGATCTGTGCTCGTTGTCACATACCGTGGTTGGAATCGTTCATGCATGCTCACGAACTGTGTTTATTAGATCTTTTGCTTAATTGTGTGATAGCATATTCCACCAGAGACACCATGTCAAGAAAAACAACAGACTTTGATAGGCCGTACCCGCAAGTAAGCCTTGGCAAGCTCGTGGCCATCGGTCTGACCGCGGGGTTTCTGGGAGTTGCAGTGTAAGTAGCGATGTGCTCAATATCTCACGGACTTTCCAAGCTGAGTAGAGTCTGCCCAAGTATGACGGCTGGTGAGAAGGTCGAGCAAGCCCTCACCAAAAGACCCAACTCTGAAGTACCTGGCCTGACCTTGGCTAGGCTTATCGGAAGGTCTGATGGAGAAAAGGGGAAACTCAACCTGGTCATGCACTACGGGCAGGTACGCATCAATCATAACAATTTCATCATTTCATGGGGTGCTAACATGGATCGCACAGGGAGCTCTGCTCGGTGTGGTGAGAGCCTTCATGGCTACCCACGGGATGAGAGGCCCATTCGTCGACTTCATCCTCACCGGAATGAGACTGTCGGTAGATCAGACATTAGAGAACTGGGTCGGATCAGGAGCATTGCCTTGGACATGGCCTGTCTCAGAACAAGTGATAGATATACTGCATAAGGGGGTATTCGCGTTCGCAACGGGATATGTGAGTATCTGCCCTACATCCCTGGTACTTGCACAACTGACTGGCAATGCTCCCTATAGATCTGCGATATCTGGTTGCAATGAAAAGCAGAAATGCGATGCAGAAATTCTTGTAAATGAGTAGTGTATTTCAAAGTGTCTACCCATGTCTATTTTGAGCAATCGTGTCCCCAGCTCGTCCCTTTACTGATATACCTACCATCACTCGTAGGTAGACGAAGTTCTTGTTCATCAGCTACGATGAGGGGCTTTCGGATGTATCCATATCCTCCCCCTTAAAAGAGTACTGCTTGATAGATTTCCATGGCCCGCCAAGATATTCCCATCTGCTCATGCACTGTCAGAGATGAGGCAGAGCCGCAAAGTTGTTCACTTACAGCTCGAATCCCACAGCTCGGCCTTTATGCTGTCCTTCCTTCTGACCCTCTTGCTTCAACCCATCGAAAAACTCCTTTACTTCCTTCAAACAAGTATCCACCTGCTCTTCATTACTAGCCTTGTTGAGGACCGTCACATGGGGTCTTCGCATAGTTTGCATATCCTGATTCGTCAATTTATCCTTATCCTCCTTTATGCCCCTCTTGAGATCGCTAAGAAGCTGTCGATGTATCTTTTCCACTGCACTTGACGGTCTTTCCCTGACCAACAGGTATACACCTCTATTACCCATCTTCTCAGGTTCTCCAAAGAAGACATCCCAGCCTGTTCTCGAGCCGCATATGCTGTTCAGCTGATCATCCAGTTCGTTATATCGGTGCGCGGGGATAGCGTGAAAGAGCGTTACATGGGCTGTGAGGAAGTTCCGATGTGGAGGGAAGTATTTGGATCGTAGATCGGTGAGGAGCTTGTGGGTCGCTTTGTCCAAACGGAGTGTCAGGATCAGAGGGCTTTGTATCTGAAGTGGACCTGTCATCGTGGGGATGGTCTGGGTGGGGCGAGAAATAATCGAAGGAGTTTACAAAAGGAGTCAGATTGCTGTAAATCACTCTTTTGCATTTCATATGAAACAACTTTCTGAACATTACATCATAGGTCAGGCGCGTTCTGATCGACATCCGACTACAATTCAATCGGTGAAGCTCACCAGACAACGTTCTAATACATCTGCTTTCCAGCTTTCTGTAGGTTGACTACCTCTCCGCATGCATCAAGATGTCGCACTACAGCCCTCACTCCTCAGCAACCTTCGAGGGGTACTACAATCGATTCCGACTCCCCTCAGGCGCATCAGTATGTCTGATCGTCTCTTCCGTTCCTGGTGCAGAGAATCGCCCATATATGATCTCGTTCACCCACGTCACTCGAGATGGCAAGAAGTACTGGCAGAAGGAGTATTGGTCAGAGAAATGGGATATCACTAGAGGTACAGGAGACGATTATGCGATTGAATGGGATGATGGTAAATTTGGCTTCAACGATGGGAAGGTGTATTGGGAGATGAAGACTAAGGAAATTGAATTCACCGCTGGTCAAACGGATCGTGGTGTACCGTGGGATCCTCGAGATCCAAGCTCGACTCCAGCTGGTATAGTTGCGAGATTCCCTCTACCTATACAATGGCATATACACACCGTCGACTCTGATTCTCATTTCAAGCTGAAAGTACCGGAAATCGACCTTGCCCCAAGCGACCTCGAAGGAATAGCCAAAGTACATGTTGAGAAGAATTGGGCGATTTCATTCCCCAAATCATACGTTTGGATGCAGGTTAGAAATGGTAACAAGGGATTATCTCTAGCTGGAGGTAGTCTATTACCTGGTGTTCAAGCGTATCTGGTGGGATATCAAGGTGATTCCTTTGTGTCGTTTATGCCGCCTACTTCCACTTCGGTATTCGGCCTCTCCCTCGGATTATACAGTAATATCATCTCGAGCCAGGGTATAATAGAAATAGATATAGTAGGGTGGTTCAAGAGACTCAAGATATCGGGAAGATGCGATCCATCGACATACTTCAGCTTCGCCGCTCCGCTGAATACTGAGCATGCTCCGGATTATACCGTACAAAGTTATGCTGGAGACATTACGGTTGAGGTGTATGAGAGGAGTTGGCCGTGGTTGGGATGGACACGGGTGGAGAAACAAGATTTCACGGAGGGAGGGATGGAATTTGGAGGAGATGCATATGAAAGACATGAGGAATGATGCATGTGAGTGAGATCAACGGTTCGAGTATCGTATGACGGATAAAGTGCTCATGTACATCTTTTATGTTGATCATCCACAGATACGAATAGAACGACACTATCATGGACTCTTCTACATATATACTGTATTCTAAACGATGTATAACTACCAATTCAACAACGTGAATACACTAAGGACAAGAGGAGAAACCAGAACCTGGAGTGACACGAGCATCGGAAGGGTTGTAAGGGGTAGAGCAGGGAGTAGGCCTTTCGTAGGTTGGGTGACACGTTTCGGAGGGATAGAAGCGAATAGCGAGCGAGCGGTGATGATCATGATAGGTATGGAGTACAGAAGAACGACTGAAATTCCTTGTATCCAACCTCGAGCGAAAGAACCGGGATGTTGGACATGGAAAGCGGTTGATTTGGCGTAATTCGTGAAGAGTCTGAACAGAGCCAAAGCCGCCAGGTTGAACACCACGTACAGTCTAGCAGCTACCGCATGTCCAACTCTGACCACAAAGGTTATCTTCCCACCTGCTATGTCCGCCTCTATATCCTGTATATGCATGATGAATATTCTAGCCTGTTCAAAACAGTACATGGCGCCGAGGAGAACCCAGAGCGGACCGAGGTTGAATCCGCTGTTGGATTTCAAGAAGATGTCGGATACGTGGATGGCTCGACCAGTAGTAGCGGTGTAGTATCCCGTCATACCCCATAGGATAGAAACAGGGTTGAGCAGGAGCGCTGAGATGAGTTCGCCGAATCCGTGATAGTGTAGTCGAACAGGTGGACCGACATACATCTGGGAGAGTACTGAGCTGATGACGCCAATTTGCAATGCAAAGCCTCGATAGGGAGAACCGTGGGTGTTCTTATTGATGGTGGAGATGGAAGGGTCTTTGGATCGTGAGTAGAAGATCAGACCGACGACGGCAGCTTGCCAGGCGACACCGAGAATGAGTGCTGTGTAAGGAGGGAAAGTACCATCGTGAATGATCCTAGTTGTATTCCCCATGATCTTCTCATTAAACTCTCTAGCCTCTTCTTCCCTGACTTCACTATTATGTTTCTCCTTCACCTTTTCCCTCTCCTTAATCGACCGTTTAATAGATTCCACTTGACCCGGTCTATCCAAATTCCAATCAAAATACTCGTTCCCATAATTGATCGATACGTTTGTAGCCCACGTCGTAAAAGCGCACTGAAGAACAACCCACCAGTCGATGCTGGTGAAGACTGTTGCGCCAGTCGACGGGAAGAGTCTGGCCGATAAGATACAACCGAAGATGGTCCAGAGGGGGACTTCACTGGCGAGAGGGATACGACCGAGAGCGATGAGGGCGTTGATTGAGCCGAAGAAGGAGAGCTGCTGTGGATCGTGCATCTTCATTTCTCTATCGTAATGCTTGTCGTTTGAGAATCAAGATTGAGTACAATTGTGCAGACATGAATTCTCAATTGATACTCGCAATGCCAAGCTTGGCGATGGAACACGCTGCATACGATAGCCGCCGATCTACAGTATATACGAATATTCATCGATTCGATTCAACTGATTCCAGGAAATGACAGCATCGCGTAAAATCACAAACATAGGTTAATCAGCTGAACAGCGTCATAATCTAGAGCCCTAGATCTCCTCAGATTCCAGCAGAACGTGTCATGGGAACATGCCAAGCTTGTATGACGTAAATGCGTTTCTTCGTCCGCATACATATGTGGGCACATTTCAAGTTGGAAACTGCTCTCAAGATGGTCATACACGCTGGAAGGATGCCAGAAATGTGATAGATATCGACAAACTCGCCACCAAAGAAGTGTCGCATCAGCCAATACCGACCTCCGGTTGCCCCAGTTGGTCTTTGTTAGAGGTCGGGCCCAAATTGCTTGCAGTGTTCCAGCAAGATGACCAGTATCTGCAATACCTACCATGCATGTCTACATGTTGACTTCAAGTTTCAAGGATATATCGTTCAGGACAATTATAAGCTTCAAGTGGATTATTGAGATATATGTAGAATGCAATCGCGGAAAAAAGGGTATTCAAAAGCTTTCATCACTGTCTATAATGCACGATGTATAATAAACATAAGTTACCTTGTCGTCTTCGCGCTGCCCATCATTCAGGTAGATTATCAGAATCCACCAAAGTCTGTCTACCTTGTGCTCCCTGATCGAGCCCATCCAGAGCCATCATCTCTTCATTGGTCAACTCAAAGTCGAAAGATATCTTTATTAGCCTGTATTCTTTCCTTCTTCGATGATCGAGGAAGGGGAATGAACCTGACCAAGTACGTATCAAATCAGTCAGTCGATTTGTTTCATAACGTATCACATGTGGTTTTATGAGGGGAGGCACAGTTCGGATCAACGCCTGCACACTCACCCTTTCTGTACACTCCATCTAAGCAATATATGTCCACCAGGCTTGTTGTACCTATTTGTACCTATTCGATAACCCCAGCACCACATGATGTTCAATCCGATCAGCCTGATATCGAGCAGTAGGACAATAAGCCTGTACGACAATACCCCGTTCTTGGCAGTATTTGACCACTTCTTTCTGTTGGATCCAGGGGTTAAGCTCGAGTTGACATATAGCGGGTTTGGGGGCGGAAAGAGATTCGAGCTGCTTGATACCGCTGCGATGGAGTAAACCTTCAGCTCGGACTACCTCTCATTCCTATGAATAAGAACACAAGTAACTAAACTGAAAGTGCTCACAAATTAGACACCCCAATATCCCTCACCCAACCCGCCTCCCAAGCCTCACTCAACGCCTTCCAACCCCGTTCTCTCCACTCCCTATTCGGCCCAGCATGATGCAGCAATACCAAATCTATGTACCCTCCATGATCGACGCCTCTCCCATTATTTAGCCTTACCACCGACTCCTTCAACGTTTCCACGATTTCCTGTACGGATGGGATCTCAAGTGCACCGTAATCCACTTGGAAAGGTGCACACCATTTGGTAGAGAGGGTTATGTCTTTTCGTGAGATTCCCGATTGAGCCACTGCGAGGCCTATATCTGCAGAGTGAAACAGACGATATGAAGCAAGGCAGCGGTTGAATTTCGTTATCTCCACTTGGCTTCCCTTGCGAATCGTAGACCCAACTCACCCCGTTCATTCCCATATCTCTGACCCGAATCGACTGTTGTTCAAATAAATAAAAGTCAGTGTCTTACTGCCTTCAACACCAGAGCTAACGTACAGCAGCCCCACCCTACTCACTTGACCTATACCCATCAGCCAAAGCATCCCTCACAGCATGCAGCGTATCATCCCGCAGTCCGCCCGTACCGAACCCATATCCAGGTACGCTATTACCAGTGTGTAACGTGATTGTATCGGAAACGGAGTGAATCATAGCCAACTCAGAGTAAGAGTAACGTAAAATGGCGAATGCTTGATATGCTGTATAAGCACAAGTAAGTAAATCGATCAATTCGTTTCAATCGCCCTATCTATATATACCTGTTCACTCACAAGTCCCTCACTAGTGCTGAGAATTCTTCACATTCGCCGGATCTCTTCGCGTGCGAGGTAAGAGAAGCGACCGTCGGTGACCGTTGATCTGCTCCGCGATACGTTGATAAATGATTTTTAGACAAGAAGGTCCATCTCAGGGCGTGGGAACGGAACGTCTGATCACCTTCGGTCTTGTCTTGCCTCTCTGGAACGTCTTGATACGAACAAGAGAGAGAGAATATGAACAATGCATGGTAATCGAGGTCAAACAGAGGAACAATCCAAATGTATTCACAGCAAACATCGTAAAATTCATTAAAAGGGAATCACCACCACCACAGCAGACACATAGAACAGAGAAAGGGGTATACTTCAGAGATAATCATATCCGCTTTATCATAAATGTTATCAGTCGAAAAGAAACACCAAAATTAATTCCAGTACCATGCAATGACCATCGTATATCGCTAGCTTTTCACCTCGGGCGACGTAAATCCTTGAATACCAAGTCGATCAGAAAGTCTCCGTTTCATCCTATATCCGAGTGATCACCACACCATATCAGATCAGCTGATCATACGGTACATGTCGGTATTTTTCACTCACCACAGCATCTTCGGCCAATTTGTCATTCACCGCTACCTCGTCAACTCTCTTCTCAGCACCTTTGGCCTCGCTCAATTCTTGTTGCAATTTCTTGATCTCACTGAAAGATCACGCAACAATCAGTCCCGATGAACCTTTGCACGACGCAGACAAATATCCACTCACTTCTCGAGATCCACGACCTTGGCATTGTGCGCTTCATGAAGTTTCGTCAGAGCTGGGGAGTGAGGTTCGGCAGGTTTGGGAGAGGTAGGGGGTGTTCGGACGGAGTCCTATCGAATACAAAGTCAGAAAGGCTGATTCCAAGTAGAGCACGAGATGAGTATTACTCACAGCTAACCTAGCGAGCGCACTATTCTTTTCCACTCTCTCGTCCTGCCACCAGAGTTGCTGTTAGCTATCTACATGACTTCTGTTAATGACGTGTTGTGGCGTGCTCACCTGCAATTGCACTTCCAAATTCTTCAAAAACTCTTTCAACTCTACTACTTCTCTCTTGTATTTCTCCTCAGTTTCATGGGCTTCTTTCACTTTCAGCTCGGCGGCTTCTCGGATGTCTTGGGAGTGCTGTTCCTGAATAGAGGAAAGGGAAGCTTCAAAGTGGGATTTGTTCATTTCCGCCATCTGTGAAATGGAATTCTAAATCAGTATAACCGTTCCACTTCTGGATCATCATGTACACAAATCATGACATCCAGCTGAGATGGATCCGGGGAAGTTTGATGGAGTAAATACAGACAAACGACCCACCTCCTTGGCACCTTCCAACTCATCTTTAACCCCCTGCAACTCCCCCTTAACCCTCTTCAGTTCCCCCTCAATCTCCGCCCTACCGCTATCCACCTCGGAACTCTCCTTCTTACCAAGCACTTCAATCTCACCAATCAACCTTGTTATCTCATTTCGTAACTTCTCATTCACCTCTTTCAGCTCGCTAAGCTGAGTTTGACTTTCCACCACCTGTTGCTGAGTAGATAAGAGGGATTCTTCAAGGGTTTCTTGGGATTTCAAATGATCTGCTTGGAGGTCTGAGAGAGCGAGAGAGTGGGATGATTTGAGAGCTTCGAGTTCTGCTTTGTGTGATTCCTGAAGTTGGGTATGGGTAGTCTGAAGTTCAGTTCGGATGGAGGATAGTTCGGCGTGGTGAGATTCGTTTGCGGCGGCCTGGTCAGATCATCAGCCACGACTCAATCCCATCTGCCCTTCCTCTGACAAGATGCAGATGTGGTCTAGGGTCCTGCAACTCACCTTGGCATCTTCAAACGCCTTGTTGTATTTCTCTTCGAAAGCAGCTTTATCCTTCTCCCTCTCCGATTCAAGCTGAGCAATGATCTACCATCAAATCAGTCAGCTATCAATCAACCAAAATCGTATCAACAACTCACATCATTCAAGCTCTTCTCCTTCTCCTCCATACCTCTTCTGACCTCCGCATGCTGAGCAGTCTCCTCTTCTAGCTCTTCAACCTTGTTCCTCGCTTCGTTAAGTTCCTGCTCGGCCACCTCTTTGGCAAAAGTCACTTCGCCGAGTTTGCCCTCCAGCTCAGCCACCTTGGCATTGGAAGTGGAAGTGGCTTCTTCCAAGAGGGATGCATGTTCCTCGTTGACCTCTTTCAATTGTCTTTCAAGATCTGCCAGAGCTTCAGGGTGCTTAGCCGAGGTCTCCAGTAAAGTAGCATAGGTTGAGGATAGTTCTTCGTGAGCGGCTTTGAGGGTCTACCAATATGGAAGGGAGATGTGAGCACTTGAGCTTGCCGAGAAGGGTCTTTAAGAATCAGATAAAGTAGACTCACCTGATACTCGCCTCGTTGCGCTTCATGCTCGCTCCTGGCTTTGGTCAACGCATCAAGATGTTCCTGAGCAGTAGACTTATGAGCATCAACCTCTTTGGCCAAGCCCTACATCAATACCAGAAGTAGGTATACGTCAGCTTCAATCACTCCACTCGCTACGACATCATATCACCTGACAGAGTGAAGTCAAACATACCTCCCTCTCCCCATTCCACCTCTCTTCATCTCCCTTTCTACCCTCCCTCTCCCCATCTACAACAACCTTCAACTCCGCAATCTCCTCCTGTAGATCTTTGATCCTGCCCTCCAACCCCGTAGTTCCCACAATTGACTTTTCAGCTTCCTCTGCCCCCTCGGCCAATTCAGCTTCGAGTTTATCCTTGATCCTCTCCAGATCAGCTACTTTAGCTTCGAGGGATGTCTTGAGCTCGCTGATTTCTTTGAGTGAGCCGGAAGATTCTTCGTGAGAGATTCGAAGCGATGAGAGTTCATCTTGGACCGAGGAGAGAGTGGTGTTGAGGTTGGTGATTGACGATTGGGCGGTGGAAAGGTCCGTTTGGAGGGATGTGAGTTGGGTTGAGAGAGATTCTTTCTCGGTGGAGAGGCTGTCATCGTTTATGAGTGGGTCAGCATTTCATGACAAGCGTAATTCCCACCGGACGACTTGTCTAGGATGGTAGTCACTCACACTTCGAGTTTAGCTTCAAATTCTCTCACGGCAGTCTCACGCTGTTCTTCAGAAGCCTTCAACTCGGCAGCGTGCAGCTCCTTGAGCTCGGTGATCTGTAGCATGCCACCATCAGCTCGAGCCCTTCTGCTATTCACTGATGTAGCTCGTAGAGGGGCAACTCACCTTGCCGTCGTTGTCAGCACTAGCTTGAGAAGTAGCACCTTCTATCTGAGCTTTCAGCTCCTCGATAGCTTTGGCGTGTCTACATAAACACCAAGTCTCTAGGTCAGCCACCGTGATCACTAGGATACTCACCGAGTCGACAGGATGCAGACTACTTACCTCTCTTCCAATTCGACTTTCTCTCTGTTCAACTCCCCAACCTTCTTCTCATACTCTTCTTTCTCCTCAGCAGATCGCTTCTCTAGACCTTCGATCTTTTCCTGCAATACCAAAATACGAGTTAGTCAGCTGTACTCTCACACGGGACGCTAGCCTGAACTACCCAGCTCACCTTCAACTCTGTAATCTGCTTTGTCCTATCACCAACAACAGAGGCAGAAGCCAAAGCGCTCGGTCCACTCCCTCCCCTGACCTTCTGCGCGGTCCCAGCACCTGCCGCAGGCTTAGAGGGAGGTAACATACTTGCTCTACCAGCGTTCAATCTCGAGGTGGAACTGGTAAGTCCTACTCTGGGTTTGGTGGTGGTGGTAGAAGCAGAAGCGGTGCTAGATTTCAAAGGATCAGGTCGAGTGGTGGCGCTTGTTCGGGTTGAGCTGGCGGTAGGAACGGGTGGTTTGACTGATGGTCTAGGTTTGACTGTTGATGTAGAAGTTCCGGTTGGACGAACGGCAGTTCTAGGAGCCGACGAGGAGGTGGTCGTTCGATCTGATGAGCCTGTGGTGGCTCTTGGTCTAGAAGTAGTAGGGGGTTCAACCTTGGAAGATGAAGCAGCTGTTGGTCTAGTCACACTAGCGCCAGGTCGAGCGGTAGATTGAGATGGTCTGGACGTATGAGTTGGTCTAGCCCCTGAAGAAGTAGTAGTTGATGGTCTGGCAGTTGTCGTGGTAGGACGTGTAGTAGTGGGTTTGGTAGGAGCAAGGGACTGTCTGGCCGTAGTCAATGGACGGGTGGTTGAAGGGGTGGGTTTGGTGGAAGGAGTAGATTTGGGAGTAGGTTTGGGTGAGCCTGCTGAGCATGAGCACATATTATAGTCAATACATATACAACAAGTATCCTCCCGATGAGCATCATAGACCCCCATGAAGGAAGGATGAAGATAACAGAGATCTACCACCCAACTCACCACCAAATACACCACTCTTCAATACCTTCTTGACACCGTTCGCAGCTTCTTTGGCGGTATGCACCACCTTGTTCTCGTCCTTGGTTTTGGGTGCATCACCATCACCATCTACAGCTTTCTCTTTATCATCACTGTTTCCGCTCTCCTGGGTCTTGTCCTTGTCCTGCTGTTCTTCTGGATGTTGTTGCGCACCGACCTCTTCTTTCAACCCACTCCCATCTTCACCATCTACACCAGTATCTTTTGATGTTTCTTCAGCTGTAACACCTGCTTTTCCATCTGTATTTTTCTCTCCATCGCCAGAGGCATCGTCCACTCCTGATCCAGCTACCTTGTCCTCTGATTCCTGAGCTGTATCGTTCAACTCCTCCCTCTTCTCTTCGTCCTGAGCTTCATCCTGCTGAACATCCACGACAGGTCGTTCCTCCATCGTTTTCAAGCTGATCGCCTCGGAAGCTTGTGAGTCTGGTCTTGCAGTCATTACTACCTGGTCTTGCTCGCACTCTCGAGATGAGATAGTGCTCATATGGTATAGTTTATATCCAAAGAGAGAATAATGAACGTTTGATGTTCGATAGTAGTTTATGGTGCATTGACACACATCTACAACGCATCTACCGCGTCTTTTCGTTCGTTGTCTTTCTTTCTTTTGTTTTTGACTTTTTCACTTTTACGCGTTCGAATGTACCATATCATATACCACCCTACATCGTATACTGCAACAGTGCATATAAGAGAGTGTATGATCATATGCATACCAATCCAGTGATACTCATACTCTTATACTATTCCGTCCTACGTGCAAAACCAAGAAAAGCAAGAATAAAAACCAACCCATTAACCCATATATACCATAATCTTACCTTGCTATCTCACACGGTGATTATAGAAGGACAAGTAGAACTATATATACAAGAGCAATCGGTTGACGGGCTAAGATACGATCACTACCAGAGGAATCACATCGAGTGCAGCTTCTGCTACTGAGAAAGAGTCACCATCTAATGGTACTTTGAAATGGCGCTGATATAAGTTTGACCGGATTGACTATTTATCATCAAAAAAACAAGATCAGCATTGATTATACTACAGAGAAAAACAACATGACCCACCTCAATGCACCATTACTGTACATAGGCCAGACATCGCCCAAACCATCGCCATTAGAGTACGCATAAGCGTGTACCCTCTCATCAGCCTCGAAGAGAGCTACAATGTCGTTGATGTAGGTATTGATCTCGCTCTGGTCCGTACAAGGGATGAACGACGAGGAATCATCGACACAGGCGAATTCAGTCACCCAGATGGGTTTTCCGAATGTGTTGTAGTAATAATCGATATCTGCCTTGACACCATCCATGTTATTCTTGTTGACGTGGATATTGGTGATATCCCATGGAACGGAAATCTGCTTTTCGAACGATCCCAACCATCCGATGTATTGTTCAGCGGCCTGATGACACATGGAGGGTGAGATCAAAGTCGATCCCTTAGCTTTGAATGGACCGATCAAGGTGTTCCATAATCCAGCGGCGGTGGAGACATCGATGTTGGCACTTCCCCAGGTTGAACAGTCGGGTTCCTCGAATCCCATGATGTACTGAGGAGCAGAGGTGATAGCTTTGAATACGTCCAGTCGGGACGAATCGGTGCTGTCGACGGTTCCTGCACCCCACAGCATGGGGACGGCGATGGGTGTGCCGCTGTGACCGGATGGGTTGGCAGACCAGTCTATACCAGGGGAACAATGTAAGCGATTGTTCACTTGACACACGGAGGGCAGATAAAGAGGTAAATGTTACGACACGAGGGCAAGAAGGGAACAAGTCGCTTGTAAAATGAAACACAACTCACCATACCACCATCCGATGTGGGATTCACAATCGTCATAAGCGTCCCCACCGGCAATACCAGCCTTGATCCCATTGGGAGTGTACTGTCCGTTACTCGAAGAAGAAGAAGCAGCAGAGGTGGAAGCGGCAGCAGCGGCAGAAGTGGAAGTAGCACTTGAAGCAGCTTCAACTTGAGAGGTCTGTGATTGAGATTGAAATTGATGGTTATCACTTGAATCTTGCACTTGAGTATTATAATCTTGATAACTTACGGTTGTTCCGTTGGTATAGTTCTCAGCAGGTTCAATCCATGCTGCACTAGTCTCTGTCGCAGCAGCAGCTGCTTGTGAAGTAGTAGTAGCAGCTTCTTCAGCAGCGGAGGAAGAAGTGGTCCTGGCTTTACATGTCGTACCCCTCTTTCGGACTACCTTTCGCTTAGGTTTCAACCCCTCGCTCATGGGTTGTCGTCTCTCCATAGCAGTGGCCAATCGTTCCACTGCCCGAGCATGATCAACAGCTTTGGCAGAGTGTCGTCTGTGGGTGGAAGCGAGGGCGGGAGTGGAAGTGGCCAAGAGGGCTAGGATGGGGAGTAAGGTGGACAGTTGCATCTTGATTTGTATCTTGGTTGTGTTTTGTTGATATTCGAGTTGAGATGAGGTTGATTGGTCCGATCAAAGTCGATTTGATAGATGTCGATGTTGGTGGGTAGGTCGAGGTTGAACGAGTGTCTACAAATGAGTGTCTGCGGTAGAGTAGGGCGTGGGACTGTGCGAGTGCAGGGGTGTTGAGTCTGTATGTTGAGCAGTAAGAGATGTTGAAGGAGGATGATGGGGTTGATCGATGGGATGATGATGATAATGATGACAACGACGAAAGAGCGTGTTACAGTCGAGATGGAAGGATAAACAAAGAGAGATCCTCGTCAGCTACCTGCTATTTATACTTGTCATCCCTTGATCAGGCTGCGAAGGGTGTTTGTCTGTGTATATATAGGTGTGTCCGGGTGCTCATCTCCTTGGAGACGAACGGAGAATAACCCTCACTCAACTCTACCAAAGCACAGAGCACAGAACAAAGGAGCAACCTGGTTCAACAAAGAGATACCCTCTGAATGAAAGGATATGATATACCACTCCAAAGCTCAATCGATATATCATACCAATCAATCGAAAGGAGAAAGTGAAGCAAACCGAAGGGAACGCGTCAAACTCACCGAGGTTAGCTTCGAGCGTTACTTTAGAAAAAACCAGTTTTCTATAGCAAGTATCTTGACGTCGATGGTGGTGGTGGTGGCGGTGGTGGTTGTGGTGGTGAAGATGAAAAGAGTGAATCTACCTGTATGTCTATGTATGTATATATATATCTGATGAAAACAATAAGATATCTCAAGCCAAGTAAGATGAGGAATGAGGCGTAAAAATATCAAAGAGGGAAAGAGGCGACGCGACTGAGAAAGAAATCAACAATCCTACAGTATCACCCCTGAACATCTCGGAATATCCTGTAACGAAACAACCCTCAAATGTGATATATCATACAGTCAAAAGTCTGGATTTCAGGTGAGAAGTAAGGGTGACGTGAAGGGCTGTACCTGCGGAATAAAAATGCAACCAAGAGAGAGGGCTCACAGCAGAAGGGAGAGAGGAGGGTGTGTGCCTACGATTTTAACCTGGTCCAACAATAGGCAAGTTCACGACCACCCTATTCCGAGACAAGATGAAACGTCCACATCTAAATGTGATGAAACGCTGCGGCTGCGGCACATGAACAGTGATGGTATGTTCTTTCGACGTCTTCTGTCTATGTCGTTTGTACTTCGGTTCACGTCTTCATCTCTAATCTCGCATTCGACTCGACTGTTCACGACCACCCCGAAAGCAATCAGAGTTTGCATATATGCCTTCCAGCGCGTTGTGGGGATAGAGCGGTAACATCACGTTGCCTTCTCTTTCATCGCCAATCAATTAAATTATAATCTCGCCCAATCCACCCCAACCACCCTCAGATTTATCAAGAACCGAGATTCTGGAATAACCCAACAAAGGGGTGCATACCCCGATTAAATGGTGAAAGGTACACTTAATAGTTATGCATAGAACGATCGGTGAATGATGAGTAAGACCTCTTTTCAACCACTATAATTCCAATAATGTATGTACAACCCCTTGGTAATGTTTTCCCTATATATACAGATAATGTTGTTCTAGATATTTCTTTCGAGATGATGTTCATTTCTTCAATCTATCTTACACCCTGATATTCTAATGTCCAACCCTCTTTGTGTATAGTCGAGATTCGAGTATTCTAGACATGACTGACCAGAACAGGGTCTAACCCTTGTATTTTGATGTTCTCGATTCAAGAGAACCCGACACCACCCCATCTGCGAGGTGTTCCCAACTACAGAGGTGTCTACTGATGTCGAAAAAGGGAGGACTTGCAGGGGGGTCCTCGGCTCTGATGGTTCCGAAGTTGTCTTGACCTCAATTCCTAATCCTCGTCCCCTCCGAACCCCCATACATCCTCTTCTCCACCATAACCCCAAACCTCCTCCTCGTCATCCTCATCATTCCCATCTTCATCATGCTGCAACTTCCTGACCACCAACGCTTCCACACAAATCATCTCCTCCCCGTCTCCTTGTGCTTTGGGATCATCGCCGATAGGCAATTCATCAAGGGGTGAGTGTGTTTCCGTGGGCGAGGTAGAGGTCGTTGATGGTGAGACCGGTTCAGGCAATTCACGTACATCTGCGAACGATAAAGATAGACTGTCCAGGGGGAGATGGAGTAGGTCGTCCAGGAATGGTTCTTCCTCTTGCTGGAAGGGGGGTGAGGTCAGACGTAGGGAGGATGGTCGAGCGGGTTGATGGGGAATGACAAAGTGAGGTGATGTTAATTGATTGGACGTTTGATCGAGGATCTCAGTGGACGGCGAAGAAGATGCAGGTGTGTTATCGTTTGAATCATTCAGGTTCATCTCCCTCCACATGGGGTTGGTTCCATCTCCCCTAAGCAGATCTAACCTTCTCGCTTCTGACCTGGCGGTAGATTTCCGCCTTTTCTGATCGTCTTTCTTACTTCTAGAACCAAATGAGGACGACGAGTCTCGAGAGGGAGAAGCGGAATTATCCCTGGTATTGAGCATCGAGGCTGGTGGTGTATCCGCATTATCCTGCTCAAAGAAGAATGGCGACGAATCTTCATCGCTTGAAGGAGCATGCTTCAACCCATCCACCTCATCCTCACTTGTATCCGACGATCCAGCCAGGTCGGTAGGATCAAATATCAACTTTTTCGGTGTCGTACCACCATACACTCTGGGATCTTTCGGCGTGAACCGCTCTCTGCGCTTACTACCCCCTTTCTTCCATTTACCCTTCTTCGTCTTTGTCTCTTCGATGATAATAGTGCTGGAAGCGGAAGGCAGAGGAGGAACTGGCGGAAGAGGATGCGGCTTGCGCGAAGGGTGAAGTACAATCTCTCTGAGGATTATCACCGTGGCTCCTACTTCCGATGCCATGAGTTCTAATGTGCGTAGGGAAGCGTCCATTTGGGATCTTGGGAGGCCGATGACTGTTCCGTCGTCTGCAAGGACAAGGTTTTAGCATTGCACCACTATCGTTAAAGCAGTTCTAGTTGACGAGGGTGATGGAGTGGATGAACGAATTGCAACGCAGGGCCAGGGCAGGATCGGGAGGGAATGGCAAAGAGGGGCGAAGGAAGTGCCGGGATGGGAGCAAGGGCAGGGAAGAAAAGAGGC
Organism: Kwoniella bestiolae CBS 10118; assembly: GCF_000512585.2. NCBI lineage: Eukaryota > Fungi > Basidiomycota > Tremellomycetes > Tremellales > Cryptococcaceae > Kwoniella > Kwoniella bestiolae. The sequence continues at coordinate 1,635,924 of NC_089248.1, forward strand.
GAGGGGCAAGGCGGGATGCGAGGGGTGAACGCAAGAAGGAACCAAGGGCAAAGGGAGAGCGGATAAGGAGCGAAAGAGGTACATTTTGAGCGGGTAAAAGAACCGAGGCGAGAGCAAGGAGAGGAAGTACAGCGAAGGTGATGGGTACGAAGGTCTTCAAGGGAGGTTCGTGGTCATATCATGCCACTACAAAAGTGCAACTCACCCGCCAACCCCAACTCATAGATAGCCTCATTCCTGCCCTGCTTCAATCTCCACATCAACTGCGTTATCAACCTCTCGAACCTCTCCGGCGTCGGATCAATCAATTTCAACTTGTACTCTATATATCCAGCTTTGTCCCTCTCCGCTGCCAGTTTCGTCTTGACAGGTATGAGCTGGTGTCTTGAGATGTTGGACGATGGTTTGGATAGACGTTCGTCCCATTCTCTGAGTGCTTGGGATGAGACTGAATGAGCGAGGGAGCCACCGTTGGCTGATATGGATACATCTGGCGGAGTGTTGGGTTCTGTAGCGTTGACTGAAGTTGCTGAAGATGAGAGTGACACGGACGATCGACGTGGAGGGAGGGAAGTGGTGGATAGTGAGTGGGCTACCTCATGCCATGGTGAAGGTCTTCTGGGTATGTCGGTGGGTAATACCTTGGGTGAGGGTGAGGGGACTGCGCCGGTGTGCGTGGCAATACCGCTATGCTCGGACATGATAGCTATGGGTGACATGGTAGAGGTGGATCACAGAAGAGCTGCTCGGTGAGTGACAGATCTTAAAAAGAAGGAAACAGTGAGTGTGCCAGCCTATGATATCTGGAAGTGATTTTGATGAGGTCTATAGCGTGTTGATACAGGCGTAGTTGATGTTATCTGTGTTCGTGTTCGTGTTTGGTTCCTACACCGGATGATCATCGTGTCGTATCTTGATTCGCTCGGTTTGTCGGTGGGAGAAGCGAGAAGGGACAGCCAGGGGGTGAAATTATACGACTGACATGATCGATCTAGTGTGTCTTGTGTGGATTGATTGTATATATATGTGCTACGCTAGAAGAAAGAAGAAGGAAAGAATGAAAACAACGAATGAACAACGTCGTTAACAACGAAGATCGAGTCGTTCGGTACCACGTGGCAATCTCCAGTGGCAACATGATGCCTCAAACAACGGCAAAGGGCTATTTCATGAACATTTATCATGTCTCTTGTATGCATGGCGAGGGGAGAGGAGGTCGGCACAATGCACAATAATGCTCATCCTTGAATAACCTCCTGAGAGCAAGATTACACCTTGTCAACGATGCCTCAGATAAGTTAAGGGAGTACAATTAGCGAGATCTCCAGATGATAAAGATCACGTTCGGCAATTATCGGAATCTGTCGGGATCACCCTGACACATCTTCGTTCGTTCGTCCGTTCATTCTTTACTGAATCACGCACAAAACACTTACAAGCCAATGATCATCCTACAACATGCCAGTAGACCGACAATCGAAGAAGGGCAACCCTCGGACCGGTCCCAAGAGAACATATCAAGCTTGTGCGCCATGTCGTGCAGCTAAATTACGTTGCGACTTGGGTGATCCCGACGCGCCCAACGGTCCACCTTGTCGGAGATGTCTGCGGACTCATCGAGATTGCGTTTTCAATGCTATCTATGGAAGAGAGGAGCTGAGCCGCTGTGGTCAGTCTTCGCAACGCCCTAAAAATGTGAATGCGGGATTGAATATACCGGAACAGGGTAATAATGATGGCAGAGCTGTGCACGGAGCGGGTCCATCAACAGACAGGTAAGTCCTGCAAAACTCTCTGGGATCCGATTGATGCTGAACCTTGGCAGCGGTAGCACATTGATGTATTCACCCAACAACAAAACTAGCAACTCTCCTCTGACCTCAATGTCCAATCATCACTACATCAATGAAGACAACTCCGAGGCATTTCGATTTGCCCGAGGTGAGGCTCTGGAGAATCCCGCTGATGCGCTGAGGATATTACGAGCAGCAGCCGACGAGGAGGAAGCCCCAACGGGGGTCAGTAGCTCTATTAGAACAGAACATAATGTGTATACGGGTTCGGAAAACGTAGGATGGCAGCGATGGCAGCCGATTGTCATGGGTACATTAACAGCGGATGAAGCTCGTTCACTGTTATATTTGTGAGTTGACACTGAATGGTTTGCTCAGATTGACGGACATGACAAATGCCGGCTAACCTCTGCACAGTTATCGGGATCATCTAAATCCGTGTCACCCATTGATATCGCCCGAGGTGTTCCATACCAGCAATCTTGGGCAATTGCTCAAAGAATCCATATTGCTAGCTGTCCTGATAGCTACGGCTGCGCGTTACTACAACCCCGTAGATCTTCATGAAGACGGGAGATTATCGGAGACTGGCTCAAGGACCATCCGAGCCCATCTGATGGACTGGATATTGCGTAGACTCAGCTTTGTAGCGATGGGACAGTGAGCTGTCTCGCGAATTGCGATAATTCGATACAACATATCTGAACTCTGATCACATTGCTTGACTCTAGAAATGCGTCTATAGGAACCGTGGAAGCGCTTCTGATCCTCAGCGAATGGCCGCCCGAACCATCCGCTCTCTCAGATACCGGACTGTTGGATCCTTTCCAGGAGCAGAACGATCGTTCAAGCCCCTGCAAGCTTTATGACGATGTCTCTTGGGCATTAACGGGGATGGTACGTTGTCAACATGCTGGCTGCAGAAGTGGGAGGTGCTTAGTGAACTACTTTAGGCCGTTCGCGTGGCTCAGAAACTAGATCTCCAAGATGAAAGAACCTATCTGGATAAATCACAGCCCGACTGGGTTGTCACTAGAAGGTATAGAACCTGGACAAGTAAGTTTAGTATTGCCCATATTACATGACTTTGACGCTAATTGGTATTATCCACAGACTGTCTATCAGCCGACCGACAGTGAGTCTATTGACCTATTTCGTAGTCTGAAGGCTGATTTCTGTGACATTGTTCGTGAAGCGCTTCGGTCCGCCTGAGCCGTGCCTCTCTAATGCAAGGTGAGTCTGCGAAGGTCTCACTTGATGTCTACCTTGAGCTGATAGCCATTTCATTCCACAGCCAGTCAGTTGTTCGTGAACAGATCAGATCAGAGACACAGTTTGACCTTGCTTCCCTTCAGAAATGTCTACAGCTTGGTACAGAACGATATCAGGTATAGGGTATCTCACAGGAGACACCACTTTCCCTCTTCCCCGCGTTCATCTCAGTCATCGTGAAATCCTGAGCGTGGTCGAGCTGACGCACGTAAGTGTTACTCTGGGTTTGGATGGTGGCGCCTAACATGGAGCAGTGATTGAAACTCCTAAACACAAATAGATCATCGGTCTGCTTCAAGAACTACTCTATATTTCACCCGAAGTCACTCAGGAGCTGATCAAAACAGCTCGTTTTGAGAGCACCCTTCATCGACTTAAGCCGGAGCTCGACTCTTTGTGGCAAAGACAAATCAGTGATCTACCTTCGTATCCCACCTTGGATCAGAACGACGAGCCGTTCACCGCAGATGAGCTACGGCAAGTCCGGTGGAGAATGGACCATGACTACGTGAAGTGAGTATGATATCGCTGCACCATAGATCAACAGCTGAATCACATCAGGCTCTATGCCAATTCTATCGCTATGAGAGCCTCTCAAAATCGGTTATTGCAGAGGCACAAGGTCAGTCGTGATTTCTTGTACTCGTTGATACGTGACAGCTCAATCGGCGGTTTCTCTCCAGCATAAGAACAGAGAAGATCGAGTGTTCTCAGCCAACGTGATACAGTCATCTGAAGGATCCTTCATCATCGAAGCTGTGGACGCGGCCATCTCCCTGGTCAAGTGTGGAGTGGCCATGGAGAGGAAAGGAGTTCTGAAATACTGTCCCAATCGTGTTTTCCTTAGGCTGGTAAGCTACATCGAAAATGACATAAAGCCCGCCAGAGCTGACGTTCATAAATCTTAGGTGTTTGCCAGTGTCTTCTTGATGAAGGTGAGTCACTGCACCGGGCGTTGCGCACGTAAAGCTGACATATCAGGCGATGTCTTTCGGAGCTGTGGCTCCCCCCGAGCAAGACACTGTAGATTTGCAGTACGACCTGATAAAAGCTCTCAAAGCTGTCGCCGTGGACGAGAACCATGTAGCATCATACCTATCCACCCTTCTCGAACGGGTCTTCCCATCGATACCGACAGAGCCCTCAAGACCTTCGTCAGACCAGTCAATGGAAGGACCTCCGCTGACAGACCAATCGACCTTGGCCCTGTTCGGTTTCGATACAAGTTTGACTGCCGACTTCCTGCCTCAAGACCAGTGGACCGATATGACTGGTTTTGGTTATGATCCCAGCTCGATTATCTCAGATATTGAGGAGATGCTGGCTGCTTCGACGAATCCGATACAGCCATTCACGAATGACATGGGTGGAATGTAAGGATGTACTGTATACTATGTACTGAGCTGTAGTAGTAGTGATATGAATTACGTACAAGATAGACGCCCAGTTACAACATTGCCTACCGCTTTCTTCACAAACGACTTGATCTGCTTGTCTCCGTCTGGACTTTGCCATGTCGTTCCAAAACTCGAGTTTCGCCTGCACCTCTTGTTTTATAAGTGCCGGCAATCTCAGGACGCCACTTCCAAGCTTTACTAGCTTCTTCACTCAATTTTCCTTCCAAAGCAGCGACGACATGACGACCGATTGTGGGGAAGAACTTGAATCCATGGTACGACCCTCCTGTGGCCATCAAAACTTTATTGGAATCTGGTCGGAATGTTATCAAGAAATTGTCATCGGAGGAATCGGCATCCCACTGCAAGCAACATCGCATGATGGTGATCAGCATCTTCTCCTCCTATATGGCGTCACCCTTACTCACGCATAGCTGAGAATAGCAGAACGGTCTGTCTGCGAGGTGAGGAAGAAACGTGGCGAGAAGCTCACGCATCTCGGCTATGCACTCAGGAGGTAGGTTGTTGTAAGAGGAAACAAGGGCTTCAGGACGAGATACATTACTTTTCCCGTACCACGCGTATCGTCCGGGTAAAGCGAACTTGAGTCGACCGTCCACCGAAGGTTCGAAGATGTAACCGTGTGCTACAGATGAGGTCAGGTCAGCATCGAGAAACTCGAGTGATATAGTCAGAACCCACTTTTTGAATGCAAACAAGGCATGTCCTTGTATAAGAAAGCTTCCTGGGGTTCCAATTGAATCATGGCCAGAGCGTATCCATATGCTCGGAGCATGTCGTTGACCCCGATTCGTGAGCCTGTAGACGCGCCCATGGCAAGGACGACTCGTTCAGAAGGGATATGCCTTCCGCTCGCGGCCCTTATGCCGTCCACTTCTCCTTGAGCATTCTGGTGAAGAGATTCAAAAGTTCCGTCATTTCCGTGTATGAATCGGACTCCTCGAGATTTGAGCTACAGGTGAGAGGCATCAGATTGGTATCTAACGTCGGTACATAGAATGATACCACATACCTCGTTTGCTACTGATATTAACGCATTGCCGGAATGCGCCCAACCAGCTTCTGGATTGAAGATGCCGATCCAATCGTCCAATTTGACTGAGCCAGAGGTCTGAGTGACGATCTTCTTCAGATCGGCTCCGCACTTTATCTGTTTGGCATTGGTCTTGACACCGTCGGCTCTTATGTTCGCCCAGATCTGATTGACAAGTCAGCGAAACCAACGGGATTGATAGCACTTTTACGCACCTTGGCGACAATTTCATGCCCTCGAGTGTCGTCTCCTGCGGCTCCGGTGAACCATCCAACCTGAGAATATGGTTGCGTCAGTCCACATGACAAGAATGACTCATGACAGTACATACCTTATGGAAATGAGGTTTGAACAGAGGATCATTGTTCCAAGCTGTGTATGCTTCCTGTGGATAAGTCATTCAGCCCCCAGACTCTTGTTCACAGGTTGCCACATTAATCACTCACTCTCGCTAGACCACCGTACAGTGGTATGTGATACTCGGTTCGAATAATCTGTGTTTCCTGTCAGCGTATATGGTCCTGCTGTGAACATCTCGGTACTCACTTTGTTAATGTCTGTAGCTGCACTGAGTGGGCTGGGGACTGGATGAGGATCGATTACGGTGATTTCTTTATAACCGGTTCGAGACAAGTGCAAAGCCGTTGAGAGGCCAAATACACCTGCACCGACAATGAGGATAGAGGTTTCTTTCGTGAGAGCACTGTTCTTGGGCATGGTGTAAACTTGAATTGCAGGCGTAAAATGTCACCACTCGCCAGAGCCAGCGCATTCGGTTTGGATATATACCTTAACCGATAGCAGCACACGATTACGGTAAGACCTGCCACCGAAGGATTCCGACATTTCGCCACCGACGTATTCCGACGTTTTACGATTCTCAATGAACGGAATCCATCGGTGGACACGGAGTACATCGGTAAGACTGATAACTGTCTCATGATCATGTGAGATAAGGAATCATCTATCATTCGTCAGTCGGATCCTGTGGCGTGGATATAAGGGCAGGGGTCTGGGGTAGCCGATTCTTATCTCTTCCCCAGGCCATCAATTGTTCTTCCATCTCTTTCACATTGAGCTCAACCTCCAGACAACATGGATACTAGCGCCCAATTCGATACTCACACCGAGGCTCAGCTCGACGCAAAATTCGAGAAGAGGCTTGTCCGAAAGATCGATCGGTGAGTAACACTTTCTAACAAGATGTAGTATCGAGAAACATGCTGACCCTCCACCTTAGACGTATCATGCCCTTGATTTGCCTGGCATATCTATTGAATTATATCGACAGAACGAATTTGGGTAATGCTCGAACACTCAACAATGATGCGAAAGACGGTTCGACTATGAATGAAATGTGAAGTGTTTCGGTCATCTCAATGCAACACTTCCGTTCACTGATAGGTTGCTTCCAGGCTAAACATCACCGGCAGTCGATACACTTTGGTGGTTGCTATTTTCTTCGTCCCATATATCATTTTCGAATGTGAGTGATGCCTGTTGCGAATCCATTGTTGCTATGGCTGATGGCCTCGCCCCACATAGTCCCTTCAAACTTCCTCCTGAAATGGATGGGTCCAAGAGTGATGTTGACCCGAATCACCGTGTGTGGGTATGAGTTCCGGCGGGCTCACGTGAATGACGCTAATCGGCCTGTCGAAAACCAGTGTGGGGGATCGTTACCATGTGTACTGCTGCTTGCACAACCTAGTGAGTGATTCAAAGAGATTTTCCGACACTGAGACGGGTGCCGAGATCTGATCATCGTTGGTTTTTATTTACAGCGGAGGCCTTGTCGCCTGTCGGATCTGTTTAGCCATTGCCGAAGCGGGGTTCTTTCCCGGTGTCATCATGTACCTGTGTTTCTGGTACAAACGTGTGTGACCACCTTGTCAAGGCGATTAATCCCATGCTGACTTCCGTTTCAGCCGAGGAGCGTGGTGCTAGAATCGCTGTGTTCCTTGGTTTTGTCAGCGTATCCGGTGCCACTGGTGGACTCATCGCAACCGCTTGTTCATATCTCAATCACAAAGGGAATCTCCACGGTTGGCAATGGCTTGTAAGTCTTTACGTGAATATGAGCAGGGGATGGACGGATTCCTGACCGTATATTCACAACAGTATATCCTCGAAGGTATCCCTGCCGTTCTCTTCGGAATTGTCCTTTTCTTCCTTCTGCCTGATTGTCAGTACAAGGTGTAAACGAGTTTGGACATCACTGACCGTATTTTGTAGTCCCTGAAACCGCTAAATTCCTCAACGACCAGGAGAAGGTATTCGCTTCAACGCGATTGGGCCCTTACGCACCTAAAATGTCAGACAAGCATTTCGTAGGGTCCGAGATCTGGGCAACTATCCGAGCACTCGACTTCTGGCTTTTTGCGTTAACGTGAGTGTTTTTATTACATGCTTTCATCATAGAGGAACATCTACTGACGATGTTGTGCCATTTCAGATACTACTTCATCAGTGCGTGCCAAGATTTACTGCTGTTCGAGATCGCAACTCAGTCAGATACTGATTACAATGAGTGTAGACCATTGTCTCAACGCTTTCTCCTACTTTGCTCCTTCGCTCATCGCAGGATTCGGCTTCAAAGGAGCTGCTGCGCAAGCTTTGATCATTCCTCCAAACTGTTTTGGGTGATTCGTGATTCTCGTCAACCTCGGTGCCATAGGCTGACGCTCTGTATTATTCAGCTTCATCGTCATCGTCGCCAATTCGTGGTTATCTGATAGGAGAGGGCGACGACCGGAGCACATCATCGGCGGTTTAGCTCTGATTGCCATTGGTTTCATCCTTTTGGCAATTGTGAAAAGTAGTGTTGGCGGACGATATGTTGGGATCCTCCTTATCGGTTGGTGTCTCCACTGTGTGCACTCACCTCGCCCAATCTCATTGCTAAGAGATCTACTGTAGCCTGCACAAACTCGGCTGTTGCTCCCCTCCTGGCGATGCGTACCTCCACGGTCTCCGGTGCTTCTGCCACTGCAGTCGCCAGTGCTGGAATTGCGGCATTTGCTAACATCTCTGGTAAATAATTGATCACCCACTGTCAAACGATGAAAGTCACTGATCACAATGAGCAGGTATCACCGCCCCTTTTATCTACAATTCCAAGACCGCGCCTCATTACATCCCAGCTCTGGTGAGTGCCAGCTTCAACTCTTACCGAAGGGACTCATTCATCTACTAATCTTTTGTCACCAGTGGGTTTCAGTAGGCTTCATTTTCGGTGCCATCACGTGTGTCTGCGCTCTATGGTATCGACTCGGTCCAGGAGCAGGATATACGCCCAAGGCGGAAAGTCCTATCTCACCTCCCGTCGACTATTCCAGAGATGTCGAGGATTTCTCAGATGGACGCAAGGATAAGGATCTCAAGCTTACCCAGGTCACCGTGGGACAGGTCTGAAAGGATCCGAGAGAGCACTCTAAGTGCAGTGGCCCTTGTACACAGTCGTTAAGGAGAATGAGGGATTGGTGTGGTAAATAGGAGTCGTAAGTAGGGTATGCCAGATAGCCTCAAGAGATTGTGATTTTGTGAAACTTTGGTTCATGGTGATGGTTTACGTGGGGTAATTCTTTAGCGTTAAAGATATGCAAGTCTGTCTTCATTGTAAGCAGAATACACTAATGGACAAGGGGCCGTATTGGCTTCCCCAGGTCCCGGCCCAACCCTCTGACCTTCCCGTTCCTTTAAGCAGGTCTTCGGTCGATCCACCAGGGATCCTGCAGCTGGTTCAGACCAATCTGCGATGGGTCCACTAAAGCTAGAGTGGATCGCCTTATCTGCGTTATACTTGTGACGCCGGTCAAGGCCATGACCAACCTGAATTCCTCAGCGATGATATCCAATGCTAACCCGACTCCCCCCTCTCCGCCAGCAGCCAGCCTGCATCGGTCTTCGGCGTCAGCAGAGGGCACATGCCGCGACTCTCACGGCCACTCACCCCCAAAGAATAGCTCGACCCAGCAGGACAACGTCTGCACCCAAAGCTAGTGCTCGATACACGTCCAATCCCTTTCGAATACCTCCGTCGAAGAATATAGGTATACGGCCTTGAATGACATCTGCTATGGCTGGTAGAGCATCAATGCTTGCTGGAGCACCATCGAGCTGTCGTCCGCCTTGACATAATGTCAGCACCTTCTTCGGCCTCGTCCACTATTTGATGTACGCACCATGATTTGAGACGACAACACCGTCAACGCCATGATTGAGCGCTAGAGCAGCGTCTTCGGGATGTAGAATACCCTTCACAAGTAACTTCATCTTGGTCACCGATCTCAACCATGGAATGAGTTCATCCCAGTGCATTGACGGATCTAAGATACTGATCAGTCGCGACCTCCATGGATTTCATCTGTTGACACATACCTTGCGCCATCGTTTCACCAGAAGCTCGGCGAAGATGAGGGGGAAGTTCGAACTTTTCTCTCAGGAACGTGAGTCTTCGACCCAGGTAAGGTCTATCAACGGTAATGAGAAGCGCTGTGTACCCTGCTTCTTCTGATCTTGTGATGTAGTCCTTTGTACTGGCTCGATCACTGGCTGAAATGAGCACGAAAGGTGAAAACTGGTTTGTCAATACCAAATGCCACGCAGTGTCTTTGCATCCAACTTACAAACGTATAATTGCTGCCACCAGTCGCTATCTGCGATTTCGTAGCCATCTTCTTCTTGCTTGACAGCCCCATTGAGCTGGCTTCGAGCCGTTTTGCCGGCCTCTATCACGTCTTCCAGACTTGAGGTAGACGAGGACGATAATCCCATCGATACACCTCTTTTAGCGGCAGCTGCATGCAATACCGTCCATCAGTGACCACCCACGGGATGCCGAATCCCAAGATACAACTGACCTCTCGCTACGTCCAGTTCTCCATCATATCCAGCTAATTTGTGGAATGCAGATGGGCCAACAGCGAAAGGCACGTTCTGGCTGATGTCAATATCGGTTCAGTGATCGGACCCGGTCGAGGAACAATCGGAACAACCCTACATACCGCTTCCCCCAGATTGGTCTGCTCCTAACATCCAGTTTACCCGGTCCTACATCAACTAGATATCTAGGTACCACTCGATACCTCTGCAAAGATGTTATGTTCTCTTTCAGCGTTATCTCATCTTCAGCTCCTCCATCGTAGTACTGCCGAACGGATTTTGGCAGTTTATCGAGAGCTATCTGTGGTGGTTCAAGCTCCTGGTCAACCGCCCACTCTTATAACCCATCAGCTCAGTTTAAGCTTTGACTTACCTGTTCCAAGTCAGCAATGCTGACTGGCTTTGTGTGTAAAGGCATTATCTGCGTGGGGTGTGATTGGTTTGAGGAGTCGACGATCGAGATGATTCTTGGGATCAACAATAATACTGTCTGCACATGCTCCTCTCTCAATCGTAGAGTAAGCCCGGAAGTCATCAACAATGCCAAGATCCTCAAATCCTCATCTGTTCCATCGGCTGGAGCCGAATTATGGCGAACAATCACACCAAGATACATCGTGCTTAATTTTAGACATGCTTGTTCAGGGTCAAAGATGTCTAATTTACAATTTATGAATGATACGTGATGGCGAGTAACATTTTCAGTGGAAATTATCACTCAAAAGTCATCTTGAGCCGTTGGGATCAAGTATACAGGAGGTCTCCACGACTGAAATTTTGGTAAAAGAACAACAAACGTTTTATGACGTGCTGGTCAAGTGATGGACAAATGTCGTTTGCATCAGTCGGCAAACAAGCAATTCCATCGGACTTCGGTGACTTAGATAGGATCGATCACTCTTATATAAGAGACGATTTTTGCTTTTTATCGTTGGCAGATATGTCCAGAGTCAATCTCAATTCAGGAGCACCAAGAAGCACCCAGACATGTCCAAACACACGGACACTAATGGTTACGAAGATACCACCGTTCTCGACGACGAGAAGGCGGCTATTCCGGAAGCTTATCGAGAGCCTCCTAAAGCGACCTGGAAGGGACGTATTTGGGATACATTTGATGCTCCTCCAGAGGTTTGTTTCGGTTCAATCTAACCTTCCAAATATAGCACCACGCTGACGGACCTTGACAGGAGCGAAAGCTGCTGTTCAAGCTCGATGCCGTACTATTGCTGTTCGGCTGTTTAGGGTGGTTTATCAAGGTAAATCCACTTTCATTTAACGATTGTGGCAAGTTGGCTGACTTGAAAGCAGAATCTTGATCAAGAGAATTTGGCTACGGCTTTCGTGTCTGGTATGAAAGAAGATCTTGGAATGTTGCAAAACCAATATACCACTGCGCTGACGATGTGGACGGTCGGCTACTGTATTGGTCAAATCCCTTCCAACATGGTGCTCCTGCATGTTTCCCCAAGGTACTGGATTCCTACACTGGAAGCTGTTTGGGGTTTGTGAGTATATCTTTCGCCACGATCATTGACAAGCACTGATGCTGGCTTAGATGTACTCTCCTGACTTACCGGGTCACCAATCATAAGCAGCTGTATGCTTTGAGGTTTTTCGTTGGTCTTGCGGAAAGTGGCATGGTGAGTCTTTCTCCCGGAGACTGTGCGTGACTTTGCTGAAACACAAATGAATATCATAGTATCCAGCTTTGCATTGGATATTGGGATCGTATTATAAGGTAGGTAGTATGGGCGGACACCAGACATAAAATGCTCACGATAGTTTCCAGCCCAACGAGTTGGCGAAACGAGCGTCTCTGCTTGGTACCTCTGCTGGTCTGGGTGCATTGTTCTCGTCGATCCTGCAAGCGGCTGCTTATACCAATTTGGACGGCCACAATGGTCTTGCTGGGTGGAGATGGTAAGTATTCAATGGGATTGTGTTCGATACAGCGATTGTGGCTGAACCTACAAACACAGGCTGTTCATCATCGATGCGGTCATTACGCTTCCGGTCGCTTTGCTAGGACTGGTCTTCCTGCCAGCTGTTCCCGGACACGCCCAAGAGAAACCATCGTTCTGGTTATCTCAAACAGTGGGTACAGGACCTGCTGCTCTCGTAAGTACCTCGGCTGATGCCAGGAACGATCTTCAGGATCTCGATCTCGCGAGGAGCCGAATGGAATCAGTGGGCCGAGCTCCGCAGAAGGCCTTGACGTGGAAGCGTGTGCTCGCGTATTCCAAGACATGGCATTTCTACCTTTTGCCACTGATGTATGTGAGTATGAGGGCTGGTTAACACAATCTTACAGCATGGGACTGAATGACTGTCGTGCAGATGGTTTGGAATAATTCGATCAAGTATACCGCCATAATGCCTTTCTGGTTGAAAGATAAAGGTAATCCTGTCCAGAGAGGAGTTGCGGAGCGTAATCATCTTGTGGTGAGTTGCAGGTCGATCATTTCAGTCGCATTCAGTCCAATCACTTGCTTAGCCCTCTATCACCATAGATGCCTATCACCGGAATTGTAAGTTTGTCTCACATACTCATCAGTACATGACAATCTGACTCGCTGTGTCAGGGGATTGTGACCGGTTGGATAGCTGGTTGGACATCAGACGGCTTTTTGAAAGGGAAGCGTTGGCCCATCATTGCGCTCTACAACTTGATCGTACTGGTAACCGCGATAGCTTTGGCAGTCATGCCGTTGTGGAAAAATCTAGGTGGACATTTCGCACTATATTGTGAGTGGCCCTCTCTGTCCGCTGCGTGATAGAAGATCGGTGCTTACCTTCTCGCAAACTTCAGATCTGAGTGGAGCGTGAGTATAAGTACGTCCGAACATTTCTGTGCATCGAACTGACCCTCCATCTAGTGGTACTAACATTGCCGGTCTATATTTCGCTTGGATCAATGAAGTGAGTGAGATCTTTACAAACCGCTGCGCCTTCCCCTGACATCACTCCTACAGATTTGCGGTACAGACGCAGAGAAGCGAGCTTTAATCTTGGCCATGAGTAACGATGCGAGCTTCGTGTTGCAGGTGAGTGTTCCAGACTACCGACCATGAATCGTGCAACTGACTTCTGGGTTCCAGTCCATAGTACCCAACTTCGTATGGAAGCAAGTCGATTGTGAGTCGGGAGTATGCTTTCTGGCCGTTTATTCGATAACTCACCATCATTGACAATACAGATCCAAAGGCCACTAAAGGTTTATGGTATACTACCGCACTTTCAATCTTCTTGAGTAAGTCTGAGCAACGTTTCGAAGCCTCGCCGCACTGACCACTTGTCTGGAAAGTGTTCATCATAGCGACCGTCAGGTATCTTCATATTAGGGACAAGGTTTTGGCGATTCGAGCCGCGAATGAAAACAAAGATGAAGAGACAGAGAGTCCAGGTGTATATGAAAACTACGATGATGTCGACGCGAAGAAGTGATCGGGATCTTGAGAGCCTGCTGTCGTCGTATGTGAACGAGGGGCGAGCGCTGAGTAGAGTTAGGCTGAGAGGTAGACGATCGGTATAGGTTGGTAGGATATATGGTAGAAAATTGGAAGATGTGCATTCGCAGTAATATAGATCTGTAGAAGGCATCATATGCATCGCTCCAGTGGCGTATACCCTTCCACTCCACACCAATCGCCCCGAACTATCTCGGCATTGAGCTCTTTTCACTTTCGGATTTGACCGGACCGATGTCAAAGTGGGTCTTATGAGATCTTCAGGGATGGGAGGGAAGAATAGCACAAATCGCAATATGAAGTGCTGGGAAGGACTGGTAGAATTGCAACATCAGCAAAGTGATCAGTGATAGCGAAACAGTACTTCGATAGTCTTTCACCTACCAATGATATAGCATCGACGGAGAATTGCTTGCGCCAGATCAGCCAACATGTCTTCAGCAGGCGATATCATCTACAAGGGTACGTCGCAATGTCTCTGGTAGTGAAGAGGAGCTCACCACCTGAAAATCGCACAGCGTTCATGCCAACGTTGAAGATGGTATTGTGCATCCTGCTGGGGTTTGCAGCTACAAAGAAAGGATGGTTGACTGCTCCAGGAGCGAAAGGGCTGGGAGCGATCGTTGTTGTGAGTGCGACAAGCTACCTCCAGATCGGTATATTGACAACATGTACAGCAAATTACACTTCCAGCGTTGTTGTTCTCCTCCATGGTGACAGCATTCACCCCCGACAACATCAAGGCGTTCGGTCCGCTAGTGATAGTAGCAGTGATGTATCAGATGTTGGGTTTGATTTTCGCATGGATTATAAGGGAGCTGTTTTATGTGCCGATTGACTTTAGATGGGGAATCCTTGTGGTGAGCTCGACTTGTTGGCATCAAGTGGTATATCTTAACACAATCGTTGCTGACCATCACATCGATAGTCCGGACTCACGTCAAATTGGGGTAAGCTGAATCCTGTATCAAACGGAACATTGGAACGACCCGTTGACCCGTGAATCTGTCAGGTAATCTACCAACTGCGATCGTACAGACAATGGCAAAAGAGTCACCTTTCAATCCAGCAGTGGACGTAGATTTGGGTGTTGCATACATAGCGTGAGTCCTGGATATACAGTCTGTCAATTCAATTGTACCACGGATACATCCACGTACAGTGCTAAAATCTTACGTTCCAGGATCTTCATCTTTATCATGAACACAACGTTCTGGGGTTTGGGAGTGCACAAGGTGGGTTTACCATTCTTTACCACGACCAGCTTGCACTGAAACTGTCTAATCATCGCTATAAACAGATGTGCGCATGGGATTTTCAGGATGACCGGCGCAGGCCTGATCAACCCCCGCTCAAGGAGAGATGGTCCTCTCAGCTAGAATCGACGAAAGGAAAGATATCGAAATGGACGGGATTGAAACACCGACACTCAAGGTCAAACATTGATATGGAAAGTCAGACGATACCAGGGATGGAAATGATGGGCAATGTAGAGGATAAAGCGGAACAAGATGAAAATTTCGCACGTAACAACATTGAACCATACATACCACCGACCAACGGCGCAGGAACACCTTCTCAAGAAATCGTACCTCTTGATAGAGTACCGACAAACAACGAGGCAGAGCTGCTTAGACGTTCTTCCCGCAAAACCGCCGACACTCAAGCTCCACCTGATCCCGTCCCTAGTATACATGAGAGTGATAATGTTGTATTGGTTCAACCACTGTGGAGGCGTATTCTTCAGACGGTGTACGACTGGCCCAATGTAACGAAAGCAATCATCATCAGCGTGCCCATCGCCACGATTCAGCCATTGAAAGCACTCTTTGCTGAGACTGAAGGCTGGTCTGGGACTAGGATGCCGTACGGTCCCGATGGGAATCCTCCATTACATTTCGTGATCGAGTTCAGTTCGTTTTTGGGTGCTGTTGCGGTGCCAGGAGCCCTGCTGCTTCTTGGGGCTAGTTTCGCTAGGTTGAAGGTGAGTAGATATCTGGGTATGCTCGTTCATCTGGTATTCGTTCCTCTGGTATTCGTTCCTCTGGCGTCGGTATCTGTCCGCCAGGTAACAGGCTCGCTGATCTATACTGTGATAGGTGCCCAAGAACTGGAAAGACCTCCCACTCTCCGCTATCATAGCTTTGACCTGCTCGAAAAGTAGGTCTACGATCCTTGATAATTGCGAGCTATATGTCGATTACTCGCTGATATGCTGTCACAATAGTGATCCTGGTACCAATTTTCGGAATGTCAGTGACCTAATCATCCCCAAGCTCTTTCGAGGATGATCTAACTGACATCAAACCCAGATTCGTGATCCAGGCATTCCGAGATCATACCTCCCTTTTTC
This sequence comes from Kwoniella bestiolae CBS 10118, assembly GCF_000512585.2. Classification (NCBI taxonomy): domain Eukaryota; kingdom Fungi; phylum Basidiomycota; class Tremellomycetes; order Tremellales; family Cryptococcaceae; genus Kwoniella; species Kwoniella bestiolae. Next base: position 1,652,147 of record NC_089248.1, read on the forward strand.
CACGGGAAGATAAGAGTGAGTCATCTGCCTGGATGAACACCTCGGGAGCACTACTGATGGACTTTCTTCTGCAGTCCGAACATTCATCTCAATCCTCTTATCGGGTACACCATCACAGGTTATCCAGCTGGTCGTCACCCAGACATACAATCCCGATGGGACCGCAGAGACCTTGTCTAGTTTCTTGCTTCTCCAGTGTGAGTTCCAAACCACAGAGAAGTCAGACCCTACCGGCTAATGTTACATTATAGACGCTTTGATGTTCATTCTGTCGACGTGAGTGAAGGTTATGGTGATTCTATGAAGGAGTGGCGCTGATAAAATCGATTCTATACCTAGCGCTCTCGCCGGAATCGCTTTGTATATTGTAGAAAGGTGATCAGCCGTCTGATTTGCACTATTGACTTCTTGCATGGGTTGTATCAGTATATACAAGGGTGTCTGTACATGTATGCCCAGTCCATTTCTGGTATTGCACCCCTATTCGAGTGTTGCGGAAAGTGGCCAACCCGAGATCCCGGCTCGGTGATTACCGCATAGCACGCAATCTTATCTGATGATGAGCAATACGTCCAGAAATAGGCTAAGAAGCATTGGTCATAGATATGTGAAAGGATTGCATGGGCATATATACATGGAAGGACGGACAGAGATGCATGGGAAAAGAATGAATCTATTTTATAGCGATCATCATGCTGTGTAGACTGATCATTGTTAGCTTGGGTCTGTCCGTTTCAGCTCTATCACAACAGATCCCATTCGAGTCGCCAGATCTGCAGGATGAGTCGGGCACGTACGAGTTTGAATGGCCAATCAAGGATGTAGCAGTCATAGGTGCTGGAGTATCGTGAGTCGCTCCGGGTAGGCTTCATCGTTTCGCCACTGATGTGAACTGAAACGATCAGAGGGTTATTGGCATATCGAGCTTTGGCGGACAGACATCATTTCAACAAGATCAGAGTATTCGAGAGGGACTCATCACCAGGAGGGAACTGGCATTACTCGGATGAGGAAGCACACGCTGTTGCTATCGAAGACGGACTTACAGACGATTGGTGGAAGTCAGACTACACACCTGCAATGCCGGCAAGGTTGCCTTCGCACGAGATCTATTCCGTCAAGCATAATACAACGATGAAAGACGAGCTGGAAAGTAGACGAATCAACCATAGACAGCCTAAACCACTTTGGAAGAATTTAAGAGCGAATACACCGGCGCCTCAACAGCAGGTGAGCTTTCTCCTCCTAATCTCCCTGATAGGAACCCGCAGGCAAGATGATCCGGATGTGGTTGATGGACCAGGGATCTAATCATGTAATGTTCAGGTGCCAGGCTTCTCCTGGCCGCCAGGCGTGGAATGGGCTTCACATCATTCCAAAGTTCAACGCTATCTACGTTCCTTCGCCTCATGGCTGGGTATCAATAATGGAGACGATGTTGCTACAATATCATATAACACGAGAGTAGAGCTTATAACGAAAGATTTCGATAAGAAGGGACAACAAACCGGTTGGAAGCTGTTGCTGAGAGAGTTTGTCGAGACCAAAGAAGGGCAATACGAAGAGTCCTATTGGGAAGAGGTAAGCATTTTATGACACGATCGGTCTGCTCGAAGAAGTGGCTGATGGTGTTCATAGCATTTTGATGCTGTCGTGGTGGCTTCCGGACGGTTCAATATACCCCACATTCCTGCTATCCCCGGTCTTGTCGAGTGGCAGAAACGATTCCCAAAGCAGATATTGCATTCAAGACAATATAGATTCTCGGAGAGCATACAGTATAAGAATGTCATCGTCGTGGGAGCATCTGTGAGCTGAAGGCTGGTCAATGGAGAATCTGGTGACTGATCTCCGCAATCTAGGCAAGCGCTACTGGCATCTCGCTGGATATCAACACATCAGCCAAAACAAGTTACCTGAGTATACGAGTCAGTGATAACAGCCGACTATGAATCGGCTTCTCATCGCTAATATGACCGATATCTCAATAGGAACACAGCAACGATCCTCGAGCTCCTGTTCGAAGAGAGACACATCTCAACTCGGTACCTTCGAATACGACCATCATCGGGGAGATTGCAAAGTTCCATCCTATTCCCAAAGGTGGTGATATTAGCGATGGGAAGATTGAGCTCCTGAATGGAACTGTGAGTACTACCTAGCTTGAAGAGGAGTTTTGCCAAAACACTAACAGAATTGTTCAAGATTCTCACTGGAATCGACCAACTCATCTTTGGCACTGGATTCCGATACGCATTCCCGTTCCTACCACAGTATCACAATTCCACTGTGTCAGGAAATGAAACAGTAGATAGCGAGGAACAACCTATCATCACAGACGGGTCTCATGTTCGATCGCTATATCTCGATACGTTCTACATCGATCAGCCGACTCTGGCATTCCAAGGACGTAAGTTGCATCTGATATCATCGATTTGAAGATACGAGTAGAGGGTATTGACGATGTGGAATGTTTCTCAGAGAACGTCGGGATCCAGACTTTCATATACGGCAAATACGCAGGAGAAGCAATCGCGAGAGTGTGGAGTGGGAAAGCCGATCTACCGAATAGAAGGGCTCAATGGAGACATTTCTGGAATACCGTCGAAGAGAGAGGAGGCCTGAGGAAAGGTTTCCAGTGGCTGAATAATGAAGCCAACAGTCGTGAATTGTTCCGCTCGTTTCGATCGGTGGAAACGGCACTTACGTGCGATGATTTCCACCACAGGATACCTGAACTATTTCGTAGCTTGGCTCAACTCGGCGGCTATCAAGACTGGAGATAAGCTACTGGAACTCCCGCCTGACGTGTGAGTAATCCTGGCATTGAATCGTGATTCCTGGCCAAGCTGATGTGAGATATGATTATGCATAGCTCTGAGGAAATGGATCTGTGGATGAAAGCTAGAGCTGCTGGAGTATCAGTAAATCCAGATGGTAGGAATGACCTCTGGCAGACCTCGCTGAACGAGAACCGAAGATGGAGAAGAGCTGTTATGGATGATTGGTGAAGATAGACGTTCAGTATATGAATGGGGAAACGAATAGATGTCAATCAATACTGTACTGTAGTATACACAGATCATTCATGTAGCTTGATTGTACCTTGACAACCATACAGCTTACACGTGTGAATGCTGTGCAACGGAGATGGTGACGATGACCTTGATGGTGATACGGCCATCCGGTCTGATGATGAGGATGATGGTGATGATGGTGATGACAATTGTCTCCTCTATCAAACCATTCCTTCTCTTCTTCTCTTCTTCTATCTTCCATATTGATTGATCACTTTCCGATAGATCAAGCTCATCATCACCATCACCACCACCCCCACTCTCACTCTCAAGATGCACGTCGCCATCGTCGGAGCAGGCTACTCTGGCTTAGCAGCAGCGACAACGTTGCTTTCTTTTGGTCACTCGGTGGTCATCTTCGAATCATCACCAGATGTAGGAGGGGTATGGTCATCTACCAACCACTACCCAGGACTGAAAGCGCAGAATACGGGAAATACCTATTCCTTCTCGTCTTTACCCATGCCCAAGGAGTACCCTTTACACCCTGATTGTCAACAGATTCAAGCTTATCTCGAGCTGTACGTCAAGAGAAACAAGCTGGACCAGGATGGGAGGTTGAGATTGAACACGAGAGTGATCAGAGCTGAGAAGAGGGATGGTGGTTGGGTATTAGAGGTGGGTTGAGGTGTTCATTGGACGCTGACAGTTTCTCTTCAACCTATCGTTGTCTTCATGAATCAAGCTGATGATACTGCTCATTGACCCTCGCTCAAGGTCCGCTCAAACGATCATCAAAACCAACTCCTCTCATTCGACTACCTCATCTGCGCAGCTGGCGTGTTCAATCAACCTAATATACCATCATTCCAAGGAATCGATACCTTCACTTCATCAGGCGGTATCGTCGTCCATACATCCAACGTCCACAAGCTCACCGACCTCAAGGATAAGAACGTAGTAGTGATCGGATTTGGTAAATCAGCTTGTGATGTAGCTGTTGCTACGACACCTGTATCCAAATCAGTCACTTTGGTAGCGAGGGATGTCATCTGGAAGTTGCCTACATACCTTGGTGGGGCATTGCATTACTCATACCTTCTCTTGACCAGATTTGTGAGTTGTCTTCGATGAAGAGACCACTCTCCACATACGACACATTGCTAATCATATCTCCTTATTCTCCTCTCCTGTCTTGTGCGCAGGGCGAAGCTCTCTTCCCCTATATACGACCATGGAGATCTCAACACTTCCTCAACTATGGACTCGGTAGATATCTTCGATCCGCCCTTCTCGCCCTAGTCACTTGGGTGATCACGATCCAGCTTAGACTCGTCACATTCGGATTATTGCCCAACAAACCGTTCGAGACCATCGCCAGGGCAAGTGTTTCTCTGGCTACTCCTGGATTCGTCGATGTTGTGGAGAACGGTAGTCTCAAAGTAGAGCGAGGTGTGACAGTTGAATCGCTGGGTGAGGGGAAGGTAAAGTTGTCGGACGGGAGGGAAATGCCTGTGGACGTGATTATCTGTGGAACAGGTTGGAATCACGATATCCCTTCCTTCTTACCTCAAGAATGCAGAAAGAAGATTCTGAATCAAGATGGAGATTGGATACTTTATAGGTATATCTTGCCTACCGATTTACCAGGTTTGGCATTCATAGGATACAACTCTTCGGTCTTCTGTCCTCTCACAGCGGAAATCTCATCGTTATGGTTAGCTTCTCACTTGGAACGTTCACTAGGACTGATCCGACAACTCCCCAGTAAGGAACAACAACGACTTGAAGCTGGAGAAGAGATCGCATGGCTCAGAAAGAGGACGGACGGGCATCATGCCAATGGGACTGATATCGTACCCTTCTCTTTGTCCAATATCGATGAGATGTTGAACGATCTGGGATTTGGCATTGTTTGGTTTGACTGGTTGAGGGAATGGTTGTTGCCTGTCAACCCTGGTGCATGTGAGTAAAGTAAGATAGGCGGTGATGACATGCTGATATATTGACGTCTTGACCGTAGACTCGCATATCTTGCCAAACCTTCTCAGTCGACGAGATGCGTTGAAGGGGGGACACCTGAAGGATGAGTGACGGGGAATACACGCCAATCAATCGATTGTGAGGTATGCAGGTATAGGCGATGAAAGTGAGGAGTAGTGCGATGGTATGATTGAGATAATATGATATGAACATGCATTGTATGTAATATACAAGATGTGAACAATGACAATGACGAGGAGAGTGCGTTGAATGAAATGACGTTGTATGGGTGCAAATGTTAACCTTTTATCTTCTCTCTCTCTTCTTTCTTCTTGTTGTCTTTCACTTGCTCTTCTTCATCTTACCCACACTCATCCAGCAACGACTCCTTGTACTTCCCCATCACCATGTTGTAGTATCATTCACCCACGAACCATGTCATTTTCACGACCAACAACATCCAATTCACGCAAATCATCCGTCACTTCACGACCTCATCCACGTTCACCACTCCCTCCTTCTCTACGTATCCCATCCATCGCACGTAGAATTTCCAACACTCAACTATCATTCGTATTCGCACAAGGAGACTCAGCGGCAAGATCAGATGCATTGAAGAGCGAGGATCAGTTATCTAAACAGCTGGATGGTGATTCGGGTGGGAAACAGATGGGATTGAGAAGTAGGAGATCATCTTCAGCTACAGTAAGAACGGTGAGAACGGTATCTGGGTTGAGAAGTCCAAGTCCTGATCATGCAAGTGTCATGGAAGTGGAAGAAGATGATTCACAGCCTGTAGCTGGGCCATCATCACCAAGGACTACATCAGACAACATCGCTTCGTCATCACCACGTAGGCAGCCTTCACCCCCGCCGCCCAGACGAATACTGAACCCAAAAACATCTTCATCATGGCTTAGATGGAACTCTCCCACTCCGTCATTCCCAAGATCACCTTCGATGAACAAAGGGAAAGGGAAAGCAAAAGAGCTGGTGGACGATGTGACAGAAGTGGACAGTAGTAACGCTCAAGATTGGCCATCCAAACCATTACCTTCAACTGTACCTCCTCCAATACCATCGTCTGATTCCATACCTCAATCTCAATCAACCTCACCACAGCTCGCCCCTGCCGACCCAACAACAGGATCCACATCTGCACCTTCGATACCCTCTCCACTACCTGCTTCCATTGTGGATCCACATGATCAGGTACCACCCTCTACTACCAAATCTCGTGGATGGTGGGGCCGTTCGACTCCAGTCCAGCCGACTCAGCGACAAGAATCACACAAACATCCTGAGAGTGGACCACCTCGGATTGAACCTCCTCTCTCTGCGGCTGAAGCTACTGCGTCTGCTGCACCCGCTCCAGAACCCCTATCTGCTGCCTCAGCCATTTCTCAGTCGATGACAAAGACAACATCGCCAGACGATACTGCTTCCGCATCACCCTCATCCCCTACGACTACCACCGCTCAACCAATCTCATCGTCTGTCACAACTGACAGCAATGTAATGCCTGCTCCTACATCCACTGCTCCTCCGGTTGGTCAAGGATGGAAAGTTTATCTAGGCTGGGGAAGTAGTAGAAAAGATAGCGATACCAAGACGGGGCAAATAGAAGACATCCCTACTTCAAGCGATGATGATGGGCAGAGTGCAACTGTAATCTCGCCCCAAGATCACATCAGTGACTATGGAAGGCCTGAGGTTGTCGATACTTCTGCTCTACCTTCACCAGACGTCCACGCATCCGCTGCTCCGCAATCACCTATATCCATTGATCCCTCCTCTCCTCCTTCCGCTCCACCCCAGCCATGGTCATCCTATCTTTATTCCTTCGTCGTCCCACCACCTCGTCAACACCCAGTGACGACTGCTCATCCAGCTCATGCTCACCCGGTCGAGCCGTCCTCACCGACAGAAGACCAGAAGCCTGTTCATAACGACCCACCTCCGGACGTCAACATACGAGAAGCTGCACCTGTTCCTCAAACAGCACCTGAACCTGACCCGGCTGCAACACCATCCACAGCGACATCACCCATACGCAATGCCGATAGGAGACCATCAACCACTGGATGGCTTAATTATCTTGCCCTCAGAGCAAGTCAGAAGAAGATAGCTGGAAGTTCAGTCAACATAACTGAATCTGATGCCAAAGCCGCAAGTGGCGAAGAAGTCATGGACTTTTCGACTGATCCTGACTTCCCACCTGCTGCTGCTCCCCTCATTCAATCCCTCGCACCACCTCAGGCAATCAAAGGGAAAGATGTTCAGGTTGCTGCTGAAGCCAAATCCATCAAGAGTGTCACACCTAAACCGTCGCAGAATCTGGATGTGAAGAAGAAGCGATTATCAAATGCTTCCCTGGTTTCTAACGGCAGTCACACTCCAGCATTGGTCTCTCCTAAAGCCAGGTCGTCAATGGACAGCAGTCGTCCCACCGCCAACGGCTCGTCACTTCCCCCACCTCCTCAAACCGTTCAACCTAATCTAGTCATCCCCACCTTTGCTGATACCTTCGATCGACCTCCTCGTTCCTTCTTAGCCACCCCTTCAGCAGTCCCTCAGGAACACCCTGAAACATCCAGAGGTATCACCGCCGCCACTACTGGCTTAGCATGGAAGGCTTTGGGAGCGGTCGGTAGTTATGTTTATGGATCTGGCGATGGAGGACAAAAGGTCACATCGGATACTATACTCGAGAATGAGAAGGAGCTCAGAGGGCGGAAGGAAGGTAGAAACGTTGGTGCAGACCTCCCAAGGAGGATCGGACTGGGCAGGGGTAGTCCGGATGATGGTTGGAGACATGTGAAGAGGGTTGTCGTGATTGGCGTACATGGCTGGTGAGCCCGTTGAACCTCTCCAATATGCTCAACACGCATCACTGATCCTATCTCAGGTTCCCTGCCAAGATGCTCAACAGTGTCATCGGTGAACCTACCGGGACCTCTGTCAAATTCGCCAACATGATGGGTCAGGCGGTTCAGCAGTTCTTCCACGAGAAGGGTGTAGATGATATCCGATTGACTTTGATGCCATTGGAGGGAGAGGGAACTATTGAATCAAGAGTTGATAGGTGAGTCGATGCACTTTGTGCCTTGCTGATACCTCTCAGATTGTACAAAGCATATCTCAGCAACCCTGCTTGGATCAACGACCTACGTCGAGCCGATGCCATCTTCTTCGCCGCCCACTCCCAAGGATGTATCGTTACCACACATCTCATGTCTCGCATGATCGCTCAGGGTCATATACGTACACCTCTCAACGCTGAGGCTGTCTCAAGATGCGAATGGGCGTTCGGTCCCATAGGCGTTGTCCCTTCGGAAGAACCGAGAAGGGGTAGAAAATTCCATACACACGTTCAAGGGTCAGATGGAGGATACCAGAAAGTAGCGATGCTGGCTATGTGTGGTGTTCACCTCGGTCCGCTGTATTCGATCAGCACTTCGACTGTCATTCAGCCATACCTTCAATGGTTCGAGAATGCCGCCGCCAGGGAACTGTTCGAATTCCAGGACTCGTCTTCGGCTGTAAGTGTAGCGTATCAGAAAGCTTTATCGATGGTGTTGGAGAATGAAGTGAGGGTGGTTTTCCTGGCCTCGCTAAATGATCAGGTGGTGAGTTAGGTCTACTATATTTGAGCAATCTTGTAGATTCGGAGGTGCTCATACATTCCTCCACAGGTCCCCATTTACGGCGCATCATTCAGCACCGCTACCCACCCGCTTCTTCTTCGTGCGCTTTACGTCGACGGCGCTTCGTACACCCAATCTGACTTTATGACCAATCTCTTGTGCTTCGCCTTCATGTTAAAAAATGCCGGAATAGACGATCAGAGATTGATAGAGCATTTGAGTGAGGCTACGGCCGGGAGTCTGACTGGTAAGCCTAATCTTTTCTCGTTCGAATAACCTCAGCTCATGTTCAACGCTTCAGGTGTCGGCCATTCAACACCATACGAAGAACTTTCAACTTACTCTCTCGCGGTTCAATATCTATTCCATGCTGGACCTGCCCGCCATCCTATACCACCACTCGAGGTAGAACCCTTCTCCGCTCGAGACGCGAAGAACGATTTCGAATTGCCTTGGATAATGAGAGCATTGGTGGATTCGCCGGAAGTGAAGGATCTGTTTCCGGGGGAGTTGAGGGATTTGAAAGAAGGGATCTTGCATTGGAGACCCAATACAAAGGTGTTGAAAGAGATCAAGAAGAGGGTGAGTCGTTCGTTCATCCCACTATCAGGATATGGAACTGTTCTTGCCATGTCTATTTCGTCGTTCCACTCGTTTACACTGACTTATCACCCTCTGATCCAGCTCGAACCAATGGCAGGCAGACAATCCAAACTTCGAGCCCTCCACACATCACCATCCTCCGCTTCACTCATATCGAATGGAACGGGAGATGGTCTCGGTATCAGTCCGGGTGCAAATAGAGCTCTACAATCAGGTAAGATGAAAGCTCGTCTGTGATTGAGTGAGGTCAGATATTGTTTCTCATTATTCAATGACTGACATCCCTTGTTATACTCTGTTCTAGGCTTGAGGAAAGACTGGTAGATCGTTTGGAATCCGCTACACAACACCATGTAGAATGACCATCATGCATCATGTATCCATGTTGTAAACAGATATCACTCCAATTTAGATCGTTGCTCTTCAGCATCTATCCCGGCAAAGAACTCGTCGACTTCTCCTTGGGTTATTCTCATCCATTGGACCAACGCAACGATCAACAGACTGTTGCCATATACCATACCCATCCTTGGTATTCCCTTGTAGAATTCACGGTCTTTACCAGCAGGTGTACCCTTCGATACGTTGCCAACCTGGCCTGATGGCGTTACCTGAGCGAGACAGGCGTTGAGGGCAGAGGTTGCCACGTCCAGGTACTTCGCACGTTCGAGCAGTCCCTAAGTTTATCAGCAATGCGCTCGAGTCATCCGAAACTCACCAGTCTGATTGCCATGAGAATCCCTCCTGCAAATCCAGCGGAACCGCTTGTTTCCACATAACTCGTAGAATCATCAACCAAAGTATGCCATAGTCCGGTCGCAGGATCTTGAAGCGGGGCTAGGGTATCGACTTGACGTCGTAAGGTTGAGACTAGCATCCGGTGAACAGGGTCGGAGGGGGATAATTCAGTGAGCTCGATGAACATGGGAATGGCCAAGGTGACCTGTAAGTGGTGTTAGTGGTTAAGCCGTAGTCTGACGAAACATAACCCACCCAGCAGTTCCCTCTTGCCCATAGCGCATCGGAGGAATGGGTACCACTTGTCCCAGCTTCGTTGTCAAATCTCCAGGCGTGGTACCATAGACCAGACACCTCGTCCATGAGATATTGCGTGTGAAGGAGGAATTGGAATTTTGCTAGCGTCATCAGCAAACACGTCATAGTCTTGACCACGTACCTTCTTCAATGTATTGTGGTCTGTTGAGCAGCAAACCGATCTTGGTCAAGGGGATGACCGTCATCATCAAGGTATCATCCCATAATTGTCCTTCATTGGCAAGACGGAAAGTGACTGTATAGATTCAAGGATCAGCTCATATGTGTTCAGCACGCAGACTATCGAGCTTACCATGCTGGAACCCTCCTTGGGGTGTCCCTGCAATGATAAGAGGCATCAGCGACCCTTGCATTGTGTGAAGCGATACCATAGACTCACTAGGAAGCTCGTTCATGATCCACTCGGCCCACTCGTCTACCCAACCTTCGAATCGTTCTCTCCACTCGTCATCCAACACGGATCCTTTTCCACGCTTTCGATCGGAATCGAGCAGACAGGCTACACTATACATGACCGCCATGGAGTTGATATTCTTGGTCGGAATCCCTTCTTCCACCCGCTGTTGATACCAATCCTTCATAAGACCGAGTATATATGCTGCTGAAGCATCCGAGGGATCGCTGGATGACCTGAGGTCGTAGTACTGCATGCGTCATCATCAGCAAGGGTTCAAGTGAGAGTGGAAGGCTTTGACTTACATCGAAGAGACCATTCATCCCAATCGCTTGGGGCCATTCCCATCTATGATAGGTACAAGTGTCGATGACACGACCATCCGGAACTTGAGATGTAAGCGTTCTGTAGATGAACACACGATACTCACGTTGATACACGAATCGTCCTGTCTTATCCGCGACTTTAGTCATTCCCTCTATCAACAATGCTAGTCTCAAGCTAGCCTCTTTCAGGTTCAGCTCATAATGACGATAATCGAAAGCAGGACGAGGAGTGAGCTCGTCGAAACCGTCGGCGGTGAAGAGAGCACTGGCGGTTTGACGGTTGTCTTCAGTGATTTGGAGGACCATCTCTGCGACTGTGTTTTGTCAAAGTGATGAGTGGGAGTAGATACGTTTCAAAGTATGAGAACAACACGAGACTCACAGATGTCGAGTATAAAGAGTCATCGATCGCATCCATCCTGATCAAGTGGATGTTCAATGGATACGTCGAGCGATAACAGCCAAAAACGTGACTATCTTATGGATACTACCCACCTGCATGACCTTGTATCGATGGATCTTGTGGATATCTACCCATATCTTGGCGTCGGAGAGTGGATCTTTTGGATTAAACAGCAGTCATCTCAATCGTCTCTATCACCTCGCCATCATAGATAGGAGATAAAAATAAACAACAGATCCACTTGAGATCCAGCTCCATAAGTGGATACTGTTCTTGGCATGTTACATAGTGTTACGGCATCCTGAGCTGACCACTTCTTTCCAAACAAGACTTTCTCTCGCGCTCCAAGCTCTGCGTTGGTTCCATAGCGGATCTGCTACATGGACAATGTCTTGGCATTCCTCGTTCCCACCATCATTTCTGATCATTTGACGATCGACTGAGCTCACTGATCCATCGCGGGCCGCACCAGTTCCATATCGGACCGCTGTATTAGTGGATATGATAAGCACATCCCCAAGTGCCCCAGCTTGTTCCAGGGAAGGTATATAAGTGACCGTTGTGGGCTCCGAAATACCCCACTCATCATCCCTTATCCTAGACCAAGACTTCTACACCTGGACTTATCATCAGGATGTCACAACCTATCGTCGGACATAAGACCACTGAAGACCCAGCTAATTGGATCGACTCCAAGGGCGAGAACGATCACATCGAAGACCTCAAGCATGTGGTCGTCGATCACGTCAACGATAACGAAGCGGCTGCTTATGTTGATCACACCATTATCATTGATGAAGCAGAGAACAAACGGCTCAAGCGGATGATTGACCGAAGGTGAGTAAAGTATCCATCTCCAGTACGATGCTAACCGACTTTATACATAGAATCCTGCCCCTTCTCTGTCTCGCATACTTTGCGCAAGCAATGGACAAGGGAGCTACCAGTCCAATCAGTATCATGGGCTGGCTCGAAGATGTCAATGCGACAGGGCAAGACTATGCTCTGACCAGCACGGTCTTATGGATAGGTCTCGTAGCTGGTAATCCTGTTGTGAGTGCTGGTGAGCGCTGACCTTGAGTGAGACATGCTGAACCGCGTCCATCCCAGGCCTCTCAACTCATTCGACGATTCCCAGTGGCCAAAGTTCTCGCAGCTTCCATGCTCGTATGGACCGCTCTCGCTTTCTGGCTAGTCTTCTCGTTGAAAGTACCCCAAATCTTGGCCAATCGTGCTCTTCTCGGATTCTTCGAAGCGTCTTTTGTGAGTCACGCACTGGCCAAAGTATGACCGAGGCTGACATTCCGCGTGTAGAACCCTTGTCTCGTCACCATCATGGTGCAATGGTATCTCAGCTCCGAGCAAGCGGTCATCTCTGCTATTTGGCATTCTTTCACCTCGCTCTCGACCTGTCTCCAATCCGTCATGGGCTTTGGTTTCTACTATGTCGGTCACAACAACGCTGGTAGTCTTAAAAGCTGGCAGTATCTCCTCTTGACCGCTGCATGCATCTCAGCTATATCTACTGGTGAGTTCTTGGGAAGTCTCCGTGTTCGTGACATGCGCTGACGTCCTCGCAGTCCTCGTCTTCGTCTTCCTCCCGGACAGTCCAACCCGAGCACGCTGGGCGAATGAAGAACTCAAGACCAAGCTCGTTGAGAGGGTACGATCCAACAATCAAGGTATCAAGCAAAAGATCTGGAAGTCGGACCAAGCTTGGGAAACTGCCAAAGATCCTCAGGTCTACGCTCTCTTCGCTTTGACCTTCTGTCAAACCCTTGTCATCGGTGGTGTCGGCAAGTTCAGTGCGCTCCTCATCAACCGAGCCTTTGGGTTCGATGTTGCGACCAGTCAGCTCCTTAAGATCCCTGTCTCAGCGGTCGGGGTCTCTGCGTACTTCTTGATGGCATACTTACAACAGAAGTACGAGCAGACCTTCTTCACCATGATCGGTTTCACGCTGTTGAACATGATTGGCACCATTGTCATCGTATGTGTGCCCCCCAGCAATAAGACTCGAGTGGGCCTCATGCTTGCTTTCCTCTTGCTCCAATTCTTCGGTGCTTGTAACACCGCCACCTCGGTTGTCTTGAGTCGAGTGAGTGGATCGTATCTCGTACTATCATACCTTGGATCTTCTGCTAACTTGGTAACTCAGAACATTGCTGGTCAAACCAAAAAGTCTATCGCTTATGCGACCACATTTATGGCCTGGGGTGCTGGAAATGCGGTGTCTCCACAGCTCTTCTGGTCAACCTGGGCACCACGATACATCCCTTCGCTTTACATCCATCTTGGTTTATACGCCACCTACATCCTCCTCGCCTTGGCTACTCGTACCATGCTCGTCCGAAGAAACGCCAGAAAGGAAGCTGCCCGAAGCTTGCGAGATGGTGAAGAGGTACAAGCCAACCTTCACGCGTTCGAAGATCTCACTGATCTCCAGAACCCCGATTACAAGTACACAATTTAGAGCAGGTGGCGCACGGGTATGATCGGTATCGGCAGGAGAAGGGGATATTTTTGGTATAATGGGATTAGCAATTACAAACGCCAAGGAGCATTCATATACGGAAGAGTCTCGGTTATCTCTTTATGGTCCCACATCAATGTATTAAATCAGTATGTATATAGCGCTTTGAACACGATCGCGATTGAGGATTGGTATGTATTGGTTTTATCGATATATGGCGCGGCACGGTGAATGTGTTGGCGGAATCGACTCCAACTTGAGATGCTCGGATTGACATGGTCGGTTTAGGGCCATTCAGGCTTCAAACCGTATCTTACTTCTGCTCTTTTCTCTTCTCTATACATGCGTTATATACTCATATTCCATAGATCGCAAAACCCCCCAGGACCTCGAGTGGAAGATGATAAACCCGACCTCATCTTGACAGAAGGGAATGATACGAGGGGAATCGTGCCCAGCATTTCTCCTGCATCGACATTGGAATAGCTCATTCACAACATCATACACTGGCATCATTGTGGTATGATCTATCGTCTATGTCAAGTGCCTACGCTACGCGACAGCTCTTTTGTGAACCCTATCACCAAACCTCAGTTCCTACTGACCCCAATCGTCCCAATTGATTCCTGTACTTCTCCCAAATCCAGTACCAGCCGGATCGCTCATGTTGACGATCGTCCCCGTCTCCGCTTCGTACTCGTGCCAGAATGCCACCAGCTGTTGTAGCTTATCGGGATGCTCTTCCGCCAAATTTTTCGTTTCTCCGGGATCTACCGTAGAGCGTCAGCATATGTTACATGTAGTCCAGACGACGAGCAAGATTCACCTTTGTCAAGATTGAACAACAACCATTCGTCTTTGCCTGTAGGAGGAGGTAGCCATACTGCCTTCCACTGACCCTGTCTTATGGCCGCTTGTCCGAATACTAAAATAGTGGTGAGTACACTGAGTACAATGCGCTTAGCGATTTTTACAAAGACCAAAACGCACATTCCCAGCCATGAACAGCATTCTCGTCGTGAACTTCCTTTTCTTTACCCGACAGCCACGAGGCCCACGATTTGCCTCGTGGTTTGTGCACTTTTCGACCTCTAAACTCTGCCCCCGGATGCTGCACACCGGCCAACTCGAGCTATGTACGTCGGTATCATGAGTACGAAACTCAACGCATTGCTCCGAAATCCCACTCACAACAGTCGGGAGGATATCCATTATAGTAGTGAACTCATGTGTGATCGCATTGTCTTGCTGAAGTATCCCACCGAGTTTTGGATAATGAATGATACTTGGACATCGAATCCCGCCTTCGGTCGCCCACGCTTTGTACATTTTGGATGGAGTGGTTGCGGCTTGACCCCAATGTGGCCCAAGGTAAGTCCACTGTGAGGAGGTTAGAGTGTGATCTAACAGCTTTACCACCGAAGCTCGACTTACAGAGTTCCCTCTTCCGATGTTTCCTATGCTGTTGTCGTAAAACTTTTCGATGGTTTTCGAGATCATATCACCCATTACCGGGATAGCCTCAAGCCTATGTAACTGTATCAGCAAGGCTTTCGGCGAAGAACTTCAACTCACAGAGCGCCCTCAGCTCCGTTATCACTGGAGAAGAACACGAAGGTGTTGTCTAATTCTCCCCGGTCCTCCAACAGCTTGACGACTCGTCCAATCTCCTTGTCCATGACCGTCACCATTGCTGCGTAAACTTCCATCTTCCTGGCACTGACCGCTCGCTCTTCGTTTGTGAGATCATCCCAGGCTTTGAAACCGTAAGGACTCATGATCGGATGGGGTACGACCTAGGGTGCATATCATTAGCACAAGCCGTCGATCAAACAAGGCTCCACTCACATCCTCTGCGATCAGCCCAAGCTTCTTCAGTCGTTCCAGTCTCTCCAACCTCAAGGCCTCTGGTCCTGCATCATACCGACCTTTGTACTTGGCGATCTCCTCGTCGGGAGCTTGCAGTGGCCCTTTCCTCCCATTAATTAGTTGAGGGCTTTCAATGTATCTCAAGCATGACTCACAGTGAGGCGCCGTGTAAGGCAGATAGGCGAAAAAGGGTTTCGTTATGTCTCTTTCCTCTAGGAAGCCTAACATACGATCTGTGAAATACGTGGAAGAGTAGAATGGTCCGGGTATATCCTTGTGAGAGACTTGCTCAGCGCCTTCGACATACAGGGGAGGTAGAAATTTCATAGCCGGGGTGTTGTCTTCGAGGAACGGTTCGTATAGATCTGTGGGGTTGCGAATGCCATGAGCCATATGCTAGCCAAGAGACAGCGCAATCTGCTCACAGTGATTGCCAGCACCTGGCAACAACCCGAAGACCTTTTGAAAACCTCGAGCATGAGGTTGAGCATGTTTTGGAAGGCCCAGATGCCATTTGCCTAAAAAACATTAAGCGTAAGTACCAAACAGTGAGTTTTCATGTCAACTCACCAGACATGATTGTTTCGTAGCCAGCATCGGAGAGAATCTCGGGCAAGGCTGCGACACGCTGAAGGAGCTCAAATCACTCAACGGCAGCTCCAAGCCGGTAAAGAAAAACAAGGCACTCACATCGTTCAACATTCCTTCGTAGCCTTTGTGTCCTTGATAGAAGGGATCGCGGGCTATGGTTTCAGCCATTTGTCCAAGGCCGGCTCTGCGACCCGAGTCAGATATCAGTCTTTGGGGCTGTCAGAACGAGAGGACTCACAGATGGTTATCAGTCCCACTCATGAGCATCGATCTATTATGCGATGTCAGCGCATTGTCAGGTTTAGTCCGCCGATACATACCGAGTAGGAGAACATGCTGACGCCGTGTGGAAGCCCGTTTGTCGAAGACCATTGCGTGCCAGTTTGTCCAGATTCGGTGTCGATATCTGCGACGGAAGTCAGCGAAAGGAATGCAGTGAGGGATGGACCGACCCACTTCTGAACCGAAGGCTCCTATATCGCTGAAGCCGAGGTCATCGGCAAGAATCTGAGCAGCATGATTCAGCAAGGCTCGCTTCACTTGTCGAAGCCCTCTACACTCACGATGAGGAAGTTTGGTTGTTTGGACATGTTGCTTCGAGTATACAAAGGGATTTCCAAGTGATGTCTACTTATTCTGACTATGCAGGGCCGAGTGGATGAATGTCCGAATATATCTATGCCGTGATCAGTGTTCTCGAGTGTTATTTTCGGGTTACCGAACGCCGAGAACCAAAAGACGATAGGATGGCGTGATCCCGCGTAAGATTGCGTGATACCGCCACATCGCGCAATCGGTTTTGACAACCACTATCTTTTTGACATGCTGATTATCATGCGGACCTTGCATCCCGACAGAGTAAGATAGGACATCCCAAGCATAGCACGTCTTCTGTGTGCCTGCCCAGACTGATCGTATTCCAGATAAATGTCCAAAATTCCAGATAATAGCTGAGATTGCCGTTCTTTCAGAATGGCAAGCATTGCTCATCGCGAACCAATTTAACATGTGCTAGCTTCGTGCGGACAGTCTTTTCGCGCGAGGTTATGGGCGTATCTTCACTGTATTTGGTAGAGAGCGCCAAGTTAGAGTAGCTACACAGCCTGCCAATTCGCCCACAATGGCGACATCCAGATGTGCAAGATTTGAAAATGAGTGTATAAAAGCGCTTTGGTATCAGCTGGAACACCCGAAGTTAAAATGTTATATATGTGTGTCAGCCCTCGAGATACATTCGGAATGATCTTAGACCATCATCCAACAAAGCTCACTGTCAGCCAACAACATGACTAGCGTTCCTTATTCGCAACACGTCCCATCTGATCCGCCAGCATCTCTCGACGAGAAGAGCTTCGTAGGCGATGAATCCTCCGCCACGCCCAGCCCAAACAACGGCTCCGTTATCAGCGAACTCACTTGGACGGATGCAGAAGAGAGAGCGGTCGTCCGAAAGATCGATTTTGTCGTTCTGCCCCTCCTGTTCTTTGGCTTTTACGTGTTTCAGCTTGAAAGGGGGAACATATCCAACGCTTTAACCGATGGGTTCTTGAAGTCTGTTGGGATCACCCAAGATCAGTTCAACACTGGTCAAGCTCTGTTGTATCTGGGAATCATTCTCCTCGAGATACCTTCTAACTACATGCTGCAGCTTGTCGGGCCAAGGGTGAGTGGCTCACTCAGTACACACAACATACAGAGCTGATGCCGATCAACTCATAGATCTGGATCTCCTTCCAAGTGCTCGCTTTCGGCCTAGTCGGCACTCTGCAAGCGTTCCAGAAAGGATATGGCGGTTATCTCGCAACTAGAATCATGCTGGGTGTGACAGAATGTGGCTATATTCCTGGTAAGTACGAACTATAATCAGCTTGGTTCGCTTGCTCACCCATCTTACAGGAGCTCTGTTCATCATCTCTACCTTCTACAAGCGCTCCGAGCTCGCCACTCGAAATGCAATTTTCTTCATAGGCAACGGTCTTGCCTCCGCCACCACCGGTCTTCTGGCTTACGGAATTCTTCCTCTGGGCGCTCGATACCCTCATTTGAAAGGCTGGCAGTACTTGATGATCATTGAAGGCTGCATGGCCATGTTCATCGCCATCCTGCTCATAATGTTGCTTCCTGCGTCACCGCATATCCCCAAGCCTCTTATCTTACCTATTCGACTTTGGACGCCGAGGCAAGAAGAAATCCTGCTCGCTCGGATGGTAAAGGATGATGAAGTGAACAAGAAATCAAACCACAGACTTGCCATCAAGGACATCACCGGTACTTTGTCCAACTGGCGGGTATGGCCACATGTCTTGATTGCCATCTGCCTCATCTCTCAAACCGGTGCATTGGGTACCTACGGCCCTACTTTGATCAAGGGGTTCAACTTTGATAGTGAGTAGGAGACTTTAGCAACATTGTTTTGGAAACAGTGAAAGCTGATGAGCTTGTCAAAAGCACTCACCGCCAACGCCCTATCCTCAGTTGCCGGATGGATTGGTCTCGTCACAACAGCTTCGTTCGGTTTTTTCTCCGACAGGACGCGGATTCGAGGGCCAGTGGTTGTCACGGGACTCGCGCTCGTCTGGGCTTTCTGGGTCGCCTTTCAGCAGAAGTCTCTATCTACAGATCGATGGCTCAAGTATGGGTTGCAGATCATGGTGCAAGGGTTCTCTATCCCCTCTCACGTCAGTACTACGGTGGCCGATATGAATCGATTGGATCGACATGCTGACTTGTCAACACACAGCCCATCAACGCCACCTGGCTCTCGCTCAACTGCAGAAGCCCCCAAGAACGTTCTGTCGCAATGGCGCTCTTCATCATGGCCGCTAACTCAGGGGCGCTGGTTGGTAGTCAGCTACTCCGAGGTGATGATGCCCCACTGTATAAGCGAGGCTTCAAGGTGTGCCTTTGTCTGATCAGCTTGGGCTTCTTGGTTGCTATCTTACAGCACATACAGTATAGGCTGTCTAACAGGAGGATCGAGAGGCGACAGCAAGGCCAAGAGGAGAGCGGAGAATACGTCGAGACTGTTTCGAAATGGAGATATACCATCTGATTTCACACAAAATAAAATAGATTAGCTTCTTCTGGATGCAATGTGCGTCTTCTGGGTGATACAGATATATAGACAGTGTATACGGACAGTGCCGCCTCACAGAGGACCGGCGCTCTATCGATCGAACGATCGCAAATACGTCATGAAGGCATCACAGCTCGAGACATCTCTGATATCAGGGATGATGGCACTTTTCAGAAGTGTGACGATTCGCGGCTAACTGACTATGATGCCCGTCTTACTTGACGTCGAACTCATCGTCTCCTACCGAAACGCTGCACGATCTCCCGCCTGCATCCGCAATGGACAATGATATATGAGCGAGGCGCGAGCCACCATCGTTTTATCTCATCGGGGTACCCCCTGTCCTCACCAGAGACACGCGCAGGAGTAGACCAATCAGTTGACAATCGATGTAATGCTTGGCTGGTACAACGGTCCACAGGGCGCAACTTTGTAATCTGGCCTTTGCCGCAGGCAATGCACTACGGGACAAGGCGGATAATTAGCTGGACTTCGCAGTGTTAATGCATTACCCAAGCAAAACGCAGTCACGTAATCAACAAACATCTAAACGGGGATCGCAAAAATCCCAAAATGCATGAGGAAGAGCAAGGGTGTGTGTCTAAATCAAGTAGGAATGCAAAATGGATACCCGCTGAGGAGCCGGACGCCGCCCCATCTCTAAGCAGAGGCGGCAACGCTCTTCGACTTCTTGAACTTGGGTTTGTATTGCCGGGCGGCGAGTCGCTTTTCAGCAGGTGTCATCCTTCTAGGCATTGCTCGCTTCCTGAAATAAGTGTTTGTGTCTGGATTTTCTTGTGCACAAGGTCCAGTTTCAGCCTGGACAGCATATCAGCAAGCAGTCGGAGCTGAGAATTCGAACGAAGAGCTCACCATAGCTGCACAGGTCGCGTCGTTCGTATAGCCTTGACTTTCGTCAGAGTAAAGCTGGCCGTCATCTGTGTAGTAGCAAGTGGTAAAACCATTTTCACCGTCGTCGTAGCTAGTAGTTCAGGTGTTTACTCAGCAAAATGGTGGCTTCCTCCAACGGCAGAATACAAACTCACTTGCAAGCGTTGTAATGCGTAGCGCCATCGGGTGCATACTGATCAGTGTCGCCATAGAGGTAATTGAATTCACCCTCTGCCCTTGTGGGACAAGAGACTAATTTCCACAATTCGCTCAGCAGTTTTAAGTAGAGCGAGAAAGGGAATATCGCACTCACAGAAACATTGGTAACCACCAGCACTGGGTACACTTCGTGCTTGTTGTCGTGTTTCAGTGGGGTTACGTGTGAAAGCTGAAGCAAGGCCAGTGAGACTGGAGAGCATGAGGAAGAGGGAGACGTTTCGCATGGCTGTGGATTTCGTAGGGAATCGTTAAAAGAGCGTGAAGTAGTTGGCAAAAATAGGTAAGCAAAATTGACGATGACTTGGGCGGGGAAGAGATCAAAGTCTTGGGACACTGTATATATACATAAGGACTGTTGACATCTGCTCGTGCGGTCAAGTGTTTATGCCATTTCACAACACATACGACAATCAGGTCTACTTGATTGCTGTTCGCAACTTTCAGTCAATCCGATGAGGTGTTCAGAGAATACAGTTTTCATACAAACGCAGTATGCCGGTATGGATGTTCATCAGGCTGGACAAACATGGAGATGAAGCAATTGCTGATCGTCCAGGGCCGTTTCTGGAATGTTTGCGGATCTGCTGGCGGATCTGCTGGAATGCTTCATCGATGAGACAAGTGACCGACCAGATGCTCAGGCACTCTTGACGCCTGCGTTCCTTGAGTTAGTCACATAACTCTGGATATTACGTTGATAATTGGGTTTAACCCGATGGATGGTTGAGACTTGACGCGTCTTGGGTAACTTGGGGCAATTCCTTCATAAATAACATCCCAATCTCAAAGGTAAAAGGCATGTTTACTTGATCGTTCAATCATGCCTAACTCCTCGTCAACCATCCATTGACCCATATCATTATCTTTGACACGATGTGGGTGTCTTTGAGCTCGATGGGTATCGGCTTGTTGACTTCGTATACGATGTATGGGTACCTTCAAGAGAAGATCATGTCCAAGAGTCACGGTGAGTCTGATCTTCGTCAGTGGTTTCCACCCAGCCGGCTGACGTAGTCGTTGCAGATGGGGTGAGATTTCAATCGACAGTGTTGCTCGTTGCCTTCAATCACTTAGCTGGCATTGCTGCAGCGATATACATGCAACGCTGTCGTCACGGGAATTCCCTCAGACCTCGTCACCCCGTCTATGCTTATGCACCCGTCTCATTGTTCAACTTTGCATCGACCCTGTGTCAGTACGAAGCTCTGAAGTATGTCAGCTTTACAACGCAGACGTTGGGCGCAAGCTCAAAGATGGTCCCCGTGGTTCTGCTTGGAAAGCTCGTCTGCGGTAAACAGTACAAATGGCGGAATCTTCTAGCTGTCGGCTTGGTAACTCTGGGTGTTACATTGTATATGACGACGACGGTGAGTTGTGTTGTTATAGGTGTGCGGTATACGGGCCCTGCTTATCTCCTTGAAGTATAGTACGATTTCACTTCTGAGAGTCGGTCTTCCACTCTACGGGGCTTACTTCTCTTGGCTGGCTACTTGATTTTCGACGGACTGGTCAGCACTACAGAAACAGTACTGTTTCAGAAGAGCCAGCGGCGATCAGCCTTGCAAAACCTTGGGACCAGCAACCGCAGAAGATCAGAGCCAAAGGTTGAGTTGGTGTATGACCAGATACTGTGGACAAACATTTGCTCTTTGGGTGTATCAATTATTGGTATGTTACTTGGTTATGATTGAATATCACCCCGCTGATCACCCGCTCCCACCAGTCGTTCTCATTGACCACAAACGATCTTTTGGACACCTCCTTGACATGTTGAAGATGCCCTCTGCGTATCAGCTCATCTCCGACATCACCCTTCTATCCCTGTCCGCTTCGATCGGTCTCATCTTCCTTTTGACGACGATCGCGACCTTTGGAGCCCTCACCTGCGGTACGATGACATCAGCAAGGCCTTTCTTGTCCATCTTTATCAACAGCGCTGCGTTTAGAACGGGCAGGCACTTGGGTATAGGAGGCTGGATCGGGATTGGCTTTGTGGGCAGTGCAGTCTATCTTGAGTTGGCGCATGAATGTGAGGCCAAGGACAAGGATCATGGATTATCGTCATCAAGAACTACCAAGAGAAATGCAAGGCAACACGGTGAGCAAGCCCGACTGTTTGAGATATATGCTGTGGACAATTTACTCATTCACTTTGCGCAGTGACAAAAACCGTTATAGGTTATTTTGCATTCCCCATAATAGGAGGACTAATTGCGCATATCCTATCAACGGTTTTAATACCTGCAAACGGCGCATTACTGGTGTCAAAGATGTTTCCCACTGGTCCATCATTTGCGTACCGAAATCAAACATACTCACGAGAGGACATCCGTAGGCTCTCCAAGAAGGCCGACTGTCCTGATCAGTCGATGTTAAATAGGTAAACTTTGTCACACACACACCCATCAGCACTGGTTGCTAATGTCTCTGCAGAACGGCTTACGCGACGCCTATCCCGCGAACTGTCCTGGCCAGCTTTCCAAGATCAGGCAACACCCTCACGCGAGAACTGGTGGAGCATAGCACTGGATTTCACACCGTTGACGCGAAGTGTGGTCATGCGCGGGAAATGAGCTATTTCTCTGAGGGGTGTAAATATCCCGACAACAACTTTCTTGTGAAAGACCATGTCCCGGTGAGTGGACTTGTTAGTCCATATGTCTACGACCTGACACCCAAATAGGAATACACGATCTACGCCCAAGATGACGAAGCATGGAGAGAACGCGCCGAAAGCTATGATCGTGTGGTACAGGTCATTCGCAACCCTCTTGATGCGATTTGGAGCTACTGGCATTTGATGAGAAGTCGAATGGATCATAAAAAACGAATCGAAGGCATAGATATCTTGGGCCTGATGAACCTGTCAGAGCTAGATCGCATGGCACAGAATTGGGTGCAACATACAGATTACTGGACGTCTACGGATAGACCCAAAGTATTACTGCGATATGAGGACCTGAGAGGCGATGATCAGATACAGCATCTCGCCAGAGTGTTACAGATGCTGCTTCCTGCAGATCAGCTACCTCCGATCGAGAGGCTCATCTGCGCAGACGATGACAGGGCTGTCGCGTATCAATCCAGAAAAGCAGAACCGTTTTATTCATGGGATCACTTTTCGCCTGAAGTTCGGTCTCACATCCTGAGCGTGGTGAAGGGTAACTGGTGTGCTTTAGGATACGAGACGATATTGCGGAAGCAACGGGGACATATGGGAATAGATTGTGATTGATAGCATGTATATCGTTGTATATGTCATGTCACGGTACAACGCACTAAACCCTACTCGAGTATTCTAGCTGACTGGCGATGTCCCGATCAACTTGTGGTATCGACATAGCCTTGCACGTTGACACAAGGCGTTCTCCAAGAGGTTGATGCAATACCCGTCGCTCAGCGAAAACTTCGCCGAGTCTGATGAGGAATGGTCAGCGTGAGCCATGATAGTCGATGGCGAGGTTTCCATCCCAAGTACCCTGGGACTCACGTGTGACACAGATCCATCTTGAATGTTCTCCACGGCACTTTGGCAGCTCCGATATCATCATGCGTACTAATCACAGCAGCCGCGGAGTGTTCTTGATGAATAGCATACTCCCCTGGAAGGACGTACAAGTCCATCCCGGAGAGATACATCTGCGCTGTTATAGCACTTCTCTCGTAGCCAAAGCCCTGTTCGTCCAAGTGACAGATATCTGATCAGTATGAAGCTGCTCCAAGATGATCACTCACAGCAAAGCGCTGATCAAACCACACTTCTGCATCTCGCCTCATCAATGGGTATGCTTCGTACCCCAGCTCGTATTCTGTCACCTCGTAGTAGTCCGTTTCCCCTACTTCAATCCAGCGGTCGTACTCTGTAGCATGCGAGAGCACAGGAGTCATGGTCTCAAACGCATCGATAGATAGGTTGCGGTACATGGTGATGAGTTCCTACTTGACAATTTAGCGAGAGCAGGGAGAAGATTAACATACAGACTCACATCTCTGTCTATGGGACACAAGTTCCTCGATCTCTCAACCACCGGATCAGTCCATTCAAACGGAGCAATGACCAGAGCCGCCGTCCCCTGCTCCAGCTTATCCGCCCAGCCTCTAGCCCTGGTCTGCACCAAGAACCGCTCCAATCCTTTCTGGTAATCCGTACACGCCTCGAAGTCCGCATCCCATAGCAATACCCAATCCGTGGTAGCAAACGTACGAGCAACGGTTCTCCAGGTGTTGAGTTGAAGCAGGTGAGCGGATGTGACCAAGTGAATGTCTACGTTTTCGGACAAGGAGGGATGGGTGCGGTAAAGTTTGTCGAGGAGGATCAGATCTCGGGATGCAAGTTTGTCGTGGGGAGGTACATAGTATGCGACTGAGATTGGGGCTGGGCAATATCGATTAGTGAGTCTGACCGTGAAGATTGACGCAGGACTCACCTCGACGCTTCTCGGCCAGACTGACCAGCCTCCCCAAACGATCCGAAGTCAACCAAGTGACTAGAGTCACATCTCCCGCCGAGAAAGTCCCCGTCTTCCTCCTAAAATATGGTATCACGCGTGATCCATACTGATTGTGACCGAACGCTACCTTGAGGACAGACCTGATGGAGGGTTCTAGGCTGCTTTGTTCGAAGAGAGCCGTTGTGTTGATCAACTCTGTTTTCCCGCGATGGTACTTGAACTGGTCAAGTTGAGGATTGGATGAGAAGGGTGATGTCGAAGTATTCCGAGAATGACGATACAGCAGCCAGTACAAGAATAGGACAACGACGATATACGGTGCGCCTTTGGGCACTTTGAGCATGGTCTGATTGTCATCCGTAGAGAAGAGGATTGCAAGTTGACTTTTGATCAGATTGACGCGTTTGTAGGGGTGAATCAAAGAAGATGATTCCCAGGTCGGTGTGACGTTAACTGTAATGGAATTACGGCAGGAACGCCAGACCAAGGGTCCCTTCGAGTGAGACCAAAGCTTGTTCACGTGAAATCCAAACCCTCCTCCAGAGGAGAAACCGCTATCGACGAAATTCTCCCCCAGAGGAGGATATCAGTATCCGTCCGGGCTGTTCACATCACAGACGGTAATCTCCACAGAGTATCAACAGGACATACCCCAGCGACCTCTTGTCCAACTACGCTCGACGACGGCACCTCCCTTGACAAGTAGCAGACGCGCCGTTTGATCATCAACGAATCCTCAGGCGATACATGTTGTTGTGACTTGACCTATGCTAATACGATACTAACCACCGAGGCCTGGTATCAAAGGGTTTGATACCAAAACGCATTTCTTGATTTATACGAGCTTCGGACTGTCACCCTTACCCTTTGATACCAAAATGCATTTCGGGGTTTTTACGAGCGTTTTTCTTCGCAAGAGACTGTGTTATTGTGATGTGTCCACAAGACAAGATTTAGGGCGCAGGAACAGGTACACACACACACACACACACACACACACACACACGATCGAGATGGGGGGTGGGTGCAGCATTTTAGGGGTTAGGGGGTTAGGGGGTTACGGGGTTAGGGGGTTAGGGGGTTAGGGGGTTAGGGGGTTAGGGGGTTAGGGGGTAGGGGTTAGGGGGTTAGGGGGTTAGGGGGTTAGGGGGTTAGGGGGTTAGGGGTTAGGGGTTAGGGGTTAGGGGGTT